>NW_026020063.1:1676259-2276259 GCF_900185275.1 Solanum verrucosum | reverse complement strand
TAATTTTAGTATGTTAGATCATGCGATTTTTGACTTTGAAAGGATGACTATATTGATCTAAGATCCAAATTTGTGATTCCTACGTTGTTGGGAAGAATTGTTGAACTTGAACACAAAGTTGAATATAATCTTCTGGAATAATTGAAGCTTCAGAAAAGGTTGACAACAAGCCTACTAGGTCGATCAACTCTGTGGAAAGTAAAATAGATATGAGCAAGATAGAGTCAAAGATGGACAATTTTGAGATTATTTTTGAAGAAGATGAAAGTAATTGAAAAGAAATGAAAAAATAAATTGGCTATGTCCAAGAAAAGGGAGAAACAACTTTGGATTACTCTCTTGTGTGTTTGTATTTTAGATATAAGTTTTTGTATTTAAAAGAGAAGACATAAAGTGACACCCAAACTTGGACCGGATTTTCAAAAAAATACTTTAATTATGCGGGCGTCCTATTATCCCACAAAACAATCTTGAACTAATATTATTACATCATTTTTTGTCCACATGACATAGAGAATGTGTGCATTCTCTCAAAGAGAGTGAACAACCTAAAATAACTAATATAATTGTATTTTTACAAGTATTACATTATAAAATATATTTTCTTATTATTTTAACTTTTTTTCCTCATTATTTTTTCTCTTCCTTCTTTCTTCTTCAAAAATTCATTGTCATCTCCATTGAAGTTTCTTACTCTCAATGTCACAATTTTTACCACAACATCACCTTCCCCTTTTTACTACTATTAGTTTTACTCTCTTTAATTTTAAAACTTTATTTAAATGTTTTCTTACATTTCAAACAATTTGATAATCCCATTAGATTTCAAGATGATTAGGAGGTATCATATAGTTTTTTTATTCGATTTCAATCAAGTTCTTTCAATTTTCGGGGATTGATTCTTTTAAGATTATCATTTCTAATCTTGAAGTTATATGAAAAAGAGTAATTGATTATACCTTCAAAATTTTAAATTTTCTTAGAAAAAATAATTAGTTTTGTTATCAATAATTCAATGAAGTCTAGGAAATATTATGATTTCTTTTTAATATAAAAAATCATTGAAATAAAGAATTTGATTGGAGATGAAGAAGAAAAAGAAAAGAAAAAAAAATGGGATAGGGGTTCAACTTGACGTGGGGGGTGGGGTGAGGGTGGGAGGTGAAGAAAAAAGAAAGAAAATGGAGGGATGGATCAACTTGAAAGTGTGTGTGTGGAGGGGGGGGGGGGGGTGGAAAGATGAAGTGGAATTTAAGATGAAATCAAAATTAAAATACGTCAAAAAGTAAGAGAGAGAGATAAAGAAAAAACTTAGAATAAAAAAAATATATTTTTAATTACATTAACACACATGTCATGTAATGATTGGTGTGTGAACACACTTACTTCTTAAAATTTGGGGCTGATCGAAAATGATACAATAATATCAGTTCAATATTGTTTAGTGGGGTAGTAAGATGATTGCAAAGTTAAGATGTCTTTTTGAAAATTCGAGACAACTTCAATGGTGACTTTATGTCTTTTCTCTATTTAAAAAAATATTGTTTATGAAAGGGGTTTCAAGGAACTCGCTATGATCTCTCCATGTAATTGTATTTGCAATGTTGTAATGAACCTTTTCCTATGTAATGAAAAAATGTTGGATCCGGCTCCTCTCCATTTCTCTTCTCTCCATTTTCCCCAAGTTTCTATTTGGATTAGTGACACGTGGCATAGGTTAAATTAAATGGCTAAGATTTAATTTCTAAAGTAAATCTCTAACCATAATTTAAATAATAAATATATTAAATATTTAATTTATAAAATTACTATAACCCCACCATCTTAGGCTAATAAATTTATGGGAAAAAAGTTTTCTGCCTAAATTTTTTTTACGCAGGATGTTACTTTTATTTTCTTTTTTAGTTAATCTTTTCATTGCATTTTTTCCTTTGAATTTTTCTTTTTGACCGTTACCTATTGAAGAGTATGTTATTTTTCTTATTTTATTTCACCTTTTTTTTTCTCTTTCCTCCAAAGTTAACATTAGCTATTAGTTCGCTGCAGTGCAATGTTTGTATAATCCGTAACCTTTATAAAAAAAAGAAAGTATAAGCTTAAAAAGTTTTTCTTCTTATTGAGTTATCGATTCAGTAACAAAACAGAATAATAATTTTTGTAGCAATAAAGAAAAATATTGTTTAAAAAAAAAAGAGCTCATAGTAAATAGGAATAACAAGAAATTTTAGATATATTTATGAATGGAGATTTTTTGCAAGAATTATGGAATTAACATTTTTTAAAAAGTAAATGAAGAAATTATTTGTTATTTTAATCATGATTAGACCTTAATTTAGGTAATTAAATCTCAACCTTTAATTCTTAATTATGACATGTGGCTACCATCCAAATAGATACTTGGGGAAATGGAGAGGATGAGTAATGGAGAGAAGCCTCATCCAAAAATGTTGTCCGCAAGGCTTTATCTTGATTTGTCTCATTTATTTTTGATGAGTATTTGGTTTTATAAAGAAGTGAGGACATAAACTATACATTTAGTGTCCTACAACTACCTTCTCAACTATCTAAAACATCACAAATACCCTGCAAATTCAGGTTGTGTAGTCACTGTTAAAAATTCATTAGTGTAGTCACCACTTGCCATCCATAAACACAAAATCATTTACCATAAACTAAAAGAGAAGCATTTCTAATTAAAGAGACAGTCATAGCTGCATAATCATTAACTAAAAGAGAAGTTATAGTTGTCAAAGCTGTTACATAATCAATCAACACCAAAAATTAAATTGCAGTCATAGCTAAAAACAATACATACAACCAAATCAACACCAACAAAACATAATGTTGACATTACATTGCCAAAAATCTACCAAAACAAGTTAGATTGCATTAGATGTTATGGGCATTGGAGCTCTCTTGGCTCAAATGTGCAGCCTTAAATCTAGTTTCAATTTGTTTTCTTCCCCTTATTTCTTCAAGTTTCCTTGAGGTCATAACTTGTTTTTCCTTCCATTTCACACCACTTGTTGGTTTGTACCCAAGATCTCTAGTGACAAATGTTGAAGATTTCATATTTCTAAATCTTTTACTAGGCATTCCAGGCTGCTCATTAATTCGGGTAATTTTCCTTAACTGGACAAGTTGACTTCAAACGGGCATATCTCCCTTATCCGAACTCAAAACTTAGCAAACTCGGCGGCGTTGAAAAAAGGATTCCAAGACCTTTCATTTGAAATTTTATGGGCCACCTAACTCATCAGAACGTTATGGTTGTTTGAAGTTGGCCCAAAACTCACAACTTAAGCATAACTTGGAAAAATCTCAAATTAGCTCTTTCCAAATTAGTTCTTTCTAAATTTAGCTCTTTCTAAGACGGGATGTTACAAGAGACTTGTGGTAAGCTCCTAAAGTGTGGAGTTGTCCATCTCCTTCTGTTTTGCTGGACTAGTCTCTTGTATTCAAAGACGGTTCTGTTTTGTATATTTGTATTTACCTTCTACTCCTATTTTGATTAGTACCTCGAATATTGGCTGATACTAGGTTTTGGGATGTCTTATGTATATATTGATTATCTTTCTTTATTTTATTTCGATATTTGTTCCTTGCTTTCAATATGTTTCTCTTCCATGTGATAGTTTGTTACCTATACCTCCTGGTTCCGGGCTATAGGTTCGGCTTACCTACTGATGGGATGTTAGTAGGTGTCATTATAATCTAAAATTTTGGATCGTGACAATTGTTCTTGAAAGTGATTCGCTCTTGATTACTAGCATAATAAAAGGAAGAACTACTTTAGCATGGAATCGTTAAACACTGTGATGATGGATGTTAGGAACCTTATTGAGCGTTCTAATATTGTGATTCTAGCAAATGCTATGGAAAAATATAGTTTAGATAATAGGGGGCTTATTACTTTTTATCCCAAAACAAAAGAAGCAAAAAGTCCCTACACTTGACAAGGGTCAGATTGGCATCATTGTGACACAAGCATTGAGAGATTCTTTTAGAGAGTTACGTTGATTTTTGAGCTGAAACTTTTGTTGTTTTATAATCCCCTTTTGTGTTTTTGTTCTTTGATTAATAAAGGTTGGTGTTAAGTGAAAGTGCAAGGTATTTTAATGGGCATGAAAGATCAAAAACATATCCAAAATTAAATTATTATTCTTTTTAGTTTAATATCTGCGATAAAATTATCAATAATTTATCTAACTTTTGTTATAGTGGTAATGTTTTTCCAAGTGAAGTATGCCACATGACATAATTTTTAAACAAAAGATATAGTGTGTAGTATACATACCATCATATATTAGTCGAGCGTGTTTCGTTTAATATTGAATGATAATCTAGGTAGTAAATTTACATTACTAATAGTTCAAGTATGAAACTCAAAGAAAGGGATAGTTTATATATGTTTTTTACCCTTAACTCTTTTCTTTTTTTTTGGTAAAATTCCTTCCTCGGCAAAATGAATGTTTTAAACTAAAGATAAACAATTATATTTATATGTTTATTTTACTTATGCATTGATACTTTTCTTTATAACGTATTTTTATATGGGAAACTTTCACATATAGCCACTAAAAATAGCTTAATTACGCTCAATAGTTATAGTTTGCTAATTACGATTTGTAGCTACATGTTATAGGAAGGAGAGTGGCGAGCAAGATTGGGAGAGGCGAGCGAGAGAGGGCAGATCGTGGGAGAGAGGTGAATTATATATGTATATTGGTTAGATAATTGTCTATATGTATTTGTATATCTGGCAAGAGGGATTGGGAGAGGGAGGAGAGAGGCGAGCGAGATTGGGAGAGGGAGGAGAGAGGGCAATAATATAATTTCTATAGTTCGCATCTCATTTGTATAATTCGCGGGTACATTTAAATAATTCACGTGTTTTTGTATAATTGAGTAATACAAAGTCTGGAATTAAACAAATATGATAAAACTCAAAATACCGAATTGATACAAACATAAACATATGAACTTTAAATAAGTATACACATTATATTATACAAATTAGATTATATAAATTATATTATACAAAATCCGAAAACTACACGTTTATACAAACTTTAAAAAGTTATACAAAAAAAATTTGAATGTATAAGGTGATAAAACTGAAGAAGCAAAGGAAATCATCGTCATATACAAATACAAACCGTCGTATATAAATACAAATCAAACGAAGAATTGTTAGTTGCGAAATATACAAATGTGGCGAATTATACAAACTCGAAGTCAGCCCACGTAATTAATGGTTAATATTAGTCGCGAATGGTAATTATAGCAAACTATAGCTATGATGACTAATCTATATATATATATATATATATATATATTGTTGTAAAATGAGAGCAAAATATAATAATACTAAACAAGTAAGGAAGACAAATTGTGATGAGAAGTATAGAGTGGAGAATATTATTTAAAACTCTTCAAGTGTGTTCTCACAAGGGTGAAAAGACTACCCTTTTATAGGATTTAGAAAACACATGTTTTCATCCTTTAACCAAATACGTTAATACAACTATAATAAATACAATAAATACATCCATTACGTTAGAGATGAATTAAGAGAAACATCCACACAATTCAGTGGTTTTGTAACACAACCCCCTTGGATGTTTATAGATAATGTGCCTCGTTAAAACCTTACTAGGAAAAATCCAGTGGGAAAAACCCTAGTGAAGGAAAAAGAGTACACACATCTTGTAATATGCCTTGAGTGCTGCCTCATTAAAAAACTTACCAGGAAAACCCAATGGGACAAAACCTTGGCTAAGGGAAAAAGAGTACAGCGCGTATTTTACTCCCCCTGATGAAAAAATTATTTGATATCTTGGAGACGACGCATTCCAATTTTATATCGTAGCTTCTCAAATGTTGACGTTGGCAATGCCTTAGTGAATAAATCTGCAAGATTATCACTCGAACGAATCTGTTGAACATTTATCTCACCATTTTGTTGAAGATCATGTGTGAAAAAAAACTTAGGTGAAATATGCTTTGTTCGGTCTCCTTTGATATATCCTCTCTTTAATTGAGCTATGCAAGCAACATTATCTTCATACAATATTGTTGAAATCTTTGTTTGCACAGAAAGACCGCATAATTGCAAAATATGTTGAGTCATTGATTTAACCATACACACTCACGACTGGCTTCATGAATGGCTATTATCTCTGCATGATTTGAAGAAGTAGCAACTATTGTTTGCTTCATCGAACACCATGATATAGCTGTACCTCTATATGTGAATAAATAGCCTGTCTGAGATCTAGCTTTATACGGATCAGACAAATATCCCGCATCTGCATAACCGATCAATTCTAACTTGGATGCATTAGAATACAACAACCCCATACAATTGTTCCTTGAAGATATCTGAATATATGTTTAACACCTTTCCAATGTCTTGTTGTTGGACATGAGCTGAATCTCGCCAATAAACTAACTGCGAAGCAAATATCTGGTCGGGTATTGTTGGCAAGGTACATTAGTGCCCCGATAGCACTGAGATATGGTGTTTCATCACCAAAAATCTCTTCATCCTTTTCTTGAGGTCGGAATGGATCTTTATTTCAAGAGATCTCACAACCATCGGGGTACTCAATGGGTGTGATTTATCCATGTAAAATCGCTTCAAAACTTTTTCAGTATATGTTGATTGATGGATAAATATTTCATTTGTCAAATGTTCAATTTGAAGGCCAAGACAAAATTTTGTCTTACCAAGATCTTTCATTTCAAATTCTTTCTTTAAACACTCAACAACTTTTGGAAGCTCTTTAGGAGTTCTGATGATGTTCAAGTCATCAACATAAACAGATATTATTACAAATTCAAATTTTGACCTTCGTATAAAAATACAAGGACAAATAGGGTCATTATGATACCCTTCATTTAACAAGTATTCGCTAAGACGATTATACCACATTCGCCCTGATTGTTTCAATCCATATAAGGATTTTTGAAGCTTTATTGAACAACCTTCTTTTGAATTTTTATATGCTTCAGGTACTTTTAGTGCTTCAGGGATTTTCATAAAAATATTGTGGTCTAGTGAGCCATATAAATAGGTTGTGACAACGTCCATTAGATGTATTTCAACCTTTTCATGAACTGTCATATTTATTAGATACCTGAAGGTAATTGCATCTACCATAGGAGAATATGTCTCCTCATAATCAATGCCAGGCATTTGCGAAAAACCTTGTACCACAAGTCGTGCTTTATATCTTACGACTTTATCATTTTCATTGCGCTGTCGCACAAAAACCCATTTGTACGCCACTGGCTTGACACCTTCAGGTGTTCAGACTATCAGTCCAAAAACTCATGTTTTTCAAGTGAAGCCAATTCTGTTTGAATTGCTTCCTTCCATTTTGGCTAATCATTTCTCTGTCTACATTCATTGACAGATCTTGGCTCCAAATCCTTATCTTGTTGCATTATTTCAACTGCAACATTATAGGCAAAAATATTATCCACCACAATATTATTTCGATTCCACCTTTTTCTCGTCAAGACATAATTTATAAAGATTTCCTCATTCTCATTATTTTCAGGTACATGGACCTCCTCTTTGGTGTCATCATTTATTATGTCTCAGAGCTCTTCATGAGAAATTGCCTCCATATTATGATCATCTTGATCATTTATTCCTTTCCTTTTTCGAGGATTTTATCCTTGGAACCAATTGGTCTACCACATTTTAAGCGTGGTCCAGACTCATTTGCCTGAACATTTTGTCCTATCGGTACATCAACTCGAACTTGAGCATTAGCAGCTGGGATATATGATTTAGTAACCCGTGGAAGGTTAGTAAATGCATCCGACAGTTGATTTGCAATATTCTGCAAATAAATTATCTTTTGAACTTCTTGCTCACATTGATTTGTTCGAGGGTCTAAATGAGACAGTGAAAGTGAATTCCAATCTATCTCATTTCCCAACTGTTTTTGTTCTCCCCCTAATGTTGGGTATACTGATTCATCAAAATGACAATCAACAAATCTTGCCGTAAATAAATCTCCAGTTCTAGGTTCCAAATATTTTATAATAGAACGAGATTCATACCCAACATATATCCTCAACCTTCTTTGGGGACCCATCTTTGTGCGTTGTGATGGAGCAATTGGAACATATACCGCACAACCAAAGATTCTAAGATGAGAAATGTTTGGCTCCTGACCAAAAATCAATTGTAATGGGGAGATGTCATGATAACTGGTTGGCCTTATGCGCGCACAAGTGTCGCTGCATGCAAAATAGTATGCCTCCAAATTGAAACATGCAACTTTGTTCCCATCAACAATGGTCTAGCTATCAATTGAAAACGTTTAATGAATGACTCTGCTAAACCATTTTGAGTATGAACATGTGCAACATGATGTTCAACTGTTATTCCAGTAGACAAACAATAATCATTAAATGCCTGAGATGTAAACTCACCAGCATTATCAAGACGAATTGTTTTTATTGTATAATCTGGAAATTGTGCTTTTAACCTTATTATTTAAGCCAACAACCTCGCAAAAGTCATATTGCGAGTTAATAATAAGCACACATGAGACCATCTTGTAGATGCATCTATCAAGACCATATAATATTTAAATGGTCCACATGCAGGGTGAATAGGTCCACATATATCACCCTGTATCCGTTCCAGAAATGCAGGAGATTCCACCCCAACCTTAGCCACTGATGGTTTGATAACCAATTTTCATTATGAACAAGCAGCACAGGAGAATTCCTTTGATTGAAGAACATTTTGGTTCTTCAAAGTATGCCTATGTGAATTCTCAATTATTCTGCGCATCATATTATAATCGGGATGGCCCAATCGATCATGCCAAATGATAAAATCATTAGAACAGTAAACCTTTTGTTTACTACGGCATGTGATTCAACTGTACCAATATTTGTATGGTACAACCCAGAAGAAAGTGCAGGTAATTTTTCATGCACAATTTTCTTCTCCGCATTTATTGTAGTAATATAAAGGTATTCAACCTTTCCTTCATTCGCAGTCTCAACATGATAGCCATTTTGGCGAATAACCTTGAAACTTAACAAGTTTCTATGAGACTTACTATAATACAATGCATTATCAATTACCAATAATGTTCCTCCAGGTAGTAATAAGGCCGCTCTTCCAGAGCCCTCAATCAATTTTGTACTACCGGATATTGTATTAACATATGCCTTTTTCATTATTAAATGAGAGAAATATTTTTTTTTCTCTTAGTATCGTATAAGTTGTGGCTTGTCCAGAAGACACATATCTCCATTACTCATCTTGGATCCAACTGAAGACTGGAAAATTTTATTTATCTTCATAAAAATAAAAATACATAATAAGAAGTACGAAATTTAACAAAAGAAAATTTAAGTACATGAACTTTAAGTAAGACATTAGCAACACATAACATTATTAATTTCCCAGTTCAATTATCAATCTTCAATTGCGATCCCCAAAGAAGTCCTCAGCTTCTAAATGAGTAATATCATCGAGCCCATCAAAAACATCATCTTTCAATGCTAAGTTTGCCTCAACATTCTCATCATATTTTTGAGAAGATCCTGCCTGAACATCATCTTTGAGAGTCAAATGTGACTCCACCCGGGCATTTGAAGAGGAGGCACCACCTTTATTTCCTTTCCTTTTGAAGGAATTTTGATATAGCCTGACAAAATGCTCAGTTGCTCGACATTCATTTTTCCAGTGACCTTTAAGGCCACAACGATGACAGTGATCACTATTTCCTTTAGAAGGATTATTTTGAGAACCAACATTGTTCACCCTTTTGTTATGACCACCACCTCGACGATTATTATATCGTCTTTTGACCTTGCCACGCCCACACACATTGTCATGGCCCCGATTATTATGTCTTATTTCAGACTGGCTGTGTGCTTCTACCTCGTGTGCCTCCGTCAATGGAGCACTTCCAGCGGGACGGGTTTCATGATTTTTCATTAAACGGTCATTATGTTGCTCAGCCACCAAAAGGCATGAGATTAATTTAGAGTATTTTTTAAAACCCTTTTCACGGTATTGCTGCTGTAATATCATATTGGAGGCATGGATAATAGTTAAAGTCTTTTCCAACATGTCCTCATCTTTTATAACTTCCCCACATAATTTTAATTGGGAAGTGATTCTAAATACATCAGAGTTATACTCAATTACAGTTTTATAATCTTGAAACCGTAAGTGCATCCACTCATAACGAGCCCTTGGCAATACCGTTGCCTTGAGGTGGTCATACCTCCCTTTCAAACCTATCCACAATTCAAGTGGATCTTTCACTATTAGGTATTCAACCTTCAGGCTTTCATCAAGATGATGACAAAGGAAAATCATAGCCTTCACTTTATCTTGACTTGATGCTTTATTTCCTTCGATTATACAATCACCAAGACCCTTAGCGGTAAGGTGAATTTCAGCATCAAGTACCCATGACAAATAGTTCTTTCCAGAAATGTCAAGTGCCACAAATTCAAGCTTTGACAAATTCGACATGATGAAAACTATCATAAAATAGTTGAGTTAATAACATGATGTGATTTCTTTATAATAAAAGATAACTTTATGTTTCAAATGATTAAGAATTAGTATAAAGTATATTATATGCATGAACATGGAATGTTACAAAAACATGTAAACTCATTAAGTATGAAACGGTAAATTTAATATATGTTCTAATTATTTTTCAATATTTACTTCTAGTTTCAATAGTTATTAACGTCAAACTTTTGTAAGTTTTTCAAGTCATATTTAATATAATACTACTTTCTTTATGACACACAAATATTTATCATAAATTTATGACAAGAAAATATTTACAAGTCTTCTAACTAGCATGTTATCACATTTCCTACTATTTAATTTAGAGTTATAAGTTAGTAGCATATAAACAACATAAACATATAAATATGAAACGTATTGATTATTATGCCTAATAAAGTATTATAATAATACCTAAAGCAAGTTATATATGCAGTAATTAAATTACGGATCAAAGATTTATGCAAGTCCTATTAGAGATGTTATAAACATATAAATGTATACCTGACTCTAAATGAAAGTTGATTAACTTTTAGGAATTAATTTCGAATTAAGTAGGTCTCAGTTGGTTAGAGACTCCTGCTGATAACGTGTTGTAAAATGAGAGCAAAATATAATAATACTAAACAAGTAAGGAAGACAAATTGTGATGAGAAGTATAGAGTGGAGAATATTATTTAAAACTCTTCAAGTGTGTTCTCACAAGGGTGAAAAGACTACCCTTTTATAGGATTTAGAAAACACATGTTTTCATCCTTTAACCAAATACGTTAGTACAATTATAATAAATGCATACTTGACGTATTTTACTATTTTGACGTATGGCTATTTTTAATGAATATGTCTTTTAAATCTATATGTATATATATAAAGCTAGATAAACAAAAAAAAGTGATGTGACATTTTTCAATGGTCAAGAATTTATTTTTATTTTTTTTGATATTTTTTCTAATTTTTTAAATTATTTTATTTTATAAAATCATCTCTTTAATTCCTACCTCTTCAATTACATAATTAATTTAGTAACATCTATAACTCCTAACCTTTCATATTCATAACCTTCAAATTATTTAATATACAATTTTATAACTCATCAAAATCACACTTATAAAAACCTATTTTGAGACATATATGATGATTATTTTATTTTCATTTTTTTTAATCTTCATCTTTTGTCTCATTGGTTGGTTAATTTTTTGTCTTCTTTGATTTGATTTTGCAGGAGAAAGATCTATAATGAATATATTAGACATTTTTACATAGTTGGCTTTTACGAGGTAAAATGATTTGACATGCATAATATAGTATCACTTTTTTTCTATTATATATATATATATATATATATATATATATATATATATATATATATATATATATATATATTTAAATATTGATTATATGAATCATGAGGTTTTTTTTAGAAAAAATGATTTGATTTTTTCTCTTTGCTTCTCTTTGTAGGTTCCTTCTTTCCTCTTTAACTCATAGCTAAATATTCTTGATTAGTTAATTTTATTTTTATATTTTTTTTGTTGCTTAAGGTTAACTTACCGTGTTTTCAAGTTTGGATATTTTTAAAAATAAAAGCAGAAAATGGAGTTAACATATACAAGTATACTACTCAAGAAAGCATGTAAATATAATTTTATAGTTATGTGGATCAAATTTTTATTAATTATAATGATAGAACATGGGAATGTAAAGTTAATTAATTTTCAAATATAGTAATTCATAGAAAGATTGACTATTAATACGTAACTTTGAAATCTTCATATTTTAATTTTTTTTTAATTATTATTATTACTATTATTATTATTATTATTATTATTATTATTATTATTATTATTATTATTATTATTATTATTATTATTATTATTATTATTAGAAGTTCTTTTTAAAAAAAAATAGATAGTAATTCTATTAAATATTTAACATTTGTTGTTTGAAAGATTACTACAAATTAGGAGTATATAGGTTTTCGTATAGTGCTTCAGTGCGTCTTCACTATTGGAAATGTTTATTGATTATAGTGCTTTAAGATCGAGTGTTATTACAAAATTTATTAAAATTTACTTTTGCAAATGATAATTATTATTCTTTTTTAAGAAAAAGTGTGTTTCATGAGTTACAAAAAAAATATCTATCTATTTGCATTCTCTACTTAAATATCGTGTCTTCTCAACTTCCTTCTACTTAATTTTTCATGATTAATCAATCTATAAATAGCAATTCTTCATGGAATTGTTTCAAAAATAATCTCATTATTTAAATGAATTAAACGGATAGCACAACCAATTAAGGAAAAAAGTTGTATAAATACACTAATTTTTCAAAAGAGAAAAATAGAGAAAAATACCAACAATATTACAGAATCATGTAACATTATGTGTTGATGAACTTGCATATTTATGAATTACTTTTTATACAATTACACCATCCTAAACTAATCCTCTACACATTTTCATTTACTATATTTACATAATAAATTAATAATAGATCTTTCATAATAAATAAATATCAAACCAAATCCCCAACTTTCCTCCAATTATTTATCAAAATCTTGACACTTATCTTTACGCAAACATTTAACAAATTCAAATAATGAATTCATCATTTAAACAATTAAATGGAAAGCACAACCAACAAATAAAAAAAGTGGTATAAATACCACAAACAAAATTAAAAACATCAAGACACACCATTTATCTTCATAGTCACCATCTACTCATAGTGGTTAATTAAGGTTAGTTTTTCAAATGTTCAATATTATTATATTTAAATTACATTTTATTGCAACACTCTATCCTTAGTTTGACTTTGACAAATACTTATACAAAAGTACTACAATGGATAAAAAAAATCATGGATCATCCCCAACAAATTAGTTCGGAGAATTGTCAAGGTAAAATATTAATGATAATATTCATAACTATATTAAGTTGTACTTCTATACAATTAACAAAACATTTATTGTTAAATACAAATGCAACTGAAAAATCAAGCAAAGCGGTTAAAGTGATGTATGGAAATATTATGCAATAGCGAATTGCATATTTCAGAAAGGAACAAGAGTGATTGAAAAAATATATACACAGAGAAGAATGACATGAAGTTTTTTATGAATTGATTTCAATGTAATAGGGAGATGAAATATCTTTTTATTAGAGAATATATTTTCTAAAAATCAATCTAATACTGAACGGCAGGTACCCACAATCGCCGTAACGAAGGAATGAATCTATTAAGTGGGAAAGAGCCCTCGTAAGGCCTCTCTCATCCCTTGCTTATGCTGAATCGAGATTTTATTGGTCTTCTTTGACCCGCGGGTGCGAATCGGGACCCGTTGGGTAATCTATTCTAGACCCGCCTGCCGGCCTTAAATCTATCTTACTCTTCCTTGGTCTCTTCCATGGATCGGTGGATATGAAATAGAATGAATTCAAGGACAAAGTCGCTGGTATACTGTGATCCAGACCCAGGAAGGGCCAGACATGAATCCGGGAGCCGAGCCCCTGCGCAGGGGCTTAGATCAACACTTATATAATAGCTAGTCATCTATTGGAGGCGGGTGCATGACGGGTTGTAAGACGCTCAATCAATCGGGCACTATCCCACCCTTCTTCCTTTTATTTTACATTGAAAAACATTTCAATTACATTCACAAAAGTATTCATGATAGATATTACAATATAAAAGTTCAATCTCTTTGGCATCTTAATAAAAAAACAAGAAGGACCATCAAAACATACTAACAATTCCCCATTCAGTGCAATGGAAATAAAGTAATTTTTAATAGAGCATGTATCATTTCAAATAAAGAGATAATGATACGCTCGGAAAATATAATGATATAATTAATCTACAAGAAAAAATATTTTAACACATATCTTTTAACCCTCGCGCGAAGCGCGGCCATGTACCCTAGTTAAATAGTATAAGTTTGCTTAACCGCATAATTTTTCCTTTTTATATTTATAACATACTTTTCTATTTTATAATAATCAGGCTAAGCACATAAATATTAATTCACTAGTAATATCATAATCTACACAAGAAATTAGTGTTTTATAAGGTATTTTTATATTTATAACATATTTTTTGTAATTTATAACTGCACAAAGCACATAAATATTCACTAGCAATATCATAATCCTCATAAGAAATTAGGAAGAGAATATTCTAAAATTATCCGTTTAATTTTATTTTGAATGGTTTAGGGTATTTTGTAGCCTTTGGTGTAGCTAGATAGAAATAAAATAGATAAGGAAGTTGGGGTCCACCAAAAAAGAAGTTATCAAGAAGCAACCAATAAAATTTGAATGCCAAATGCTTAGTATTATCCCTAAAACCACATAAGAACATTTCTTGTTTTGTGTGGTACGTGTTCGATCTTGACTTATAGAAATGTCCAATTCATTTAGACCAAGCAAATGCACACACACATACCAAAATTATGGCTCAGTCAGTGTCCCCTACAGCAGCAGCTACACTAACCTCACTATCAACCAAGAAGAATGCCCGTTTGAGTTCTTTTAAAGTTTTGGCTTGTCAATTGGACGCAAAGATTAATGTCTCTCGCAGGTTAGCTATACGTTTAATTATTTAATTATTTGTCTTCCAACTCCCAAAAGAATGAAGACAATATATGTTGTAGTCTTGTAGAGATGAATCTAATCCTAGACCATACACCTTAATTAGCTTGTTTGAATATAATGGTTGTTATCCGTTGCGTATTGTATTGTTAGTTTAAATACAATGTTTGTTTTGATTTTTTACTTAAATTTTATTGTATTGTACCGTTTAAATCTATTGTTAGGTAACGATGAAAAGTCTCATTTTTGTGTAGCCACTGATTTGGTATATCATTGTGTCGTTTTCTTAATATTTTCTTCTCATTTTGTCTTTACTTAATTATTTAATAATCATATATTTTTATTTTTTACCCAACATTTTCATAATAACTCTTCTCCCTACGGCTCTATCCGTTTTTGATCGTGTAGGCTTATCATTCAAATTGTTGATGTACACATTATGTAAAATGGATAAAATAATATAATACGATACAATACTATACATTATGAAATTCCCATGGTTTCTATCAGTCTTGTCAATTGGATTAGATCTATATGATATGATGTAGTCAGTTAAAAATACTAGGCATAGCACTACAAATATGCAAAATGAGAAGTTCATATATATATATATATATATATATATATATATATATAGGTAATAATAGGTAGTCTAATACTATAAAATTAGCTGACATGCAGTACAACGCTAAGAAATGCTGATATTATTGAAAATATATGGCATTTATGCAGAAGTTTGGCCTTGAGCTTGGCTGGAGTAGCGGCGGCGCTGAATGGAGGTAACAACAATGCAAATGCCGCTGCAAGAAGGCCTCCACCACCCCCGCCAACGGAGAAAAAGGATCCAAATGTGAGTGGTGTGTTGGCTAAAGTATTAGCTAGCAAGAGGAGAAAGGAGGCTATGAAAGAGTCCATCGCCAAGCTAAGAGAGAAAGGGAAGCCTGTCAAAGAAGTACCATCTGAATAGTTTGTTCGATCACTATGTATATTAAGAGAGAAATTATTGCTATTGCTCCTCTTTAATTTACATAGTTGAGTTAAAGGTTTGCAAAATTACAAGTCAATTCTATCAATAATAATGAGATCAATGGTTAAAAACCAATCATAAAAGCTATTCATTTATATATATTTTTGAACTTCCATGGGGTTATGTGTTTGATTTAGGAAAAAGTCTCAAGGTTTTAAAGGAATGATATGTACAAGTCACATACAACATTTGTTTGTCGGAAAAATCATATAGGTGCAAATAAAGTTAGATAATAAAAATAAGATTAAAGATAGAGCTGTCAAAATAGGCTGATCCAATCCAATCCAATTCAACCCTAACGGACTAGAGAGTTAAATGGATTAGGAGGGTTGACCCTTTTAATTAAGGAAAAATTATATGAAATAGCAAATTATTAATTCAAATTAAATGTTATAGCCATAGTTTCTTTTATTTGTAATTCGCAACAAACATTTCATGTTTTTTGTCATCTCATTTGTATACCGAAATATACAAATAGACCCATTTGGTATACATATGTGTTGTATATATGAGATAGGGAAAACATTTGCTTCAGGTTGCTAAACACCATTTGTGGCATTCTTGCCTTGGCTGCAATCAAAAGGTGGCCTTATTTCAATTTGACGTGCAAAATAGAATGCCAATTTTGTTTATATACAATTATTATGTTTTAGTTTGTATACCGAAATATACAAATACAAATTTTTATGTATATGTATACCAAAATATACAGATTAATAGCCATAACAAACGTTATGTTTGCTATGGAGCTCAATTATACAAACTATAGTTATACTATACAAATATGGTTTTTATGTTTGCTAAACCTAAAATTTACTCTTTAATTAAAGGGCCTATAAAATAACAGCCAAACCCAGTCCTAAGCGGGTCACGGTTGGGACGAGTCGGCCCTTCAACCAAAAAATGAACAACATTGATGTCTTAGAAAGAGTATCTAAGAGTATCGAACGCTGATCTCTGATGAACATGACATCAATACAAATAAAAATTAATTTATAAATTACATATTTCATTGAATACTACAAAAATACATAATAGCCATGATACAATATTGTAAGATTCATCCGAGCAAAAAATATTACATAATCAATTTTTCATAAACAAGACAACAAAGGGGAAATGAAAAATTAGGTATAAAAACAAAAATATGTTTGATTTTAATGGGCTAATGACCCTAGAATATAAAAGATCTACAAAAGAGTTAGACTTGATTTTATATTTTTTAGATATTTATTAATAAATTTTTTACAAATAAAACACTACTGAAATATTTATAATAAATATTTTTTAATATTCATAGCCCACGAACTGGCCTCTAAGCCTCGCGGTTTGAGCCTACGAGGCTAGCGGTCCAAATAAGGTTAAGCCTAAAAGCCTCGTTTCTAAATGAGCCAAAAAATTAATTCCAATCTTATATAATTCAAGAATTGAATTGAACCGACTTAACAGATCAATCCTATTTTGACAGCTCTAATTGAAGACAAGTTAATTAGGTTGATTAAGCTTTCTTTCGTTTTCAAAAACCTTATGATTCGATCCGCATCTCTTCGCATTAATTGTTTCTTACCATGTGCGTATCTTTATGTCAAGTCATATGTCCACGTGGCAATTGTTGAGGCCTATTTTTATCGCTTAGCTCTTTTCATTTACAAATGCCACAACCCAAGCAGTTGTTGTTCGTGATTTTGTTTTTTGCTTCTATGCTTGTTGCCATCGTAGGAATAATTGTTATTAACCTGTATTTCTAAAACACTTAGGGGCCGTTTGGTTACTGGGTATAAGACACATCTTATTCATATATAAAAAGTTGCATTAGCTTTATTATGTTTGGTAGATGTTTTGTATTAGGTATAAAGGTCAACATAAGTTATACCATGTTTAATTGATACGATTTTGAATGTTGTATAAAAATTATTCATGTATATATTTATATGGTGTTTGGTTGTGTTTTTTGTTGTCTTACATAATTAATACCAACATAACTTATGAAGGAATCTATGTATAAGTTGTGTGGGATAGTAGGTGGAATAAGTTATGTGGGTATTATTACATATTTACCCTATTAATATTTTTTATTTTTTTTTTAATTGAGAACTTTACAGTTTTCCTTACTACGTTTGTTTTTCAATTTGTTTTTATATACAAACATTTTTTATTTCTTTCTATATATATGTACGTACAGTTTGTATTTATTTATGTAAATATAAATATTTTATTAATATTAGAAGTTGGTTGTATGAATTTTGACGGCACATAGTTAATCGAATATTAGCGATATATATTATTAAATATATTCAACATATTTAATTATATGTATTATTATTTTGTTAATAATATATATTACTAATTTACAACAAATTCAATATTCAATAGTTAATAATTCATGTATTGCAATAGCTAATATTCGCATAGCTAAACCATGCACAACTAAACCCTGCATAATTAATACCTGCATAACTAATACCTGTATAACTCTAACCAGTAACCAAACGACCCCTTAGAACAATGATTTTGAAGAATTTGGTAAGTACAATAAGTTTAAAAAATATTTTTAAAACTAGAAACTTAAAACCAGTAATAAAAAATAACATCAAGTGAATACATCAAGGATCAAATAATCTCAACCCTCGGAGGCTCGGACCATTTTAATCATTTTCTTAAAAAAATTGATGTAAGACCGGCTGGTGGTAGGTAGAGTGATAAACTTAGAGGACCTGATCACATTTAATAGAAGTTATAGTGATATTTTTGTAATTTTTTCGATAGTACAATTCCTCACAAGTCAAAATTTCCTAGTATCGAGGAACTCGTAATAAATAGAAGAGAGTACCTAAAAAAAGAAAGTGCAGAAGGTTTCGCAGGAGAAAATGGAAGTCGGAAAACTGATTTTGGTGTTGAGTTATCTACAATATGTATACCCTCTATTTATCATTTACCTCTTTTTCCTTCCATTGGAGAGAACTCCACCTCCACACTTTGATGTATCAACTTCTTTAGTCAAGTATTTGCCTGGCTTCGGTTTTCTTCCTTTTCAACTAGATACTGGGTAAGAAGTTTTTTTTTTTTTTTTTGGATTCTTTTTGTACAAGATGGTATTTGTAATTTGTTGTGTTGTTACTGTGTATGATAGATATATAGGAGTTGGTGAAGGTGAGGAAGTGCAACTGTTTTATTATTTTGTGAAGTCAGAGTCGGATCCTGAAACCGACCCGCTTATACTATGGATAACAGGTGGACCTGGTTGCTCTTCACTTGAAGGATTGACTATGGAATTTGGTAATATACTTCATCATAATAAGTAGTAGTAGTTGTAGTATTCACTTAATTTTTATGTTTACTTGGAAATTCTTTTAGCCCTTTTCTTCGGTGTAGCAGAGAGATTTGATTTTGTAATCCTTTTATAAGTTTATTTTTAGTCTCTCCTTATATAAGAAGGTGTGGAGGACACGGATTAAGATTGAAAATTAGTAGGTAAGAGTGTGTCCGTGCTAGTAGGTAGGAGTGCATTGTCTTGATGCTTCTTACTAGTAGTCTTAGTGCTATGCATGTAGTTTCTTGTTCTTCGATTTTGTTGATATATGTTTTTTCGTGTAGTTTGATGGTAGTAATATTTGGTTGTGGTACGGTTCTGCTACTATCTGATGTTATGTTTACTACCTATTGTCTCTTGTACTTCCATTACGTACTTTTTAGTTTGTTTTTGTCTTGAACTGAAAGTCTATTAGAAACAGTCTCTGTACCTCATTTGTGAGGTAAAGATAAGGTCTACGTACATTCTACCCTATTCCCACAGACTGGGGTCTGGGGAGGGTAGAAGACCTTATCTTTACCTCACAGATGAGGTACAAAGACTGTTTCTAATAGACTTTCGTCTCAAGACAAAAACAAACTAAAAAGGTACGTAATGAAAGTACAATAGACAATAGGTAGTAAACATAACAACAACTATATTCATTATTATATTAATAATTGAAAACCTAGAGCTGCGAGGACTAATCAATCCAATTTGGTAAACCATCCAGGTCCTCTGCACTTTGATGATATGGAGTATAATGGTAGTTTACCTACTCTATCATTGAATACCCATTCATGGACCAAGGTGAGCACTTACCTTACTCTTTAAGAAAGTACGTATAAAATTTTGAATGATTCTAGATTGTTGAAATGCCAATAAATGAAATGGTTTAGGTGGCAAGCATAATCTTTCTAGATTTGCCAGTGAAGACAGGATTCTCTTATGCAACAACTGAAAAGGCAAATCAAACAAATAATTTACAAACTGGTGAACATGCTTACCAATTTCTTCAAAAGGTAATTTCTTTCATTTCCTTTTTGTTTCTTTGTGCTCTTTTATTTGCATTTTAAGTTGTTCTCCTACATCTCTATCAGTGAGATGAATGACGATTTGGTTTTAAAAAATTTCCATTGTAGTTGAAATTAAATAGCTTTTGCTTTTAATCATGCACGATTTGATTTTATAACAATTTCCATCTTTTCTTCTACGCTGTTTTTCTACATTTTGCATTAATTTGATAATATTTGTATTTTGGCATTTTGTAGTGGTTGGCTAATCATTCAAAGTTCCTTCAAAATCCAATATATATTGGCGGTGACTCGTACTCTGGGACAACTGTTCCAATTGTTGTTCAAACAATATCAAATGGTATGGTTCTCATGGATGAAAACTTGTCTTCATCATCAAGAATTTAATTTAATCTTATTCCTTTCTTTATTGATCTACTTCCATTCTAGATTTGATTTCGTATAATAATTATATGCTACAACATTTTTCCTCAAATTTTGAAGTTCAAAACTAAATAAAGTCTTACAGTTATGAACTGAATTTGTCTAAATGCTACTCTAGGAGTTGTATGCTAGTTTGGACCTATATAAAAAGGGATCTATGTAGTTTGGACAATTGTTTTATTGGCTGAGTTTATATATCTGATACTAAGAAGTAAGATGTGGTTAGTGATTAGTTCATGTGTGATCTATTGTAGTTTCATTCATGTGCTAGTCAATTGATTGTGAAACAAAGTAGAAGTTTTGATCAATGCATGGATAATCATATTTATCCTGTTTTAGTTCCTGTGGTAATAGAAATTTTCATTAGATAAAAATTTAATCAAAATTTATTTTCTCAATTTGTTGTTATCATAAAAAGTAACAGATAAATTACGAAACCTTGGGCCAACAAAATGCATAATTATCTTTTATTTATTGCTTGGCCGAGATATTTATCAGTATCAGTAAATTTTGCTACTTCAAATGTTTTAAGGTAAATAATAGGAATGACAAAAATCATAGAGTTGTCACAAAATATTATTGTTGCTGCATTACATTTGCAGTTGTGGTGTTACACTTTAATTCATAGCTTTTATGAATTTTAGCTTTTACAGCATTTAACTTAGAAAGTTATAGAAGTGACAGTAAGTGGTGGAATCAATATGAGATGTCTTTGTTTCTTCTTTTATGTATCATACATTGATGTAGGTTCTTCATCCCAGAAATTTTGTACAATAGATTGCTATAAAGAATTATGCTCCTTTCAAATGTTTGTCTATGTATATGCGTGTATTATAAAGAGCTCAATGTTCCCTCCTCACTGTGCAAGTATTCCGTCTGAAGTCAATTAGAAGGATTTCAATGCACTTCTACTCTACACGTAATTCTACTTTTGACATTCATTAGAAGTTTTTATCATGCAGGGAATGATGCGAAGACCAAGCCAATGATTAATCTTAAGGTTTGTGATTTTGAAGTCTTTCGCTACTGTATTAGACATATGTTGTGTGTGTACACATGTACATTGATGAGGGGGTGCCACTAAGTGACTTAGATAGGCATATTTTCCTACCACATGGATGTGGCTGATTAAAAACCTTTTTTTTTGCAAAATTTTCTCCCTTAACTTGTGCAATCAAACAAGCTTGGACACTAGATATGTGCCTCAAGTATATGTAGCGGAAGCTCAACCTTTCATTAACGAGGTCCTTGATGATTGTAGCCTTCTCAGCCATTTGTGTGTAGCCATTAGTTTCTTGAGGCATGTTTTCAGTGTATGCTTCTTATACAACAACATACCTAGTGAAATTTCATAAGTGTGGTCTGGGGAGAGTACAATGTATGGAAACCTTACCACTACCTTGTGGAGGTAGAGAAACTATTTCCAAAAGGCCCTTGGCTCAAGTGTAGCAAATTCAGGTACAAAGAAGGAGACAGTGAAGAAATATAACAAGTAATAAGAAAATAGTGCAATAGTCGAAATACAATAAACAACATACGAGGATAGATTATTGAAAAAAATAATAAGCAATGATAAATGTACAAAACAAGAACTACAATATTACAACTAGTACAATGGCAAACACCAATCACTTTAAGCAAGACAACACTACACTACCTACTAACCTTCTACCAAATACATGTCCTCCACATCCTCCTATACAAGGTCATGTCCCCAGTAACCTGAAGTTGTGTCATATTTTGTCTTATCACATCTTCCCAATACTTCTTCGACCTACCTCTGCCTCCTAATTTTGTTGTCACATTAGTAAGAGAAGGTACTTACTTTTCTAATAACGTCGTCATGTTATGCGGTTACTAAATTTGATTTGGATGTAGCACCGTAAACTAAGTTGCTCGGTACTCGATCTGGTCCACCAAACCCCTCCCTTCACAAGACCAATCCAACTGCTTCCAAACAATCCACCAACCCTCAATAACCTAACTTCCACAAAACAATCCGCAACAAGACAACCCTTTACCCTTAACTACTCCATATGCATCCCAAACTTCACTTACCCAAACTCCAGTCATCCAAACTACTCCACTAACCCAAACCACCTCGCTTACCCAAAAATACCAAGCGACCAACATATACCAGCGGCACACACTGCAATCCCTAACATGCAATATGTGCCTCAAGTATATGTAGCGGAAGCTTAATCTTTCATTAACGAGGTCCTTGATGATTGTAGCCTTCTCAGCATTTGTGTGCAGTGGCGGAGCTAGGATTTTTAATAAGGGGGTTCAAAATCTGAAAAAGTAAACATACGAACTAGTCGAAAGGGGTTCGACATCTACTGTATATACATAAAAAATAATTTTAACCATGTATAAATAGTAAGATTTCCCGCCGAAGGGGGTTCGGATGAACCCCCTGACATACTGCTGGCTCCGCCCCTGTTTGTGTGTAGCCATTAGTTTCTTGAGGCATGTTTTCAGTGTATGCTTCTTATACAACAACATACCTAGTGAAATTTCATAAGTGGGGCTTACCACTACCTTGTGGAGGTAGAGAAACTATTTCCAAAAGGCCCTTGGCTCAAGTGTAGCAAATTTAGGTACAAAGAAGGAGATAGTGAAGAAAATATAGCAAGTAACAAGAAAATAGTGCGATAATTGAACTACAATAACAACATACGAGGATAGATTATTGAGAAAAATAATAAGCAATGATAAATGTACAAAACAAGAACTACAATATTACAACTAGTACAATGGCAAACACCAATCACTTTAAGCAAGACAACACTACACTACCTACTAACCTTCTACCCAAATACATGTCCTCCACATCCTCCTATACAAGGTCATGTCCTCAATAACCTGAAGTTGTGTCATATCCTGTTTTATCACCTCTCCCTAATACTTCTTCGACCTACCTCTGCCTCCTAATTTTGCCGTCACATTAGTAAGAGAAGGAACTTACTTTTCTAATAACGTCTTCATGTTATGCGGTTACTGAATTTGATTTGGATGTAGCACCGTGAAACTAAGTTGCTCGGTACCCGATCTGGTCAACTAGTTTTGGGTACTTTGACCGAATTCGATGGAGAGATTTCAGACAGTTTTGATGATTTCTATAATCAAAACAAAAACTAAGGTGAAACTGAAGAAAATGAAATACTTAGTATCTATGAATTTCTATTGCCACTTCCTTTCCTTTTATATCCTTTCGGGGATCAATATTTCTCCTCAAGTTTTTCATATAATATCTCATAATTTAGGTTTTATAACTCTATTTTTAGATATTGAAATTATTTTAAGATGAATCCCCGCACTCGTATCATACATGAATTCGTATCCCCGAATCTTAAAATTTAGATCATAGAGGATCCGACCTCTGGATCCATACCCGGGTCCGAGCAACTTAACCCTGAAATTTACATGAGATAAGTAAACCACTCCGCTTGCATGCATACAACATTACAACTGACTTTATCCAAGCCAAGCTTACGTGCATATGATAAGGCAATGAAGTAAGAAAATGTCAAGGATGATAGAATTGTATGTGCAGGACTCTCTGTCTATGTTAACCACAAATGGACATGTTATTTGTGAATTGCACTTAACCACAATGGGCACGTTATTTGTAAATTGCACTGTCTGCTATTTTTATAGAGCATATACATGAGATGAGTTATATTATAGATGCCAATTCATACTTGAAAAAAATTGTAGGGTTACATACTTGGAAATCCTTTGACAATTAATCCAGATGAATTAAACTATAGGATCCCATTTGCTCATGGTATGGGACTTTTATCTGATGACCTGTACAAGGTAAACCTATACTGCTTTTGCTTTGATCTTCCCACTGCAATTTCTTCATCACTTTCCTTCTTGTTATTGCATTTCCATTTAACTCTTTAATTTTGTGTGTTCTTTGTAGGCGTTAGTGTCCAACTGTAGAGGAGAATATCAGAATATAGCTCCGAACAATTCAGCTTGTTCTAATAGCGTTCAGACATTCAATAAGGTTCACACTGTTTCATTTTTCATGCAGCACACCATTTTCCTCATTTCAAATGAAAATTAATACAAGCCATGAACTTATAGTTATGCGAGGGAATAAATAAAGAACACATTCTAGAGCCTCTTTGTGATAGTGTTTCGTTAAAGAGATACAGATCAGTTGGCTGCAGAACATCTCTTTATGCGAAGCTCCACAAACTCGAGAATTCAATGGTGCTTCCCGGAGTTAAATGTCTTGTAAGTGTTCATAATCCATAGTTTCATTTAGATATTAAACTACATTTTAAAATCTTTTTCTATTTTAGATAGTTTTTTTTTTTTTTGGTTTGGTTCCTTACACATTCAATATTGCACACAAATGTAGAGGAGGTATACAAATCTTCCATATGAATATTTTATTCCTACAAATGTAGGAGGACTGGCGCAAGCTTTCTGTTCATTGGGCCAATGATGATAGTGTTCAAGAGGCTCTTCATGTTCGAAAGGTTTATCAATTGTCTTGATAAAAGCATACACGTTAAACAAAGTGATAATAATTCAAAAGTTCAATTTTAGGGAACCATTCAAAATTGGACACGATGCAGGGGAGACTTATCTTTCACATACAATGTCTACAATGTTGTACCATATCACGCCAATCTTAGCGCCAAAGGTTATAGGTCACTTATATACAGGTATGACAACTACATTTTAATGTTATATTTGCAAAAACAAATCTCATGATCTTTTCTATTGCTGGGCATTGCCATGTCATTATCGTGTACTGATACGCATACATATGGAATTGCAGTGGTGATCATGATTTGACTATTCCTTTTATTTCAACTGAAGCATGGATTGGATCACTTAACTACTCAGTTACTGATGATTGGCGGAAATGGATTGTAAATGGCCAAGTTGCTGGGTAGGTAACCAAATGTTTCTTCCTTTGTTTCTGACCTTAAATGGAGAGGTTTAAGTTGTTTCATCTTTTATTTCCATTGTTCTGTAGCTACACGAAGTCTTACTCTAATAATTTGACATTTGCCACTGTGAAGGTAAGTTTCTTGACTTCACTTTCACTTTAATTCTTCTCATAAACTCTCTTTTATGTTTCCAATTATATTTAATTTCCTTAGTGATATTTGGCTACGTTGCTCAGATTCTTCAAAAATGTCAACGTGTGTGTTGGATTCTCCAAAACTAGTGTATTTTTGGAGAATTCGACACGGGTGCGACATCGAAAGTGAAGAGTTCGCGCAACTTAGGTATTTGGTGGATTAAGTGTGTGAAGTTGTAGTGTATGCCATCATTTTCAGGGATCAGGTCATGTGGCTCCTCTTTGGAAACCTTTAGAATGTTTAACCATGCTTACAAAATGGATATCTTACAAACAACTTTAGGTCTTCTCAAGGTCTGGAATAGATGATGCTGGTTAGTTGCTGGATCTTCCTCTCTTGTCTTTTTGAAATAATTTGATGTTTTTGAGCTTTTCGACTCACCAACCTATGTATTTTTACCTCAGTTTCTAGGAAGCTTGTTTCACCATTGGTTCACAAGAAGAAGGGAACTTCTTTGTTATAGATTCTTGGGGATCGTCTGGTAAAGTGTATTAGAAGAAATAATCCATGTGTTATATGAGATATTATTTAGTACTATGTTTGGTATTTAGTAATACCATGAAGCTAATATATGTAACGACAAACTTCACAACCAATATGACTAGGAAATCTTTTTGCAACAAATTTACAAATCACACTACACCTATGAATTTCAAAATTCTCATAATACAAAAAAATTTACTGCTTTTTACATCAGAAGAAAAACTTGATAATATTCCATCTAGCTATTCATTCTCACTTATCATCAATTTTTTAGAAAACACTATTCATCACCTTCTTAAACAAACTATGCTACATGATTTGTATAACAGGCCTTTATTCATTCTTTACAAACTCTTTTCTCAACTTGTTAAGTTTTTTTGTCAACAAATCTAGATTGTGACTCGATCCTTTAGGCTTCAATTTCATAATATCAGCATTGTAATCACGAGTCATTATATTTGCAAACTGAATTCAAATGAAAAAACATATTAAATTTGAATTGAAATATAAGTATATCTTGTTAACTTTGAAATATGAATTTAAACTATATGATTACATCATCATCATATATTATTATAAGTGGGAAGATCTTAACTTCAAAGTTGAATTACAATTTTACTCTTTCACTAAATTTAAATATTATTAAAAAAACTAATTAATACAATATTAAGTAATAATTATCTGGTATTAATCCATTATATTTCTAGATAGAATTAATTCACAGAATTCTAAAATGGAGTTTGGTAGATGAAGTATTTCGTAACAACAAAATGTTGTAAATTATATCCTTTAAAAATTGAAATATCCTTAAACATTAAACAACAAAATGCCCTTTGAATTACCATACATCTTAATATGGCACACATATTTAGATTTAGTCAGAAATTTTACATATCCCAACTTTAACCAATCCAATTCTCATAGATGTTATGTATATCATCAATTTTTAAATGACTTTTATAATTCATGACTTGTAATTATACATACCAAAAAGTTGTTTTCAAAATCACTTTATATTAGTATAATTGTTGATGGATGATTATTGGTGGATGTAATTATATTGCTCATCATAGTCACTTTATGTTAATGCATACACTTAGTTATTCTAATGTATAATTGTCTATGGATGATTGCTGATGGATGTTATTGATCATCACATATGCAACAAAAAAAAACCAAATCTATTTATGTTTTTGTTAGTTACTCCCTCCGTCCACAATTGTTTGGCAGGTATACTAAAAATAGATGTCCAAAATTAATTATCAATTTAAACAATCAAGAAATAATTAGTCACTTTTTTCCAATTCTGTCCTTAATGATTGTGTAGTTCAATTGAAAAGTTATGTGGACTTTTGGTATTCTTGATATAGTAGGGTTATATTAGTCAAATTACACCTTGTATTAAATTTTCCTTGAGGGATGTGCATGACCTTACCCTGACAAACAATTGTGGACGGAGGGAGTATTGAGGAAGTTCCTCCATTCTTTTAAACTGAAACTTTCTCTCTTTAATTTTTGTTATTTAAGGGGTCGTTTGGTGTGAAGGATAAAAAAAATGGTGATGGGATAAGAAAATAGTGATGAGATAAAAATTTTGTATCTTAATTGGTTGCCATGTTTGGGATAACTTATCCACCATTTATATCATAGTGATATGATAAGTTATCCCATATATATGGTGGGATAAGTTATCCCAGGATAGCCAACTCCAGGATAACTAATCCTGGGATAACTTATTTCCAACCAAACGACGTTTTAGAATTCATTAGCCATTTTATTATTTTTAGTCTACTCTATTTCGTCTTATTTTCGAATATTTGTGGGATGAATAGAATGTACATCTGAAGTTGTATAGTTTATTGTGATGCTATAATAATGTAATGGATATTGATAAATTTTTATATATTTTCTTCAAACATTATATGTCATCTTCACAACTAATAACTCATGTGAAATCTACGTATCAAAATGATACAATTTCTTAAAACTATTTGATATGATTGTCAGATTGTCCATTTGATGTTAAGCTTTAATTTGGTGTTACACTCCTTCTCTTTTGATTACTTAATTTTATGAATAACTATTTATACATATTGTAATTGTATTTAAATCATTTACAAATATTTATACTAAGTAGCGTGAAATACACGCATATTTTCTATTACGAAAATTCAATTTTTTTTAATTATATAGAAATCGTGTAGTAATTACAAGGAATAAACGCACAACGCATGTTCCCAAAAATTAGTTTATATAAATACATTCATATGCTCTACATAATAAAAATATTTTCACCTTATTTCTTGATGACATGAAAATTTCATTTGCAATATTCTTCTAACAGATTTTTAGCAATTGATTTCCACAAATTTCTAGGAATGGAATTCGAAACACAAACAAATATACCTGCGTAACTCTTGAATAAAAAAGGAATCCACCTAATTTTTACTCTCTCTATCTCAATTTTTGTGACATATTTTGAATTTCGAGATTCAAATAAGATTATTTTTGACCGTAATTGTCACTTATCTTGACTTATAGTACTTTTTACGTAGTTTACAAATATATAAGTTTCAGCTTAAAAAAATTGAAAATTTCATGAGCAAATTCTAGGTCAAACTTAAACTGTTTGATTCTAAAAAAAATGAAATGTGTCGCATAAATTAGGACAGAAGGAGTAATATTTATTAGGTGACTTAAATATTTTCAAGCAACTTATTATGGTAAACATTTAATCCCCAATACCAAGGATATAAATTGAATTGTCCATTTTCAACAAAATAAAAATTGTTCTTGCTGATTTGTTGTTTGTTAGTGAAAAATTACAAAATAACAAAAATTACAAGATTACAATTGAAAATAAAAATGAAGAAATAAATCTCTTCAGGCTGAGGTGTGGATATCTCGCTCTCTTTAAGGAGACTCAAGCCCACTGCAGTAAATGTTTTTCACCGGTTCAGCAATAGTCCTTCTTCACTTGTTCCCTCCAGGATACAACAACCTAATCACAAAATATAACTCAACAACTTTGGACAGGAGTTGAGTCTAAAGCTCCACAAAAGAAACACCTCCCTTCAACTAATAAGAACTTTCTTTTTTGACAAACTTTATGCACTCTATATTTTTTTTGTGTATTAAACAAATGAAGACCACCACTATTTATAGTAGAAGAAGTCTTCCTAGGAATAAATAGGAAGATAATGGAGTACTAAATAGTGAAGATAATGGCTTTAGGAGTTACATATGTTAGAAGGTATAATTGAGGAATAAAGAATGGAATTGATGCTTGATAACCAATGTTAACAATGGACAACAAATGCGCTGCCCATGGTCAGTCCACCAACGTTCTCAGCAATGTTTTATTTCCTCCAAAATAATGAGCAATTAAGCCCAAACTGTGCACATAATGAGTGGATAGTAATGTTACTTAAAACAATATGTAAGAAAACTGCCACTCACGGACACAGAGGCATTCCAAATGACAAATTTTATTAATTTAAAATGCTAAATTACCAACAATCTCCCACTCATTTTAATATTAATCAAGAGAGTCTATCAGTTGAAGGAAGACTATCATGCATAATGAAGGTGTGCTCTTCATTGAACCTTCACTTAGTAAAACAGTAATTTTTACTCCAGAGTCATAGTGGTCTCAGACTTGAACTATGACTGCTTAAGGGATATAAATGTCACTGCCTACACATAATAGTCAAGGTGTTGACATGAGCTTTAAAAGTCAGCACGTTATGGCCTTGTGTTATCCCGATTTCATGTGTGCTTTTGAGAATAAACCAATTCTTATAGGAAGCGACCTACTTCCACACATCACATAGGTGACAGATAGGTGAAATCTGTCGAGAGTGCTCCTGTAAGTTTAACACTCCACCCATACGGGCTACAAATATTCATTAAGAGTTTTGTAAACTCAACCTTCACAAATTACTACAGCAAACAATGCACTCACATCATAGGGAGGGAATAAAAAAAGTAGTGCATTTTTTCACAACAGGTCATCATATGATTAGTTTTTCCCTTTGAACCTGGTTATAGGATCTCTAGTCCCAGGTTGGGTTTCCTCATATATGACTCAAGGATTTATAGGCTTCAATCCCATTTTCTTGATGTGCTCCAGACTTTTTCTCTTGTTAAGGCCTTAGTAAGAGGATCTGCAAGATTATCACAAAATTTGACATAATCAACATTAAGGGTACCATTTGTCAAATATGATCTTACATTACTGTGTTTCCTCCTTATAGGTCTGGATTTACCGCTGTAATAACAGTTTTAAACTCTACCAATCGTAGCGGTGCTATCACAATGAATTAAAATCGGAGGAATTGATTTTTCAAAATAAGGTATTTGAAATAATAAATCTCTTAACCAATTCGCTTCCTTACTAGTTGAAGCTAAAGCAATTAGTTCAGCCTCCATGGTAGAGTTAGCAATTATAGTTTACTTTTTTGATCTCCAACAAACAACACCACCACCTAAAGTAAAGACATAATCAGTGGTAGAACATGAATCACCTGATAATGTGTTCCAATCTGCATCGCAAAAGCCTTCGAGTACAACATGATATTTTTTTTAAAACAAACCACAATTTTTTGTTCCAATTAAATATCTCATAACTCTTGTTATAGCATGCCAATGTTCATTACCTGGCTTGCTTGTAAACATGCCAAGTACTCCTACTGCATATGCAATATCAGGCCTAGTGAAATCAGTCACATATCTCAAACTTTTGATTATGCTAGCATATTCCTTTTGATTTATTACATCATTTTCACTTTCAACAGAATCATTTTCACTTTCAACAGAAGATAAGTGAACACTTGAATCAAAAGGAGTAGCAACATGCTTACAATCAAGAAAGTTATATTTTTTCAAAATTTTCTCAACATAATGTGACTGGTCAAGGAAAATTCCCTCACATGTTCTTGTTATTTTTATTCCAAGAATAGAATTTGCCTCACCAAGATCTTTTATATCAAAATGACTTCTAAAAATATTTTTAGCTTCATCAATAACATTCATGTTAGAGTCAAAGATTAATAAATCATCAACATATAGGCAAATAATCACATGTGGATTATTCCAAGACTTGTGATATATGCACTTATCAAACTCATTTGTTTTAAAACCATTTTCAATCATGCAGGAATCAAACTTTTCATGCCATTGCTTTGATGCCTGTTTCAAGCCATATAGGGATTTAGTAAGTTTACATACTTTGCTTTCTTGGCCTGCTTCAACAAAAGACTCGGGTTGATCCATATAAATTTCCTCATTTAGGTCTCCATTTAAGAAAACAATTTTTACATCCATTTGATGAATTTGCAAATAAAAAATTGCAGCCATAGCAATTAAAAGTCTTATGGATGTAATTCTTGTTACCGGTGAAAAAGTATCAAAAAATTCTAGGCCTTCTAGTTGTTTAAAACCTTTTGCAACTAGTCTAGCCTTATATTTATCAATAGATCCATCCAGTTTCAACTTTTTTCTTAAGACCCATTTCCAACCAATAGTTTTACAATCCGGTGGTAAATCAACTAACTTCTTACCGCAGTGCCCGATTTGTCTTGATTTCCGATTGATGAACAAGAAGGAATATGGAACAATTGGATTTTGGACTCGCCCCCGGCTACGTGTCCTTTGGACCCTTCGCCCGCCCGCACCCGACCTTGGATCAAAGTTCTCACTCGCTCAAGATGTCGATGCGCCACCGGGTTGACCCTTTTCTTACCAGCATTTAGAATTAGTGATTCCGTTTCATCATTTACAGTCTCTTTCCAAAAAATAGAATCATGTGAAGTTAATGCTTATTTCAAAGTGAGAGGGCCATCTCCAACATTAAACACACAAAAATCCAGACCAAAATATTTTTCTACCCTAGCTCTTTTACTTCTTCTTAATTCAAAATCATTAACTTCTTTATTTTTCAAAGTAGAAGTAGAAGAACTAGGTAGTGACAAAATCTTTTGTTCAATCCTTTGATCCCCACTATTTTTAGGATCAAATGGAAATTTATTTTTATGAAAAATAGCATCACCTGATTCAATTATAATATTATCTTCAAGATTAAAAAATCTATAGGCTATACTATTTGAAGCATAACCAAGAAAAACACAAGTAATAACTTTTTTATCTAATTTTGTAATCTTGGGATCCATTAGCCTCACAAAGGCTAGACAACCCAAACTCTTAGATATCCCAAACTTGGCTTGTGGTACCTTTCCACAATTCAAAAAGTGTCAATTTAGACTTTTTATGAGGCACACGATTCAACACATAACAAGCAGTCAAAATAGCTTCACCCCAAAAACTTAAAGGTGCATGTGACTCAATAAACATGACATAAGTCAATTCAACCAAAGTTCTATTTTTCCTTTCCGCTACACCACTAGATGAAGGATAATAAGGAGGAGTAGTTTCATGAATTATTCTTAATGATCTAACAAAAGAATTAAACTCATATTCACGGCCTCTATCACTTCTAATTCTTTTTATTTTTCTTCCAAACTGTTTTTCAACCTCATGGAGATAAGTTTTAAAATTTTCAAAAGCATCACTTTTATTTTTCATCAAGTAAACATATGTAAACTTAGAAAAATCATCAATGAAAGTGATAAAATACCTATTACCTCCACGAGTTAAAATTCTACAAAGTTCACAAATATCAGTATGAACTAATTTTAACAATTTAGTTTTTTTTTTCAACTTAAAAATGAGGCCTTTTAGTGATTTTGGTTTTACTACAAGCCTCACACTTTTCAAAATTCTTCTTAATCATTGGGATTAATCCTAAAGTACTCATGATTCCAACATAGCGATGATTAATATGACACAAATGAGCATGCCAAAAATTGGTAGAAGAAAGCACATAAACAGAAGTAGAAACTTTATTCATTTCAACATTCAGTTTAAACATTCCATTACAAGCATACCCCTCCCCAAAAAAATACCCTTCTTCACTATTACATATTGATCAGATTCAATAATCTGTTTAAAGCCTGCTTTATTAAGAAGAAAACTAGACATCAAATTTTTTCTCATGGAAGGAGTATAAAGTACATCTTTCAAAGTTAACACCCTTCCAGAGGTAAAACACAATTCGACATCTCCCGTTCCAAGCACTTGAGTAGTATGTGAATCACCAAGCATGGTGGTTTTGGGCTCCACAAAATGAGTATATTTTTTAAACCAGTCTTTGTCATAACAGACATGACGGTTTGCACCAGAATCGGTTCACCATCCATCAACACTCTCAACCATGTTTATGTCAGTAATCACTGCCACAAAAAGTTCTTCGGTAACGTTTGCCTAAGGGTTTGGACCACGTTTTCGAAATCTACAAAATCAAGCAATATGCCCACTCTTGCTACAAACAAAGCATGGTCCCTTATCTTGAACTTGTTGATTTTGTGCTTGGTTATTTTCACCATTATTTTTCTTGGGAGGTCTACCCTTATTTTTCTTGAATTTTTTCTTCTTAGGCTTCAAAGAAGTATTTTTGTGAGATTCAGGAGTAGTATTATTTGAAGCAATTAAATTTACCTTTGTTGTGTTGTTGCTCTCTTCTGTTTGTAAAAGTGCATCTTGGCCCCTTGCCTCTTCACCATCGTACTTTTCCACTTTGTCATGATGAGAAATAAGTTCATCATCATCCATGGAGGTGTCATCAACTTTATTAGGATTCTTCTCCGTTAAGACATAAGAAACATTGAGAAGACTTAAGTAGAAAAGTACTTCACCCTTCCATCTCTTGAAATGGTTACCATTGAACCGAAATGGCTTATTAAGGTCTCCCATCTTGACATCCGCGGTTTTTTCAATTGTAGCCATTACTGAATCTCCTTAAAATTGTTAGTGAAAAATTACAAGATTACAATTGAAAATAAAAATGAAGAAATAAATCTCTTTAGGCTGAAGCGCCGATATCTCGCTCTCTTTAAGGAGATTCAAGACCACTGCAATAAATGTTTTTCACCGGTCCAGCAACAGTCCTTCTTCACTTGTGCCCTCCAGGATACAACAGCCTAATCACAAAATATAACTCAACAACTCTGGACAAGAGTTGAGTCCAAAGCTCCACAAAAGAAATACCTGAACTCTCTTTTTTGATAAACTTTATGCACTCTATATTTTCTTGTGTGTTAAACAAATGAAGACCACCACTATTTATAGTAGAAGAAGTCTTCCTAGGAATAAATAGGGAGATAATGGGGTACCAAATAGTGAAGATAATGGCCTTAGGAGTTACATATGTTATAAGGTATAATGGAGGAATAAAGAATGAAATTGATGCTTGATAACCAATGTTAACAACGGACAACAAATGTGCTTCCCAGTCCACCAACGTTTTATTTCCTCCAAAATAATGAGCAATTAAGTCCAAAATGAAATGCACATAATGAGTGGATAGTAATGTTACTTAAAACAATATGTAAGAAAACTGCCAATAACGGACACAGAGGCTTTCCAAATGACAAATTTTATTAATTTAAAATGCTAAATTACCAACATTGTTCATATTTTTCTTATAAGAGAACAAAAACTCATTAATGATAAACAATATAGTCAAAGCCGTTATCAATATCATTTTCACTTAAATAATTTAAACTAGTGATTGGAGTGATTTCTCTAAAACAAAAGATCAGTCTCTTTTCATTTAACTCTAACAACAAATACATTATTTGGATTTGTAGATCAAGAAAGTGATCAAAACTCATCTTCTTAAATAATTCAAGTTGTTTATTAGATGAGATATATTTAATTTGTTCAATAGAGTCATGATTGGTGTTTGATGTCACCTACCTGTAAAATAAACAACATTAGTATGTTTCCAAAATTTACAATCATGCACATAAATAAAAAATAATTTTCAACTTCTAATTCAACAAATAACTTAAAACTCAACTCATCCGACCTCTATACATACCAAAAATATCTGACATCCACTATTATAATATATTTTTGTGTGTTAAAAATTATATTGTAAATGTTACATTAAAAATTGATCTTCTATTTGCTTTCTAGCACAACCTTATTTTCAGATTATTTTACTTAATTACATGAGGTTCTTTGTCAAAATCATCATGACTATAGTAACAACCTTTTTAGAGCTAGATTGGGCCTCTAAACAGCTATTTTTCGATTTATTTGGAACATACTCCATACACCCCTCACGTGCGAGCCTGATTCTTTTTTATGGGCCAAATACGTGAAATTCTTTGTAATTTGGGTGGCGATGAGATTTGATACCAGAACCTTTGTCTGCTCGATTATCAAGTTGAAGTTTGTGACCATCTCATCTAAAAATTTAAGCTGTTAGAGAGAGCACACACTTTTATTCGTTAATTATATTCTCAACAATAACTGTGTAGAAATTGAATTCGATTCAGAAACTGAGGAATTGTGGGGAATAGAATAGAGGATGAAGAAGACAATGACTAAAAAACTCTAAGAAAAGCATAGAAGAAAAGAACAAGACTAAAAAAGTATTTAAAAATATACGAATATGAATATCTGTCAAGTATAAGTATTGCTATAGATGAAAATAAATAAAAAATATGTTTAAAAGCAGTAATTATTTGTTAAAAGACAACCATTCAAGTAAATTTTTAAAATTTAATATGTAGGATATCAACACAATTATCGAAGAAAATCAATGTAGGACAAAAGATATTTCTCATAAGATACCTATATATATATATATATATATATATATATATATATATATATAAAAGGTGATGTGTCACCTCTCTATGATTTTCATTCTTATTTATCTTTTATCTTTTTTTTTTTTAATTTTTTCAATTATTTTATTTTGTAAAAGCATCTCCTTAACTCATAGCTCCGTAATAAATAAAATCATAACTTTCAAGTTTTTCATATTGGTAGCTTTCAATTATTTAATGTACAAATTTGTAACATCTTAAAATCATTTTAATAATTTTTTTTGAGTTACATGTACCTCCCACTATAATTATCTTCTTTATTAGAGTTTATAATATATATTCATGTATTCTTCCACCTTAAATTTTTATAATTCTCAATTAAATTTTATTGATGTGGAGTAATAACATGTTAAAAGATGAAAGCTAAATTTATTTATTTTATTTTTTATAATTAAAAAAATATTCATTCAATTTAATCAACTTTTTGCCTTCCACTATAATTACCTTCTCAATTAGAGATTTTATATGATTCATCCACCTTTAATTTTACATTTTTTAATTAATTTTATTAACGTGAATTAATAGTGTATTAAAAAATGGGAGATTAAAAGACAAAAATTAACCTCTATATATCTACCTTTCACTACCAAATTATGCATACATGAATTTAACCATTTTAGTTTTAGTTGTTCTTAGGAAATGTTTCAACATAATTTTCGATGTATTTTATTTTATTTTTTCGAGTAGTAATAGTTTGCATAATGAGATATGTATTGAGAATATTTATCTTAATTACACTTACTATACGTGTTCTATTCTTTGTAAAAATTCTTCATAGACTAAGATTTCTCATCTTATTGGTTGAAATTTTATATTTTTGCTTCATTGCTATTTTTTGCTCAATATTTGCTAAATTTTAATGAATCATGCTATGTTATCTATATTGAGAAGCTTGGAACATACAATAGATTTCTTCTAAGGTGATTCTACGCACTCAATTTTAAATTCATAAAATAAATTCTCCTCCTATTTTATTTCAATTTCTTTTATAATATATAATTTTCTTAGATTAAATTTGTTCAAGAATATGATTAATGATTGATATTGTGCAACTTTGAAGAATTTAGGAATGACTTGAATGAACTCTCTTTAGTTCTTCTTGGAACTCAAGGTGTTACATCTAGTGACCTTAACACTCAAGAAATTTTAAATTCCTCGGTAAAATCCTACTCACAATGAAGGATGGTTCGAGTCTTAGCTCAATTTTTTTTGTGGTGTTACAATATGTCCCCCTTGGGAGACGACTGGACTGGGTATGAAATGGGGTTACTCTTACTAAGGTCTGAGTATAATGGTATGCTCTTACAATACTCAAGCTTAGTACTCTAAAAACTCCATTAGAAAAAGGACCTCTGAAAAGATATCTCCCATACTCCTTAGAACTCATTACTATCTTATTCTCGAACACTTGACTTGATTTCTCATCTTGTCATCTCCCCCTTAGGTCTAAAGCTGACACTTGAAAGTTATGGACCTATTCCATCATCTCTAACTGGTCTACATCCTCTTTTACTCTAATACTCGGGAGAAGTTTATCTCTTGACTACCGAACTTTCCATAAGTAGGTACTAAGACCTCTTTCTAAGGTGTTTCTCTTAGCCTCTTAATGCTCTTACTACTCTTGTGACTTAGCCACACTTCTCTGCCCTTATCTAAAGGTTAGGGTCTCTCACTTGCACCACTCATATTTATTGCAGCTAATCACCTAAACTCCTCACCTACTCAATGTTAAGTCTTCCAGATCAAATCTCTAGACTAACATCATCACCCTCATGTTGCTATTCTTTTGATCATGACACTCATCTCAAATTCAAGCTTAATATTTATTACTAAACCCGAATATCAATATGATTGCTCGCCTACTATACTAACTCACCACTACTATGCACAATTTTAGAAACACTCGTCAACTAAGACCTTATGACAAGTAGTCAATCCTTGCCTCTCAGTCTCTACACTCACAAATTACCATCACATCCCACTTCACAACTTAAGTACTATTTGCTCACTTATTATACATCATTACTTAAACGGTTCTATAACCTTTGGAACATCATGACCCTCTCAAACAATTCATAAGCCTAGCTTAGATCTATCACTTCATGAATAGTTTTGCTCTTCTATTTGACACTTACACTTGGTCATTACCTACACAATGACACTTCATGACAAACTCCTTTCTAGCTAAAACACACTCTACCTCCTATGATGAAATCTTCACAACTCATCACTTCTTAGTCTACCCATAAGGGAAAACTCCTCATTAATAACTTACTAGGTGTATGACTATAGTAACATAGCTTGTCAAAATACCATCTCTCTTTCTTAGATTACTAAAGCTCTACATACTTTCCTCTAATTCTGGGTACTTTCACTACTACTTCTCATGATATTGTAACTCATGTTACCTTTTCGGGCAAAAATACTATCCAAGCTCTAATCATACTTCCTCATAAGGATCTTAGCTGAAACAAGGCTTAAGGAAGAGAGTACAACTTACTTTTAGCTCAAATGCGCGATTCATATAATAATGAGTGCATTCCTTTGAAACTCAACACTTAACTCACTCATGGGCTCCTCTCAAGCCCCTCTGTTGTCTCATGACTTTTTCAAAACTCTTGCTAAGAACAACTCATCGATAAATGACTGACTTTAATGTTCAACCACCTCTAGTATAAGGGGTAGTCGAATGAATCTGTGAAACACACAAGTATGAATGAATCTCTATGAATTAGCTCAATTGAACGATTAAGAGTATGAAAGAAGAGAAATTTTTCTTAAATGTCTGTAGTCCCTCATTTATAGAAGTGGGGCCCTCACAACCATAAATAAGATCCTACTTGACACGGCTTCATAGACACCCTAGGACACTTGAACTCTGTGCTATAATATCAAGTTTGTCACGATCCGAGTCTATACCCTAGACGTGGCCGGCACTCGAGAACCATTGTTGGTCCCCAAAAGAACCCTCATCCTGGCTGACTATAAGTGAAAGACTAACTCAAGCATACAAAAGCTTAAAAACCGAATTCAATTCAAATACTCAACTTTAAAATAATCTGAACAATACTGAATAGATAACTCTGAATAAAAATAATATATTCAACTCGCCATAAATAGGCAACTTAAGTCTTTACAACATTTAACAAAATAAATGAACAAACTTTTGAAACTCTACTGTCTATCTATGAACCCTCTAACTGACAAAGATGGAAGTCGGGACAAGACCCACGACATCCTAACAACTGATATAACTGAAAGTACAAGTGGAACCCTCCGAAAACAAGGAGGCTCATCATAGCTACCTCTAACTGCATGTGGTATCAACGAAACGCCTGTTGATGGTCCTGAGTACCTGTATCTGCATCATGAAATGATGCAGGCCAAATGGCTCAGTACATGGAATGTCCAAGTATGTAAGGGGAATTCTAAAGAATAAACATAAGCTTGAACTGATGGAAAAGAAACATACTTACCTCTTCTTAACTCACTCAACTCAACTCAACCCAACTCAAAGAAACATAGTCTAACTCAACTCAGAGAAAATAGGCTCAACTCAATGATGAGATATTCAACTTAGTGAAATAAGGCTCAACTCAATAATATGATATTCAACTCAGTGAAATAAGACTCAACTCAATAATAAGATATTCAACTCAGTGAAATAAGGCTCAACTCAATAATAGGACACTCGACTCTGGGTAATCAAACTCTGGATACTCAACTCAAAATAAAGCAACAATAAGAGATGCAATATATAGAAAGCTCTTAAAAGAGTAGAAAGCAACTCAATGTATTTAAGAATACATTATACTCTGTTTATATGCAAGGATACAAAATAAACTTTGTTTGTATATGAAAATACAAAATAAACTCTATGTATATAAGAATAAAAAATATCTCGTCTTGCCTCACGCTACCAGGGCCGTCCTATACCTTGCCGGGGGGTATAGAACCTACTACTAAGTGGATCCACTAGTCTATGCTAAAATCATTAAGGAATCATCTAAAAAATATGACATTTTTCTACCCATGCTGGCTACAGAGACATATCCAGAGGGGCTGCCGTGGGTTCACGCGAACCCATGCTCCCCTCTCTAGATCATATATAGTAGTGTTATATATTTTTAAAAATATTTAAATATAAATGTGTGAACCCATGTTCAAAGTATCATAAATAATACGATAGAAATTTAAATCTTATATCTATCTTGCCTTTTTGAGTAACACATCTCCAAGTGGTTATCGGTTACACTTTTGACGTTTCAACTAATTTTGCTTTTATTTTTTTCCTTTAATCTTTAAAAAAAATTTACATTGAAAATTCCTAAAAAATTTAGCACGGTAAGTTTTTTTATATAATTAAATCAAATGTGTATAATATAATTCAAAACTAGTAATATTATATATATTGACCTATAATTTTTAAAATTTAAAGGTTCATATTAAGAACCTAAAAGTCAAATCGTTCAAATTTATATTTAATATACATTTTTTCGTAATCGTGCACCCATCTAGCCGAAATCCTGGATACGCCTTTGGCTGGCTACACAGTTTATGGAGACTTTGAATTATCTGAACTCAAACTCGTCCCCATATCGGTGCTCAATACTACTCCCAAAATATAACTAGCTCATATGTATAAAAACATAAATTTTATGTGGTTTGAGATTATTACTCAAAATCAATCTCTTAAAAGAGATGGTACTCTGAACTGCTCATGAACACTCTTTTGGAAATCAATGTTTCCTCTGTACTTAAATGTAAAAACATTTACTCTTGGAATTACTTAGTTCCCATATATCATTTTAAATAAAAATGAACTCATCTCTACTCTTCCTCAAACTCATATGCTCAAGTCTTAAAACAAATTTAAAAAGGTTTGCAAAAGACTTCTTAGAATAGGGTTCATGCTGAATTATGGACGTGAACGACTCAATTCAATGTTTTCAATAACCATACATAGAACTCAAGAACTTCAATGATATTACTCATTTCAGGAATACTCAACTCAGAAGGTTCATGCAGAATTATGGGCACGAACAACTCAACTCAAGGACTTCATGATACTACCTCATCTCAAGAATGCTCAACTCATAGGGTTCATGCGGAATTATGGGAATGAACAACTCAACTCAAGGACATTCATGGGTAATATATGATAGTCTTATGATTAGGAATATAATCTCAAAAGGATTGGGAACTCAATACTTAAGACGTATAACTTGAAGACACTACTCCTCTCAAAGATGCTCAACTTATGAAGTTCATGCGGAATTTATAAGCGTGAACGACTCGACTCAAGGGTCTAAAGAACATTATGGAACTCATGTATACGTCTATTCTCATTCTCATACTTAGTACCTCAAAACTTAGTTCAAATCGATAGTTGATCTCAAAGGATTCACAATTGAACTCAAAGACTTTCTTGAACTCTACTCTTAACTCTCTCTTGAATGTAAATTATGAATTCAAGTGTTATGGGATCTCATGATGATAAAGTAGACTCATGAATACATTATTCTCATTCTCATAATTAGAAATTGTAGAAGACTCCTAAAAAAGACTCAAAGGGACTTTCTCAAAATGTTCGAGAGAACTCTCAATACTTAACTCTTAACTCTACCTTGAATTAGAATTATGAATTCAAGGTTATGATTTGTGGTAGGAAATATATCGTGATGATTAAAAGTATTTTTAGATAGTTATTCATGATAAACGGTCAAGAAAACATTGTCTGGGAGCAAGTCTGCGACGCGGAGATGCATTTTAATATTTGGTCGCGAAATAAATTTGAGATAGTGGGGTCCGCAATATCTTCGTGACGCGGAGAGGAAAAGTTTACTCTGAAGGAACAGGTCCGCGATTCGGAGAGGAAACGTTTACTCTGAAGGAACAGGTTTGCGACGCAGACCTTGTAGTTGTTTTTTGTCCGACTTTTTCTTCCTCATTTTCTAACCCCAATTCACGTAGATTCGATTTTTTTCTCAATTTCTCTTTAGATTCAGATACCCAACACATGTACACAAGAATCTACTCATAAATGACCCTAAAATTGACACTATTTCCTCAAGAACTCAATAATCCCATCCTAATGCAAGAACGAAAGCTAATTTCAAGAACACAATTCAAGATCATCAAGACTTTCAACTTTCTAAAACAAAATTAAGCTGAAATTAACATGATTTGTGCGTGGGTGAACAAATCCAACGCTATGTGAACTCACATACCTCTTAGGGATCAAACCCATGGCGAAAATCCGCAACAATTCTCAAGAATCTCGACGAACGCCTTGATCTTTTCCTCTTTTCTCTTCTTTTATCTTCTTTCCTCTTCTCGAACTTTCAACTAAAACCATAGGTGTATATTAGGATTATAAAATGGAACCTAATCAGTTTATACCCTTTAAACCTTACTAAAAACGAATTAAGTCTGATTGGATAAGGAAAAGACCAAAATTGGGTAACTTTCTTATTTGGATAGCCTGGCTTCAAAAGGGAATAACTTACTCATCCTATATTGAAAGTTATGGTCTTTTGAAGTTGACCCAAAACTTAGAAGAATTTAGGATTGACTTGCATGAACTCTTTTTAGTTCTTCTTGGAACTCAAGGTGCTACGTCTAGTGACCTTAACACTCAATAAATTTTAAATTTCTCGGTAAAATTTTACTCACAACGAAGGATGGTTCGAGTCTTAGCTCAAAAAAATTTCTGGGGTGTTACAATGCCAACATGGGTAAATGGTCATACTTTTTAGATTATTCCTTATTTCTTTTTAAGCATAGATTAGTGGATCCACTTAGTTGAGGTGTTCCATACCCCGACAAAGTATAGGACAGTTCTGACAGCGTGATCGAGATGTTGTATCATCAAGTAACTCATAGGGATGTGTTTGTTAGAGAATCTCCCAAATAGAGTGAAAGTGTAATTTTATATATCACTTATTACGTTGAGTTCAGAGATGAGAAAGTATTTTGTAAAACTTTAAATGATTTAACTATTTTATTTCTTTACATTCAGCTTGAGTACATTGTTATCTATTGCAGTCCTTTCTTTCAGTTATTTGTTATTCAGCTATATTAAATACTCATACATTCAATGTACTGATGTCATTCGACCTGAATCTTTTAATGATGCAGATTAGGGGTGTACATGGTCAGATTGGTTCGGGTTTTTCAAATATCAAACCAAACCATTTGTGTCGGATTTTTTAAATCTATAAGACAAACCAAACCAATTAAACTCGGGTTTTTCAACCTCGAGTTTTTTTTGGATTTTTTCGGGTTTCTGGGTTTTTTCGGGTTTTTCCGCTAAAGTATTCATACAAACATATAATTTACTTGTACTTCAAATATTTCTTCAGTCCTACCAAAATACAATTATCTAAGGTGCTTCTTAAGAATACAACACAAACAATGATATGATTACTGACACTAAAATATCCAAAAATAATAATAATAATGAAATCGCGTAAAACAAATATTGTAAATTAACAAGTCATAATGAAAATGATCATAATTTAAAAGTACTAAATCATGCTAAAATATGTTTAATAAGTATTAGTTACATGACTAAATATTAAAGGAAATTAAAATTAGATTATATACTTTAATTGTCTAAACCAATGTAAAACCAAAGAACAAATATTCAATATTATTGTCATTCTTAGTGTTAAATTGTTTTTCTTTTTGCATTAGTATTAATTTGATTTTGATTTAAGTTTTATTATAATTACCAACATCTATGGACTATAATCTTTATGGAACCATTCAAAATTCTAAGTTTCAAACTTGAAATAATATATTAAAAGATCAAAACTATGAAAAAGTATAAGAAATATTTAAAAATTATATCAATGTAAATATTTTTATGTATAAAAATAAAATTTTAAAATTATATATATAATGTCGGGTTGGTTTGGTCTCGGGTTGGTTTTTTTTAGTTAAAAGCAAACCAACCCAAATATAGTCGGGTTTTTTTTTCAACACCAAACGAAGTCAAACCAACCACTAGTCGGTTTTTTTCCCCCGGTTTGACTCGGTTTGCGGTTTGGTTTGGTTTTGTACACCCCTTGCAAATACATGTCCCTAGGATCCTCAACAAAAGTACGTTGAGATCACTTTATCCGCTCGTCAACTTTTGAGTGAGGTCTCCTTGCTTCCGAAGGACTCCAATCTTATGAGTTGTTAGTATTAGTATCATTTTAGTAGTCGTGGGTCTGATCCTGACACTTGTGTATGGTAGAGGCTTCATAGATAGACAGTTTTGGAGAGTCTTTCAGTTTTAGGTATTTTATTTAAAACTTATGTTTCATACTCAGTATATTCAACGAAGTTTTGAGATTCAGTAAATTGTTTTTAAATTTCTTTCAATTTGATGCTTATGTATGCTCAAGTTAGTCTTCCGCTTGTAGTCAGCCATGATGAGGATTTGCTTGGGGACCAACAATGGTTCTTGAGTGTCTGCCACGTCCAGAGTGTAGGCTCGGGTCTTGACATATCTCCCATGAGAATTGATGATCACTCGGGACCGATGCAATCCTCCCATCAGTGCAAATCACAAATATCGATGCAAAGACTACTCTAGCACCAGTAATATAACCTCTGCCATTTGATAACACTGAAGAAATCCCAGAGTCATTGCTAAAATCCACAACTAAAAATTTGCAGGTATCTATATCATCTCATCATTATAAAGGCCAGTCTGCTCGAGGAAGAGATAAGGAGCATCAAGGCTCTTATTGGCACAAATTTGGAAAATAAAGTTGCTTTACATACACATCAAAGCTATAGAAATCATGTAGTGGTAAAAGGAGATTGAAATTCCCGTATCAGAAGAATATTTAAGGAGAATTTGATTTCGAAGAAATAAATGAATTGTTCAATAAGAAAGATGCTTGAGATTTTTTCGGCAAAAATAATTAGGCCAAAAAGGATGATGGAAATGAAGATGAAAAAGAGATGGATGATGATGATCTTAAAGGTGAGTCCAGAGAAGTACATGTAAAAGATAATAGGAAGCATCTTGCTATACGGATGACTTCTTTGATTTTCTTTCTTATTGAACCTGGAAAGTGGCGCTCTCTGAATAAAGGAGAAAAGATGATGAGACATTTTGAGTTTGAGACTAAGGAAAAAAGTGACAAGATTCTCTCTAAATGAGTTATGTTTCTCAACTTCGAATGTCTCATCATCTTTTTTCCTTTATTCAGAGAGCGGCAGTTTTGCATATTCATGATCTGGTGCACCATAAGAAAGAGAATCAAAGAGTCATCCGGACGGGTATGCTAGAAAGGATGTTTGGACGTTTACTTGGATCATACGTGTATAATGTGTTTTCCAAGTAAACGTTTGATGTTCCTTTTCTGAAGAAGCGTAAGGGGTTTCCTGTCTTGTTTAGGACTGGACAACTTTTAGGTTATTACGACTCTTGGGACCACAATAAATAAGGGGAAGTCGACTGTTGCCTCTAAAAGGGCCCAGATACCGCCTAAACCAGTGCAAGGTGGTATTCCCAAGGAAGTTCCAGAGGTCATGCTTTGTCTTTGCCAAGTTGAATAAAGCAGTTCGACTGCACGCATGTTTGGGTTTTTAGGTGAGTTACGTGCATCCAATCCATTTGTAGCAGAATTTCCACATATAAATAGGCTTCCTATTATCTTTTACATGTAGTTCTTTGGATTCAACTTTAACATCATCATCATTCATATCTTTGTCATCCTAATTTCCATCATCCACTTTGGATTTGCTATTTTTTAAGATGAAGTCCCAAGCATCTTTCTTATTGAACTTTTCATTTATTTTCTTGAAATCAAAATCCTCCTTAAATCTTCTTATGACATGGGGATTCCCATCTCCTCTTCCCACTGCATAATATCTTGAGATTTTATGTGTATATAAAGCAACTCGATTTTCCTCATTTTCCCTTCCTAGTGAATGACCTATGTGCCTATGAGAGCCTCGATGCACCTAATCTCTTCCCCAAGCATACTGACCTTTAGAATGATTAGAGGATATAGATACCTGCAAAGTTTTAGTTGTTGGTATAAAAAATGACTCTGGGGTTTCTTTAGTACTATGTAATGGTAGATGTTCCATTATTGGTGCTAGAACAAACTTTGCATTAATATTTGCGGTCTGAAGTCATAGAGATATAAATGATCGCCTCGATCTTGACTGTTTCTCAATCATCATGAGAGATAGGACTACTTGGTGAATAATACACCTATCGGCTCAATTGAATTTATTTTATCAATAACTAAAGACAGAGTAACATTCAAACTAAGTACTTCTAGCAAAAAAGATATCATTTTTTGGCCAGGATCCATTGGAACACATGAAACCAAACTAGATCCATTGTTTGGCATTGAAAAAGATGATAAACGAGATACAAATTTAGAAAACTGCCTAGGATTGGATTGAACAAGCGGTATGGATAAAAAGGAAATGTATATACGAAACCAATATCACCCTGAGATGTAGAGGCCATAGTTGTAGGTGTGGATGAGGAAAATGAGGCTATATTGTTTAATGATCGTCAGGTATAAATGGATGTATTTTGAGGTGCTGGAGAATATATAACATGTAGATCATTTATGTCACTATCCAGTTTCCTCGTGCTTTTGTGCCTTCAGGCTGTGTCTATCATTTATACTTTTGTGGATGAAAATCCTTTTAGTAGTAGAAATTGTAATGACCCTTTAGGTCATTTTCGTTGTTCTCCGATCTCTTCAGTATTATAACTTTCCTGTAGTGACCCCAAGTCAGTTATGAGTTGCTGCGACTAACAGTTCGGTCACCGGGTCGTTGTTTTGGTTTTGTGGAGGTTTGTGTGTTTTGGAGCTGCATGGGTCCTACCTTACACGCACAACAAGGAGGTAGGTCTATGCACTTGGTTACAGATGGTTGATGATGGTTCTATTGCATCCTATTCATTCATATGCATTGCCTATCACCAATATGCATTGCCTATCACCAATATGCTTGTTTGTTGATTGCACCCTCTGGTTTATAGCTCGATTTTTAGATTGGCTTTTCTGGTGCCTAGCTTTTTGTTCATTGCGATTGTGACCCTTGGCCTCACAATAATGATGAGCAAATTCTGAAAATTGACTTTTTCTCCATCGCGGTTGCGACCTAATAGGCTAGCGATAGCGATGAACAATTTTCAGCCCTTTTAAGATCAATCCCTTGCGATTTCAACTTTCATCCCTAACTTCAAAACGCGATATCTCATGCTTGGAAGCTCTGATTGAGGTGATTCAAAGTCATGGACGTCCGAAATCTTTGTGGCTACACGTTGGAGTGTGCGGAAAGTGTCAGGGATCTCTGTTTGAGGTATATTCGGTCCTGAAAGGGCTTCACCTCTCTTTTGTCTTCTTTAATTGGTGATTTTGATGCATATGGTGATTTGGGTTGTTCCAGGCATGGAATTGAGTCCCGTTTCGGGGCACAAGCTCAGATAGTTGATTAGATGTTTTGACAGTGTTATTTTTGGGATTCCTGGCGCGGGTCCCACATTCTTATTTTGACTTGATTTTTGGGTTTGTTTCCAATTGTTGTGATTTAGTATCTAAACGTTGGTAATGATGTTGTAATTGATAATTTGATGGCATGGCGGTGTTTGGAGGTATTTATAAAGGGGATATCTCGTGTGCGATAGATCCGGAGAGCTCGTGGTTGGCTTTGAGGTAGGCTTCAGTCTACTTTCTTAATTGAGCTTCTTAGATAATGCCTAATATAGATTTCATGTAAGTTTGGATTGCATTTGCCAGGTATTTAGCTTTCCTCTTGTTATTCCATAGGAGCCTTGGGCTAAGTGTGGGTGTTGAGATCCTTAGTTCAGACTTGTAGCTTCGCTTTTGGTGTAGATGATCTTCTTTATCCTTGTTAGAATTGATACTTTGTGGCCTCAGACTAGGTTGAACCTTAGATGCTTTAGGTTATGTTTTACCGCCCTCGTAATTATGATCTGCTCCCTATAGGACTTGTATTGGGTCGTTCTCCTTGTGTTGGTGCTTTTGATCTTGGTGGCTCGTTGTAGTCGTGGGATGATGTGTGGTAATATTTTTAAAACTATCACTAAAAAGGGTAATTAGAGGGTTGCCGTTATCCCTACTAAATATTTCCTTCTAAGGCAAATTAAAGACTTTCTAAATGCCACACTTATCTTGTCTAGTTGATATCATCTATATGAATAATTTACTTTTATTGTGTTATGTGCTTAGCTAAATCCGCACTAATGCCATGAGATTTTAGTAATTTAAAGAGAACGAGAAGAAACTTAAGGACAAATACTCTAAAGAAACAATTATGACAGTCTCAAAATAATAAAAGAATTATTTAGTAGGAATAAAGTCAACCCTCTAACTACCATTTTAGTGATAGTTTTAAAATTATTACCAAACATATTTTTTTAACTATACAACACTGGTTTCAAAATTTCCCTAAACAGAAAATTTCAAAATAGATCTCTTTCTATAATTACAAACCAAAAAAGTAACACCCAATGCAATCTACATGATTTCAAAACTCTCCTGCACCTAATATAGACTGAGAAAGAAAATACCCAGATCTTATTTCTTGATAAACCCCACAAATAAAGTCAGCTCTGTGTTGTACAATACACCATAAACACCAAAAATGATAATCAGCCATCTGTAAAGCTAAAGTTCCAATCTTTGATAATAAGATCTTTGATTTTTTTTAAAAACTTCAATCTTGGATAGAATGGAGAAACCCTAGAAGTCATATACCAAACAAGATAAGAGAAACCCACCAAAATGTTCCTTCAAATGAAGAAACTAAACACACCCAAGTTGTAATTCTACATCTATGGATCCTTAAGAATCAATCTACACCATCAATTCAAGATTTGAAAAAAAAAATTGATCTATGATCAACAACTATACAAATCTAGAAATATCTGATGAGGTACATAATCAAGGGCGGCTCAACGTACTTGGAGGCCTAAAACGAAATTTCAATTAAAGACCTAAAATCTTTTAGCTGAGGTAATTATTATATAAATTGTTAACATTATTTTATAAGTAATAAGTTGACAAAACTGCTTATAAACCTTTTTTTTTTTTGTTTAAAAATACATGAAATAAGTCAATCTAAACAGGCTTGTAATTCACTTTATCCAAAACATGATTTTTTACTATTGACTCATATTTTTGATAGAGCTCTAACTTACATATAGTATAAAAAGGGTCTAGAAAATTACAGCGCAAGAGTTAGTGAAGAGAATGTAAGAAGACAAAACAACATTTTTCTTGATTTCTTCTATTTGATTGAGGTTAAGGAGAATAAAATAATATATATTTTTTAAAGAAAAATACATTTGTTTTAGATGATTAATTTTTTCTATAAAAACAATTAACACACAATTTATCGTGGTAAAATTAGAGGCATATGCCTAATTTTTATAAGTATTGAGCCGGCACTGGGTACATTGAATGTCGATAAAAACAGAAGCTGAAATGGGTTTTGGAGTTTCATGTCTGAACATCATTTGGGATTAGAGGACTTAGGGAGGAAGGCAGGAGTATGAGTAGATAAGAGGAAATACAGGGGTTAGGACTGGTAGTTTTTGTTGAAATGTATGCAAATTTCTTCTTTAGTTTTTGGGCTTCATAGTGACAACAAGTGTTGGTAAGTTTCTTCTTCATCGCATTTGCGAGGGCAGAGAGTTGAGTTGTGATAGCCAATATGATGGCCTTTGCGTTCGTGAGGCTACGTGTCACATTCGCAAAGGGCTACCAACCTTAGGCTTCAAATTCGCGAGGCGCCTCATTGCGTTTGCGATGTTGTGTGCGTGAGTGGGCCGCGATCGCTAGCCTTGGGCTCTGCGATCGCGAAGAACTTTTGGGAAAGGTCTTTTGAATAAGACCATTCATGCAATCAGCCTGATCCGAATGGTTGTTTTGGAAATTTTGGGAGCTAGGGGGCTATGTTTTGAGTGATTCAAAGTGCTTGATGTTTGTGGTTATTGTCTCTACACGTGGGATTGTTCGTGGAAGTGCCGAAAGCGTCATTTTGAGCGTGGCAGTGTTTGGAGGCGTTTCAGAAGTGTATAGCTCGTGTGCGGTAGATTTGGAGCGCCTGTGATCGGCTTTGAGATTACAATTTGAGTTAACGCCGTTGATTTGGAGTTGTGCGGAGTAGCTTGGAGGTTTTGGAGACTAGGGTGAGCTCCTGACATCCGGAGCTACCAATTTCTGTCTGTTTTGGCTAGTCTTAGTATTTATATTGTATTTAGAGACAACATGTACTTATTTTGTTGTTTTTGTAAATGCTTTGTACTCTTATTTTGAATTAGACGCTCTACTACCAATTGATACCAGGTCTTGGGATGGTACCTTGTATTGTATTTCAATTGACTACCGTTGTTCTCTTGTTGTAAGCTTTATGCTCTTTTGTTGACTTCCGCTTGATAGGCCATTGCTTATGGCTCAGGGCTAAGGGTTTAGCTTACCTACTGGTGAGGTGTAGTAGGTGTCATCATGACCTGAGAAATTAGGTCGTGACATATATGAAACTTGAAAGTATTTTTAACCTACATCATACAAACTGATTGGAGCCGATAATGCTCTAATTTGAACTTAAACAAATAATCACATGAAAGTATTGATTTACTAGTCTAATAACTTGACTACTTGGTATTTGATTTAAGGAAAACAAGTAAGAATTATATATAAAAATAATAAACAAAGCGAAGAAAATTTTTTTAAAGGGAAGGGCTTATTACCTTTCTCTGAGCAGCAATGTGGGCGATGCGATTAATGAATAAGCTTTCACCTCTCGCCAAATTAACTCAGAAAAAGAAAGAAATTTTTTGGAATTTGAGCTTGGAAGTTCTAGGTCGGGGACAATGAGTCCAACATCTTATCCAAGCAAATAAATTTCACCCCTTTCGGCTTTGAAAATCATTGTTCAAATAGTGAGAAGGAGAGAGTTATTTATAGGATTGATGTCTTATAATTATTGATTTGAACTTTGGTGTGGGACTTGGGGAAAACTAGAATTTCCTGGAGGATGAGGATTGACGCGTAGCAAACGTACAAATTATTGTGAACATTATGGAAAGCTTCTTTAGATGACTAGTGCAAATATATCAAAAAAGTATAAGGAATGATAAATATAACCCTTTACTATTATTAAAACATTAAATGATACTACTTTCAGTTAATACTTCAATATTAACATCACAAGCTTATTAATTATTTTTAAAAAAAGATTAATATTTAACAATTATTATTTTTTATATGGAGTTGAAGTTTAACTACATTTCTCCACTTTAAAATTAAGTCATTGCAAGAATTATACATGAAAGAAGAATATGTAATCGAAGAAATATATGAAATAATTATAGAAAATTTATCCCTTTACTTTGAAATAATCAAATTTATTCATATATTTTATTTGTATTCCTGGCTTCGTTAGGACAAGATATATTTGAATAAAAGTCAGACACAAGGAAAATTTATACGGAAAGTATAACAAGGATGAAATAAAAATTATTTGTGAAATTAGAAAGATAAATTTATTATCTTTCCTTAAAAGTTAATAGGAAGAACATCACATATGAAATTCAAATGTGTTGTTGTTAAAATAAATTTTGAGTCGCTTTTACCCGTGTAATACTGTTTCATTATATATCATATTGTAATCTATTGTGTTGTATTGTATTGTACTATATTATTTTAATGAATACAATTTTTGGATAGATTGTATTGTTTTCTGTCATTACAGAATATCACATATACACAATTTAAAGGATAAACCTAGAAGAGAAGAAATATATGATGTTTAGTGTCACACCTCGAGCCTACAATCTGACGTGGCCAACACTCAGAACCATTTCTGGTTCCAAGAAAACCATTGTTCTAGCCTACTACTATACTAAATGATATAATAATCACGCGAATAATTTTAAAAGATAAGCAAGTAGCAATTTTAAAAATACAAACTCAAAAAATCTATTTTTAGAAATCTGAAAACTGAATAATTTAGATGTTTTCAAAATAAACTGAAACTTAAAGTCATCTTACTCGTCTATGAAGCCTCTAATGTACTGAAGATAGGTTACAAGGAAAAGACCAAAAACTATCTGAATATGTTACTAACAACATCTGATAAGTATTTATACTCTAGATAAGTTAGAGCCGTCTAAAAGTAAGGAGGTTTCACTAAAGTTGGATGAAAGTGCCCCAAGGCTACACACTGGATGTGGCCGGCACTCGAGAACCATTGCTGACCCCCAAGCAAACCCTCATACTAGCTGATTACAAGCGAAAGACTAACTCATGCATACACCAGCATCAAACTAAAAGAAATGCTTAATCAACAGTGTAATACATCTCAAAACTCTCTGAATATACTGAGTATGAAATATAAGTTTTAAATAAAACATCAGAAACTGAAAGACTCTCCAAAATTATCTATCTATGAAGCCTCTACTGTACAAAGATGAGTGTCGGGAAAAGACCCACGACTCCTCAAGGGAACTACTACTAACAACTCATAAAACTGGAGTCCTCCAGAAGCAAGGAGGTCATACTTGAAAGCTGACAAGCAGATAAGTGATCTCAACGGACTCTTGTTGAGGATCCTAAGAATTTGTATCTGCATCATTAAAAGATGCAGGTCGAATGACATCAGTACAATCACATACAACATCTGAAATGAAAAGACATGAAAGAAATAAAAGATTATCGGTCCTCGGAACATGAGGACTCACCAATCTTCAATGTCTATAAGGGATCACTAGCCTCAAGTATAGGAGGTAGGAGCATCGAACCTTATATTAATGAAACAATGTAGGCACAAGTATGCGTTAGTACATGGAACGTACCAAGTATGATAACAATGCACAAGAGTTATGAAATCATGCTAAAAGAACTTTACTTGACATGCAATGGCCAAGCTAAATCATAAAATAACATGTTAGAAAGCATAAGTCATAACCATGGTCAATGCAAGTTAAACATCGTCGTTTGTGCTTTGCCTTTAGCATCTGTGCGTTCTGGATCATTGGGCGGTATACTTCTGCTTTGTGGAATAGATCGCGAAGCTTCGACTGCTCTTTTCATCGCCTTTTTGATCCTTTTCCTTCAGGGCTTCGCGTACTGGAACAAAGGGCGGAGTGCGTCCCTTCGGCGAATCACCAAGCATGCTTGGCGATGCTCAGGCTTCAACTTCTTCGTTCTTTTCAGCCTTTTTGTTCCTTTTGCGCCTAAGTGTCCCTGCTTCCACTAAAACTTCAAATACCTGAAACTTAAGTGTTTTCATCAAATATTTGGAATAAATAAGCATTTGAGGACACAATTTCTATTAAAATATAGCCCTAATTGATTCCAATATGTGGACTCATCAACACCCCAAACTTAAACCTTTGCTTGTCCTCAAGCAAACTTGAGTTCAGCTGATCACAAATGGTGTCTCAAACAGTGCTACACAAGACTCAATTATGAATGTACACAACAAGACTCAAGTTACTCATGCAAAGATCAATTGTGTACTCAAAGATTCAAGTTGTGACACACCATTACCAAAGATTCTCATGTTCGCAATACTTGCTACTTGTGCAAGTTCAAGCTTAACAAAATGTATCTAAAAGCCCTCACGTAAAGAATGATTCCATATTCACACATAGAAGTTAATCAATTCAAGATCAGGAATCAAATGCAACGCTTACACTCAAAAAGAGGAACACAATGCATGTTTTCACCCATAGGTTTGCCCTTATTTACCAATCGACTTTCGATTTGACTTACTCAAGATCAAAAAGGTCTTTTCTAAGGCTTGTAATGGGGCAGAGTTCAAATGTATGGTCATTTAGGCTCAGTGACTTCATCATCCTCGTGAGGTGTGGTGTTCTCAAAACGTCCTTTTTCTTTACCTTATCTCTTTTTCTTCTAGTGCTTCTAAGTCATCCTTTTATTCACTCTCTATTAATTGCTTGGAAACCCAATTCCTTTTGCACTTTTTATTCCACAACTTTTTTTTTGAAAGGTTTCCATTTTGTCTTGCAATACCATGGGTTAAGGGATACTTTTCCTGCACTTCTTGACTTCTCCTTTTCCTTCTCACCACATCCCCAACTTAGGCTTTTGGCCTAAGTTGGCTATTCACTAAACTACAAATCACGAGGATTATAGGTAGTGGGTCAACTAAGGTCTAAGGTTCGTCAAAGTTCTTCCAAATAAAGGTAAGGCTCAAAAGGTGTTCAAAAGGGTTTCACACGCTCACGGGTAGGCCACAAAAGAGGTATATGTTAAATTTGGTTTACACTCTTTAAAGTTGCCTAAAATCATTTCAAGAGCACACCTTTCTAAATCAATTAAACTAAAGGGGTAAATTCTGGGTTTATTCATGCATGGTTCAAAGTAAGCTAATCACACAAGGCATCGACACTTAAGTCAAACAAGACTACACAGTTTCGCTAGTGTGCAACGGTCATTACAAGAGAATCAATTCGATAAATGACTAATCACAACGAGAGGCAAATAGTTCACATATTGTCTATGCAACTTCATTTGGTATCGTCATAACAGTGCATTCATTTTTTTTAGATTGATAGCGCTATTCAAGACATCAGTATTGATCGGAACTGAGACTTAAATTTTTGCAAAAGAACAGCCACTTTCAACACACGAGAGGTGGCAAAATTTTTTGGAAAGGTCAAAATTATCAAAATCATTTTTTGTAATTTAAAATAAAAGGAGCCATAAGCTTAAATTTCCACATAAAGTAGATAAAACACAATTTTAAAGTAGAACAGCCCAACTATACACACAAAACACAACTATGAACACAAAAGGTGTGGGCCTCACCCCACCACAATTAAAAAGCGTTTGTCCTCAAATGCAAATAAAAGTATGTAAAAGTAAAAGTAAATAAGATAGAGAGGGAAGTAAAAGGAAGTCTTGTCTATGCAGTCTCTCTATTTGTCGGGATCTGAATATGGGAATCAGTTCCTGGTGCATCTATCTGGTCACGGGTCTCAGTACCCGGAGTAGCCTCAGATGAACTAACAAAGCTAGATCCGCTAGGAGCAGCTGTGGACATCTCAGCCGGCACTGTCTGAGTTGCCGACCGCACAACCATCTCCACAAGATTCGACAAGTCTCTGAATATGATGTCCTCTTGGCTTTTGCTCACTACCTCATCGTGCAATGCTATCTGCTCCTCATTGGTATCTGTCTCCGACTCTGCATGTCCTACATCATCCCTCTGCACATCTCCAGTACTAGCTGGAGGAATCCCCGAAGTCTCAGGAGTATCCCTGTCATCTGCTCCTTGCATTAGTGTAGTGAAGTCGGTAGCCTTCAAATAGGCTACGTCCTTCTTCAAATCTGCTATTTCAACTTTTAATGCTGAAACCTCAGGTGTCTGCCCCTGTCTGCTCTCACAAAAAGTGACTCTGGCAGTCAGATCATCAATAGTGGTCCTAAAGGGGGCCAGTGCAGTCAAGATGGCACTGTCAATCATCCCTGGGATGGATCTCTCCAATCGTGTCGCCCTCACATCTGCCAAATAGGCTAGTTTCCCCATCTTCAGGATCATGACATGAGTGATCCTGGTGGGCTGGGAAGAAGAGGATGTACCTGGAGTCTGTGAAGGAGAAGAAGGAGCGGGTATACCTGAAGTCTCCAAAGTCGGAGTAGATGAGGGTGCCTCTACTGGCAATGAGTCAACATCGACCTCTGGAGAAGTATCTGTTGGGGCTGCTCTCTTCCTGTCAACCTCCTATCGTGTGAAGTCGGCCTCTATACACCGGATATCGGTGGAAGAAGACGAGGTGACCTCTATATCGCTGGCAGGATCCCGAGGTACTCCAGCATGCTGACATAACTCGGTGATCAGAATAGGAAAACACAGAGATGTATGCGTTTTCTTGGCTCTCATAGCCATCTCCTGTGAAACCATTAGTCTCAAATCGATCCGTGTTCTAGCCATGATAGACCCAAGGCAAACTGCCTTAGGATGAAGCAGAATGGATTCTTTCTGGGATGGCATGATAGTTCTGCTGATGAAACCAAATCAGTACCGGGAGGCAATATTCAAAACCCTCTTCTCAATCGGTGCTCCTGCATCCATCAACCTCGTGGTGCTGTTAGAGATCATTGGAGCTAACCAACCCTTCAAATCATCAAGGGATGGAACAATAGGCAAACCCTGGTAGGGCAATACTAAGTGCGACGGTTGACCCAATACAACATCAATATGATCGCTGTGACACTCTACCTCCTTGCCTCTAACCATAACCGACTTCACCGGTCGGAACTCACTAGCCTTTTTCTTAGTCTTTGGGACCAACTCTCTATATGCTAAGTAGAATTCCCGGACCCAGGAAGGAATGTAGGGGCCCCATGGCCTAGTGAACTGCTCCAATTCATGATATCTGAATGTGTCAAGCACCTCAGTGTGTTTGGCTTCAAAGCCCCCTACATATAGTAATTTTTCTTTTAGAATGGTTCGCAAACCATCACCTTTTAATCTATTTAGCAACCTGGGTGGAGGTGGAGCTACGGGGATTGTAGGGGCCACTGGAGGTGGTGCTGGAGTTGGCACTGATTTAGTGGTAGGGGTAGTGGCAGCTGAAGAGGTTCCGGTGGATGTGGGCTGAGTTCTAACCCTGAGTTCATCCCTTCGATTCATCAAAGGTTGCTCATCCTCTAGCTCAGAAAAAGCTGGTTCAACATTTGTGCCCTTCCTAGCTATGCATTTTTTTTGTTTGCCTTTATCTCCCGGTTGGAGGTCATCCCTTTTTCTCTTTGGAGGGTTTGATCCTTCTTCATTGATCGTAATGCCTTTAGCCTTTTTCTGTGGTTGCTCAGTTAATTGGTGCGTACCATATCTGTAAAAGATCGAGAAAGGATAAGAAAACAACTTAAATTCAGGCACAGTGACTTTTTCTGCATATAGATTCGCTGATCAAGTCGGCGAGTCGTCGAAAAAATTTGGCGAACTAAATCGGACACGCCGAAGGATTGGCTAAACAATTAAGGTAAGTCGGCGATAAAAGAGTCCTTTTGGCAAATTGCCAACTACTTTTGGCGAGCAAGGGTTTGTCCGCCAAAAGTTACAGTGCATAAGGGTCTCACGGGTAGAATATAAAGAGCGATCAAGAGTATTTTCAGTGAGTCGCCGAGTGCATTCGGCGACCCATGGCTTCTCGCCGAAAGGTATAGTCTCATCCAATTTAACCTGATACTAAGGGTGAGATGGAGATATTAGGCGAACCACCGAATGATTCGGCGAGCTCGACCCAGCTCGCCAAATGGTCCAACGTGCCCATTTTCAATCTATCTTCTCAAATTCAGTCCCACAAACCCCGAAAGCAAAATCAAAGCATGAACTAACGAAATTCGAACAAGACCCATACTACCCATCACCCCGGAACACTCAAATTTCTCCCGGACTTGCCGCACTTGGCCATCTGACGATATTTGCTCTTAAGAGCGGTGTCACTCTCTCTATCATTGTGCAAATTTTCGACATTTAGCACAAACTTGGGTTACTCAGACTTCACCCAAACAAGCAAAACAACATGCAACCATGACCCTACTCATATAAAAAAAGCACTAAGATTACGAGCATTCAACAATCAGATAACACAGGCAAGAATTTCTAATTAAAATAGGCATGTAATCATTCTAATCCTATCAGAGAGGCCCATCACGCATCACTAAGATACAAGTATCACAAATGACCAAAAAACTTTCAACATAAATTCGAGGTTTTAGGGACTAACCTTTAATGCCGATCAAATTTACTTTTGAAATGCTAGGCAGCAAAGAAATCCAACCCCAAGCACTAATTATCAACTACTATACTAATGGTAAGCAAAAATCTAGGAAATAATACCTTTGGTGTCGTTTTGAAGAGTTTGAAACGAGGGAAAATGAGGAGTTCAGAATTTTTGACCTTTGGCTTTTATATAACCATTCAGTTCTTGTCCATTCGGCGATGTTAGTTGCACACTCCGACCCACTCGACGGAACGCCGAGTGGTCATTTATCCCACATTTTCTGCAAAATCGTCAATATCTTGAGAGTTAAATCAGCGTACTAAGTTCAGATCGCTGAACAGGTTGGCGATTCGCTGAGCTATCTTTTGAATTCACCGAGTTTTACAGGCTCTGTATAGCACTTGCATTGAGCCAAACAACGGATCTAGTTGGGCTCATCGACCAGTTTGGCGACTCGCAGAATGGGACTCCTACTCGCCAACCTGAAATTTTCCACATTTTCCTCATTTTAATCTGCAAATCAACACACCATTATTTATAAAAGTAAAATCCTAAACATTTAAAACCTTGGGTTGCCTACCAAGAAGCGCCTTATTTTACGTCGTGGCACGACGCGATTCTGATTTCATTCTCTAGTATTGGGGTTAGCCCTAGTATCACTAGGTAGCCCCAATATGTCATTTGGGTAGAGATGCGACACTGCAAAACTCAGGAGTGACCTGATTAGTTGAAGTTATCTACAGTGGGATCCAATCATTTGATTCAACACTTCAATATTCTCCTTCAATTCCTCCAACACAGGATCTTGATCGGTGATCTTGTGGAGAATGGTTTGAACTGTGTCCTCGATGGCTGTTCTCCCTGCATCTAGAATGCTTCCTCTCATGGGCAGGTATGTACTTCCCTTGATTTTTGCACCGGTTTTCCACCTCTGTTATTTTGGTGGCCAACTCGTGCAGCTGGATTACCAGTGCGGGTAATGTGAAGTCCTTCTCGACTTCTTGCTTCATCTCAGCTGGGTTTCCACCATTTCCCTCAGCTATGCTCAGGGAACCTACCTACACCAATAAATTTAAAGAAAAACAAAACTAAAAATAAGATTAGTAAACTTCGATTATTGAAAGCAGAATTTGACTTAATTCAAAAACTTTCACATAACATCACTCCCCGGCAGCGGCTTTATTTTGATGTTTGTGAAATTAACGACACAACTTCCGATGCAAGTGTCTACGATCGTGCAATAGTATAATAACCTAACCAAGGGTTAGGGTCGTGTCCCAAGGGAGAGGGCGTGAAAATTAGTGGTTAAGCACAAATGTGCTAAAGCTAATCGTAGCTAAAAATCTTAATGATTAAGAACATTGTAAGTTAAAGGGGATGACACAAAAGTGTCAAATGTCAAAGGGGGTTTTTGTCACAAGTAGCTAAAGCAACAAAAATCAAGAGAAAATTCAAGGATGGGGAAAAGTTCTTGAGGTGTGACCGCAATATATATTGATATAAATCGTTGGGTACATGCTTTTGATAGAAAAATTGCAAGATAATAGTGACTAGGCTAAGCTTTAGATGGAAATAAGTTCCATCTCGAGCAACTTACCCCGTTCCAAATGGGTTCCTCTCGGACACCCATTTGCCGTATGAAGGCCAGCCTACACCTTACCCCACTCACTCTCTCGAGCTGAGTGTTAGGATATGGGACTAGGGCTCACCCTCTCGGGCTGAACCTCATGTCGACCCGATCCTTAGGCCATCAGTCTAGCGATCTTGGTTTCGCGACCTCTCTCTCGAGCAAGCCAAAAACATATAGGTGGTTTTGTATTTGCAAGTGAAAACCCATTAAATTAAACCACAACCACTAGGTGAAATCACCATTAAAATACATCTAACATATCCGCAAGCAAAACCCACCAATAATATCAATACATATTTGCTAAATCACACCCCAAGAATGGGGTTTTTAGCCACACATCAAGAAATAAGAAATTATACCTAAAATGATTGAGAAATCATTTAAGCAAAGGAAGAAGAATAGAGAAGGCCCACTTCCAATTTGGGGAAGATAAACTCCTTCTCTCTTCAAGTCTCCCACAAAACCCTCTTCAAACTTGAGAGAAAATATGAAAACTAATGTGAAAATTACAATTCTATTTTTACTCTAATGTTCTACATTAATGTTCCCCACAAAAAATCTAGTAAAGAGTTTAGTATTTATAGACTTCAGAAAATAGTACTGGCGGATCGCTCGGCGAGGTTAGTCGCGAACGCTAAATGACTCAGCGATTCGCCCTTCTTCTAGTTCATCGCCGTTTGTAGTTTGCCTTCAGCATCTGTGCGTTCTGGATCATTGGGCGGTATACTTCTGCTTCGTGGAACTGATCGACGAAGTGCCGATTGCTCCTTTCATCGCCTTTTCTATCTTTCTCCTTTAGGGCTTCGAATACTGAAACAAAGGGCGGAGTGCATCCCTTCGGTGAATCGCCAAGCATGCTTGGCGATGCTCAGGCTTCAGCTTCTTCGTTCTCTTCAGCCTTTTTGTTCCTTTTTGCGCCTAAGTGTACCTGCTTCCACTAAAACTTCAAATACCTGAAACTTAAGTGTTTTCATCAAATATTTGGACTAAATAAGCATTTGAGGACACAATTTCTGTTAAAATATAGCCCTAACTGAGTTCAATTTGTGGACTCATCAGTATCGATGTCTCCTAATCATGCTTTTTGATTTAGAAGTCAAATACATCAGTTGATCTTGGGATTGTGAATACATATAGCTCAATTGAGTTACTTATTATTATTTTTCAACTAGCTATTTTTCAACCCGCGGGTGTTATTAAGTTCCTAGGAATATAAATATCCCTAAGATCATTCATCAAAATGGAGAGACTCAACTTTGGTTGTTGGTGGCTGATCTTGGACCTTACACCCAGTGTGGCCACCGACCGGGTCATGAAGTATCGATCCACTTCTCCTCATAACCTCCAAATAGAATTCTTCAAGTGCTGTCAGAGGAAGAGCAAAATCGTTGGGTCTGAAAGATGACGTGATATCACTGCTTTATTGTCACCACTATAGTCTTATGATTAAGCTTTTCGACATTATCTTCATTTATTGCTAGGAAATTAGTTTTGGTTTTAGGGTTGCGATACATCTTTGTGGTCTTATCATAAGTCATATCAGTTTATTCTAGTGTATCAATTGTCCCAAGCCAGACGTGTGTTTGTTGGTTGGGCTCTGTAATCTTAGCTGAGTATCTCCCCGATGACCTCTTACTTACACCTTTATAATGTACCTCATTTGGAGGTACAACCATCGTCCAAACCGTCACATCGCTTGTTTTCTCTTTTTACCATCTTGAAAAATACAAGGATTTTTTTACTTCTTTATATCAACAAAACTCAGTTAGTATAAAAGAAAGAGGAAAAGTGGTTTATATAGCCCATCTCAGTGTGGATATGTCTGATCCACTAATTAATTACATGCCATCTGAGTTGTTTTAGAAATATATTCAATGGCGTGAAAAATGAAATAAATAAATGTCTTTCCAAATTCATTATTCTTTAGGTTACATGTAAATATTTAGCCAAATATTATTAATGTACTTGCCAAATACTCCTTCTGGTCCAGATTAAGTGAATTGTTGAAATTTTTTTCATTTATAATTCAAAATAAGTGGATTTTCCAAAGTTCAAGAAGGTGATTGAGACTTTTTTTCCTGTATTTACCTTGTTTTAATGAGTTCTTAAAACCTTAATATTTTCTAATATAATACTTATGCTGAGTTATTCACCTTGCTGAATAGGATTTCACAGGGTAACCCTGAGTGGAACGGAGAAGGAGCAAAACTTGTAACACAAAAAACTACCAGAATGTTAGAGGTAGACGTAGTGACTGCTTTAACTGCACAAATTGTTGCAATGCATAACATGATGAACACTCACTTCAACAATCTATCACTGGGACAACAGCCAGCTCAGGTGAATGCAGTCCAACAACCACCAATTTGGTGTGAAATTTGCAGAGGAAGTGATCATAGTGCAGAGGTATGTGATGCAAACCCGGATTCTGTGAATTTTGTAGGAAATGCACAACGAGGAGGCGGCCAGTAGAACTATGGAAACTCCTACAATCCTAGTTGGCATAACCATCCCAAAACCCATTTTCTTTGCAAATAACCTGACTCAATTTCCCCTTTAACCCCTAAATCCCGTCCTAAAACCCCATTCTTCTCCCAAATACTTTTCTACTTGCAATTATTTCCCTTTCCTTTTCTCCCTTAGGCAAATTTTGCGACTGAATCCGTAGCGTGAAGCCAACTCCACCTACGTTTCTCTCATTTTCCATCTCCCTCAACATCCCAAGTATGTATTTTCTCCCAAAATTTAGTAGTTGCGTAAGGGTGAGGGTTTTGTGTTATTATTTGTGTAATGGGTGATAATGGTTTTGTTTCGTAGTGAAGGTGAAGTTCTTTGTTTGCTTTTGTTAGGTGTTTCAAATTCTTGAGTAGAAACAACCTCTTGTTGCTTGCATGTGGGTTGTGGGTGGTTCATTATTGGATGAAATCGTTGGCTTCATGTTGTTGTATTGGGTATTTCGAAGTCTGAGTAGAAATTACCTTTGATTGCTATTGGTTGAATCTTGTTGCGGATGGTTGTTTGAATATGTTTGTGTGACAACAAGTCGGTGGTGTTTCCTGGATGACACTGTTTATTCATGGATATATATATTTGTAGTGTAATGTCTTAAGTAACACTACATGTTTATTGATCTATGGAATAGTGCGTGTGGGTCTCAATCATAGTGTTGAGAGTGAGTGTGTGTGACTGACATGGTGGTGTTTCCTTGGTAATATAACTATGACACATAGGTTGGTAGATTTTTATTGAGGGTGTTGCGTGTTCATCTTTGGGAAGTCTTAGTACCAAAGATGAATCACTCAATGAACTAAGTGTGGGGTGATTGTGCACTTCACTTATACTTCATTATATTTTGTCTGTGGTTGTGGGATGAATATGATTTGGATTGCAGGTAATTATATTTGGCACTCAGAGACCCGGTAAGGATGTTGCAACCTCTAGCCAGATGAAGCGTGTTCAGAGTGAGAGAAATGTCCCACCTGCACCTGCAGTACCCAAGGGCCAAACCATACTATTCAAGCTGTGGGCCATGGTTAATAAAGGAAAAACTTGATGGAAAAAGCGTACTGAGGCTAGTTATTTCTTTGACGTTTATATTGACAGGGACAGCTCGGATCTGGAGTTCCTAGGATACTGAGGCGGATCCAAAAGTTACACATGGAGTTCATATTTGCAGAGCCGAGTGAGTGCAACTTGCATATGGTTCGTGAGTTCTACGCCAACAGGGCGTCGGATTTTCGGTCACATTTTGTGAAGGTGCGAGTAGTGGATGTGACTCAGTCCCGCGGTTATCAATGACATAGTTGGTACGTCACAGGATACAGATCCACTGGTGCTCACTGGGCTGAACATCCGCCCTCTTTACCAGGCCATTCGACACACTCTTTGCGGCCCTCAATCCATGTTGCAGTGGACCAAACATAGCGTGAAGAGATATCATCAATATCTACCATACGCACACATGCTCAGGGTGGCTCGGGTTAGGCTCAAAATAGTGATGAATTGTTTGATACCTGGGCTGCATTACATGAACATCACCGGAGACAAAGTTTGTTTGGTTTACGCCCTGATGAAGCCCACGGAGTTAAACATTGGGGTTGTATTGAAATTGGCAATGAGGAAGGCTCATGTGCATAAAGGGCGCATGTATTCATTTAGTGGTCTTATTACCAGACTGTGTCGTGCTGCAGGTGTTTCGAAAGAGAACTTAGACTACATGGAACCACTATTCCCAGCACCGGTGGACATCACGAGGACTAAGAGGACCGACACTGAGATTGGCCCAACCCTCACTACTGCGGAGCGCTATCGCCGTGATGAGTTGATCATGGCTAGAATGTATGGACTGGAGATGTTGCGCCACTAGAATGGTTGTTGGGCTTCCACTGATGTGCAACTTGGGGAAGTACAGAGAAGAGAACCGCTGAACGCCAATGTGAAGGCCCTACTTGGCATCGATCCTAAGTTTCGTGAGCCGGTGATGATAACATCCCCATCGATGAGGAGAGACTACATACTAGCTCGAATGTGGAGTACGATTCTTATGAGGAGGTGGACCATGCTCAGGCCGGTGATGAGGCCGATGGGGGAGATGCTATGGAGGATTGATCAGGGAGTGCTTTCACCGTACCTCTGTTCTGAATTCTTGTGAATTTGTGAAGCATTGGGAACAGTCCTAATGATTAAGTGTGGGGTGAGGGTGAAAATTATCTCTGGTCTATACATATTAATGAACACTAGAAGTGTCTGTCTTTTACTTTTTGTTTTATTTTGGGTTCCTTGGAGGTTATTTTCGTTTTTTGGCCAAGGAATATCCGTTTAAACCGTACAAAATACAAAAAGATTTTTTCTTATTTAGGATTGAGTCAGTCGTCGTAGTTGAGTCACATTGCCCAATGATAGATGGATGACGACCGTCTTAAGGGAAATTTTTGTCATTAAGTCTTAGGTTGGTATGTGCTGAAGCTTGAAATTTCGAAAGGAGACTGTATGGAAGCATGATTTGAAGTTGATGTATGAATGCATTTGAACTTTTTTATTTGATATTAATGACTGCAACTTAAGCTTAAATAGAACCTTGTGCATGAACTAATTGTGTTGCTGTGATTGATCCCTCTTGAGTAGAACTTGTGCCATGAGATGTGAGGTATAATGCATCTGAGTCTAGAACTTGCCTGACATGTTATTGAAGTGAAATGAAAGTATTGCTCTGCTTAAAAAATGATAATAGGCCTTCTTTGCTTTGTCATGTGAATGCTAGCCTTTTTAGAAATAATATCCCTAGTATAGCCTCGTTGAGCCTGTTTGCCTTGATTTTGTTCTAACCTATGTAATTGAGCCGAATCCCTTTTATTGATATAGTTAGTTTTGATCCTAAAGTAATCCCTACTGCACTATGTTAAGATGAAAATAGGGAAAAAAGCGGTAAGTCTAAATAGAGTGGAAATGATTGGTTTTGTAGGAAAGAAAAGAGGTAGAAAAATGAGGCCCTATAAGTTCCTAAATCTGTATTGGCCCTGGTCCCAAGGATATTGTGTACTTCGACTCAAGGTAAAAGCCTAAGTTGAGGGTGGCTAACCCGGAGAATACCTTAATAATGGCCGTGGTCCTTACAAGGACAATGTGCACCTTAACTCTGGAGAAATCTCTAAAGTAAGGGTGGCTATTGTTAAGTGTCAAAATAAAAAAAATAAAAAAATAAAGGGGTGTATAGAAAATAAGGGCGAGGGTGGAAGTACTAGTAGGGAAATATGCAAAAAGGAGGCTAAAGAAAAGGAAAAGAGTTGGGAATATAGCAAGGATATCGAAAATTGGTGCATTAGGGAGGATAAGTCACTAATTTTATCTAAATGTATCCTCCCTTACCTCAAGCCTACATTAAAACCAATAAAAGTCATGTTTGATTTTGGGAAAGGAATTCTTGATTAGTGGAGATATACATAATGGGCAAGCCTATGGTTCTCAATGCATGCATGTGTAATGTCTTTGTTGAGTGAGAGCGTACTATGTTTGCAAAATCTTTAAACTATCTTCAATTTGCTGAGTTGAGTGTGTGGACTATTCTCTTGAGTGAGGGGCACTTGTTGTATGGAAGATAGGAGATGTGTAATGGTGCACATGATGTTGAATGTGCTGGTTGCAAAAAGTTGTCAAGTCAATACTTGAGTGTATGATGTATGAAGGTGGGCAACACCACTTGTGAGCAAGAACATGCTTGTTTAACTAATTATAGATTCTTAAAAGGAAGTGGCAGATGCACAAATACCATAGTAGGGAGTCTAGGTCTAGGATTAGTTAGTAAGTTGTTCGAGGACGAACAAAGATCTAAGTGTGGGGTAGTGGTCTTAGGCATATTTATATTCCTAGGAACCTAATAACACCTGCGTTTTGTCAAAGTTTTAAATAAATTTATGTTAGTTTAGAGTCGTCTCGAGTCTTTTGGTTGTATATATGCTAACCAACATGATTAGTTGTGTAGGTAAGCTTGAATGAAGAAACGAGCACTAAAATATGCACCGAAAAGCGTGAAAGGATCCAAGCCGAAAAGCAGCAAGAATGAATAAATGAAGTCAAGTCGGATCCGTATCTTCTCCGCATCGCGGGGAAGAATTTTATTCTTGGTGCGAGTTGGCAATTTGGATAGAATGGTTCGTGTCCTCTCCATGTCGCGGAGAAGACTTGATTGCCACGAAGTGAATCTAAGAAGCGTCGCGCCATAGTGTGCCAGATTTGGCCATTTCAACTTAATTATAAATAGAGAATATTTTATTTTATTAATTATTCTTTTCTGGATTTTTAGAACGACAATTTGGAGAGCTATTTCATTAGTTTTTAGGGTTCTTTCCTAAACTCTTTTACTTTCAATCTATTTATGATATTTAAACATTGCTTGTTCGAAGATACGATTATGAGTAGCTAATTTCCCTAGTTCTAGGGCTGTGGCTACATGATGATTGTAATTTATTGAGTTTTTATGGGTTGACATTGACTATCATATGAATCTTTCTTCTACTATTGTTTTTCGTATTTCATGCCAGATCACCATTGAAATAAACATATTGTCCGAATTGAACTCAGGAGAAGAATAATAGGATAGAATGTGGGGCATAAGGAGCATGATTTTCTCTTAATAATTAGAGTTAATTAGTATCTAGGATAGGGATATACCTAGAAACCATGCTTGGTCATTATACAGGAAGAAATAGTAATGCTCGATATTTGGTCCAACCTATCCCCGCTCAATGATGTAGTTAGATTGTCATTTATCATAGGCGATTAGAGGTCGGGAGACCATAATCATATAATTAACCCTGTGATCATTGATTCGATAGTTGATAAATATCGTTTAACAAGATACATTGCATGAATCCTGATAAGAGCTATCGCCCTGGACCTTACCCAATCATTGTTTGAAGCCTTAGAAATTGAATCATGTTTGTTCAGTTCTTATTTAACATTTAGATTATAAAATCAATCAATCTTGTAATCTTGATAACATTTGTGTTCACTGAAAGTTTTGGAGAAATTAAGTGATTCTAATTGTGAGTCCCTGTGGGTACGATACCCGGCTCTTTATGAGAGCCACTTTAATACTTGAATGACCACGTACACTTGCGTGTGCAATTTGGGCGCAACAATGAACTCAATCTTGACCTCCCGTTTTCCCCGTTGGGGAACATGTGAAATAGTATCGCATATATCACATTTCTTAGAAGAAATAGGGAAAATGCATAAGTACCCCCCCAGCCTATGCCCGAAATCTCAGAGACACACCTAACCTTTACTAAGGTCCTATTACCCCCTCGAACTTAATTTATCTATAATATTTTACCCCTTTTCGGCCTACGTGGCACTATCTTCGAAAAAAATGTCAACATGCGCTGGGCCCACAAAACATTGCCACGTAGGCCAAAAAGGAGTAGAATATTACATATAAAATAAGTTCGGGGGGTAATAGGACCTTAGTAAAGGTTAGGTGTGTCTCTGGGATATCGGGTATAGGCTGGGGGGGTACTTATGCATTTTCCCGAAGAAATAGCTTAAGTTATGTTGTTAGATTATTATAAGCAAAAAAAATAATAAAAAAATCTTTTTTCATATCTTGTGTGATGCTAGAACGAAGTAATGTTGTATTAATTTAGAAACTTAATTATGTCTTCTTCGTTGTATCATTTTTATGTCTTTTTTTCCTTTATTGAATTCAGTAGTCTAAATATGTATATTGTCTTTCAAATAACATAATTATGGTATGTCTAAATTCACAATTAAAATAAAAGAATTTGACTCTAAAAATTTAAACTATATCAAATAAATTGGGGCAGTCAAAGTATAAGTCATCACTATAAAGTCTGATAATATTGTAGTACAATATTAAATTGCACTACTTGACGTAGAAAATCTTGGTGGTTTTTATTATATTTTGGATTGCAATAGTAAATTATAATGTCATTTTGTTTGCATCAGTGTTTCTATTGTTTTTGCTGACTTCTCACTTATTGAATAGAAAGATGCTCCCTCCAATTCCCTTCATTTTATATGTTACTCCCTCTAGTTCGTAAATTTGTAAGGCAATACACATCTATTAAGAAAAACATTTAAGAACATAATTTAAATTATATTTCCGCGATTGCCTTTTTTTTGTAATTAATGGCTGTATTTAATTACCAGTAGCAAACATTACAATTCAAGTTGTCAACACAACATGCTTGGTTCTTAGTTGGATGGATCACACTATACATTACAAGAAATAAGGTTTTTAGCAAGGGGAAATTTGGTCAATTAAGTTCAAATTCAGTCGCTAAGGTTTTTAGCGAGGGGAAATGTTCTTGACTAATGATGTACTTGTTTCTATTTTTCATGTTTTATTTTGTAAGCTGAAGTTTGGCTGTATTTTTATTGAAAGAAACTGCAAAAGTATTAGATGTGTTGTATTTTGGTTACTGCGGCTAAGAAGACGCTTCAATGTTGTACTTTATTTTATGTTATCTGGCTGCCTATGCAGTTGTATTTTGTGAAACCATTTGTTTATGAATTTTGAAAGTTTATACAATGTTTGTGTATTAGGTGTGTTTGTTATGAATTTTCCAATTTACTCATGTTTGGTTGGGTTAAATGTTTTGGAAAATGTTTTCCAAATCAACTCATTTTCCTCAAATTTAAGGAAAATGACTTCGCTTCAAAACTTAAGGAAAACATTGTCCAAAACTTTCTTCCAACTTCAAATTACAATTTTTTTTGTTGTTGAAAAAATCAATTTATTTTGTCTCTACCCTCAAACCTGCCCCCCCCAACCCTCCCCCTAAAAAAATAAAAATTAACGCTTGTTTTTTAAAAATGTTTTTAACTTCAATTTTTTTACCCCATCCTCATCCCTACCCCTAGCCCCCTACACCACCACCTCCAAAAATATATTAAAAGTTGTTTTTAAAAGATATTTCTAATTTCAATTTTTTTAACCCACCCCCTACCAGCCCCCCCCACCCACCCCACTACCAGCCTTCTCACCCCCCCAAAAAAAATTAGTTTGTTTTTAAAAAATATTTTCAATTTCAAAATTTTATTTTTTTCACCCTACCCTCGAACCCCCCCCCCCCCCCCCTACCAGCCCCCACACCCCAAAAATATATTAAGTTTGTTTTTAAAAAAAGTATTTTCAACTTCAAAATTTCATTTTTTAACTCCTACCCTCGACTCCCCCACCCAACCCCAACCAGCCCCCACCCACCCCCTACCTGCCCCCCTACTCCCCGAAAAAAAATTAAATTTATTTTTAGAAAATATTTTCAATTTCAAAAATTATTTTCTACTCTAATAAAAATAAAAGATATTTATCAAAAACATTTTTCATTCATAAATCAAACACTAAAAATCTTTTTCGAAAAATATTTTCTACTCACGAACCAAACATGAGAAAATAAGTTAAAAATCTACTTGTTTTCCAGAAAATATTTTCCTTCATACCAAACACACCCTAAGTGCTAAAATAGGAGATGGCTAATTTTGCAATTGCAAGTATGATTATTGGATTACAATTATAACCAAATAGAATTCAAAACATAGCCAAGTTGAGACAATTCAACGAATTAGGCTAGGAATTGAATAAGACGAACTAATATTAATTAATGAGCTCCTTAATTTTAATGAAATAAAATAATCAATCTAATTATAAAAGAATTAATTCAATTATAAACAAATTAATTCGAAAATGCAATTATGATTTAAACTAAACTAAATTAATAAAATAAAATCTTTTTGATATGATTTTCAAATATTTATAAAATATTTTAATTATATAAATAAATATATAAGAACTATGTATTATTTAAATATTATAAAGACGACTATATCCTTTTTTAAAATCTTGAAAACTATTCGAAGTTTATAAATTAATTATTCCGAATCATTTGAAATCTAAAAAGCTCAAAAATTAATTTCTATCGGGGAGGGTCAAAATTGGGTGTCAAGATATATTTTTTACATGTCATGTTTACTATGTTGTGACTACATATATATGTTTCAGTTACTGAAATAGCCGTGTGATCCTACCAATACAGTGGTTCTGTAATAATACTACACTTGCTCGTTCTTTGTTGAGTACAAGGCATCTTTAGGCGGCTATTGATAGACCCCAGCTAGGAGATCAGTGATCGAGATTAGATTTCAAGGGTGAGCCTGTTCTTTCAGGATGCCATGAAGTCCTTCCTATTGTTTAGTCCATTTCCTTCGGACTTAGACTATTTAGATATTTCTTATGTTTGTTAGGGTTGTACTTCTTTTTCTTAGAATTGTTGCACTTTAGATGTTTTGGTACAATGACTTTCAGGTTCTAGGGGTTAAACTTCCACGTTAGTTTGGTTAGTTATTTGTTTAAACCTTTGGAGTTTTTGGAAACTCTATATAATTTCTGCATTTAAACATGCTTCCGTATCTTTAAATATTTAGTTTATAAGTTGAGTTGCTTAGTTGGGTTGTAGTAATGGTTCTCCCACCAGAGGGTTAGTGTGGGTGCCAATCACGACGGTTTGGGTCGTGACACATGACCTATCAAATTAAAGGTCTAAGACCACTCTTTCCAATGCCACCAAGTTTGCTCCATTTTGAGTTTGGAATAAAATGTTATGCTCGTTTTAGTAAGGCCCTGTGAGACAGTCAAAATTTCATGGATTGCTATACCATCAGTGAAGTGTTTCACGGACCATGGAAACCGAAATGGTCCGTAAAGTCTTCCTTTTAGGGCAGTTCATCAGATTTTAAGTTAGTGTCATTTTGGTCTTTTCCCTATGTGTTTTGTGCCTAAGCTACATCGTTTTAATCTTTATTCTAAGCCTAAACCACGACATTTTACACCTAGTTCAGAGATTAGAAGGCATTAATCAGTTATTTTACATTCATTAATACTTAAAGTCTTTAGAGAAAGGTTCCAAGAGGAGAATAAGCTAGGGTTTCCAAGCGTTTTTCGAATTTCGTTGATTTCACCAAAACTTTGTCCTTCCAAGTATGTAAGGCTATCATAGTGTTGGACTAGTTCGTCCTCACGCCATACATCTACTTTCAAATTAGTAAAATAGTAATCTAGGGTTCTATCCTTAGATTTGAGTATTCTTGAGATGAATTGATACTGAGTTCTGAGTTCTTGAGCTACAGATTCTTTTTGAAATTCTCTTTCTAATTATTCAATTGCTATATGTTACGCGTTGATATTCTAGAGTTGATTTACTCATATCTATATTTCATCATGTACCCTATTAATGGAGTATTCTTGAGATGAGTAGTATCGTTGAGTTTTTCTATATAGTTATTGAGATCCTTGAGTTGATTTGTTCATGTCTATATTTCAATATGAGCCCTATTTTGAGTTATAAATTTTGAGAATCTTTTAAAGTCAATATTTATGTTTTAAACTATGTTTTGAGAAAGTACAGAGGAGTTTGAGAAAGAGTTTTAACCAAGATTTGAACAAGAGTATAAGGAAACTAAGTATTTTCGAAATGTTTCATTTTACATGAAGAAATAGAGTATTATTTTGAGAAAAGTAAAAAAGTTTTCAGAAACATTGAGTACAGAGAAAGATTTTTTTTTACATTGAGCAAAGAGAACCCTTTCTTTCTAAATGAGCAAAGAGTTCAAAAATTTTGAGACCATTTACCTCTTTTAAGAGTATAGTTTGAGCAATTATCTCAAACCAGAGAAAGAGTATGTTTAGTACATTTGAGCATGACTGTGTGTCTATATATATATATATATATATTATTGGGAGTAGGAATTAGCCAATATGGGAATGAGTTTAGACAACTCAAAATCCTCATAAATCATGCCTTGCCAACATTAGTAGAAGATCATACTTTTTAGATTAATCTTTATTACTAAGTGGATCCGCTTAGTTTAGAGGTTTTATACCCCGGCACGTTATAGGACAGTTCTAGCTCTATGGGAGAGACAGTGTATCATCACGTAGCTCATAGTAATGATTGTCAGTTAAAAATCTCCCAAGAGAGTTAAAGTTTATTTTAATATATCGCTTATAATATTGAGTTCAGAGATGATTAAGTATTTTGTAAAACTTTAAATGATTTAACTTCTTTATTTCTTTACATTCAACTTGAGTATATTGTTATCTATTGTAGTCCTTTCATCCAGTTCTCTCGTCTTGGCTATATTGCATATTCATACATTCAAATGTACTGATATCATTTTACATGCATGTTTTTATGATGCAGATACATGTGTTCAGGGTTATCAACAGGCACTCCACTGATATTACTCTACACTCAAAACAGTTTGGTGAACCTTGTTGTATTCTGGAGAACATCACATTCACTTTCAGTTTAGTTGTTTTGAGGTGTCGTGGGTCTTGTACCGAAACCTATCTTAAACATTAGAGGTTTCATAGATAGAAAGAGTCGAGGAGTCTCTCAATACTTTATTTCCTTTAAAGATGTTTTGTAAACTATTATAATTATTGTAATCAATACTTTCAGACATCCGAGTTGAGTTTTATTTTGAGATCAAATTTTACTTTAAACTTATTGTTGCTTGAGTGAGTTTTCCGCTAAGTAGTCAATCAGACCAAGGGTTCGCTTGGGGATCAAAAATAGTTCTCGAGTGCCGACTACATCTAGGGTGTAGGCTCGGGGCCTGACATAACTATCCAGGAACATGGACCCTTTTTAAAAAATAATAATTTATATAAATATGAAATTAGAAAAGATTTGGACTTATTTTAATTTGATATAGAGTATTTAATTAATCTAATTTTGTACTTTTTAGTTTGTGGTACTTTCTTTTGTATTTGTTGGTGTCAATTACAATACTCCTCTTTTAGTTATAGATCCAAGAGCTTTCCAACCATATCTGGAAATACACCTAACTCATCTTGAGCTAGAAGTTATGGCTGTTTAAAGTTGACCAAAACTCAACTTATTCTAACTTAACAAAATTTCCAGATTTTCATTCTTTCCAAAAATGACTATTTCCAATTATTGGCTTCTTCCTAGTTATTTCAAATTGCGAGATGTTATCCTTTGTGTCCAAGTGAAATACTTTGTGTCCAAGTAAACTTTGTGGCCAAGTTACTTTGTGCCCAAGTTTTATAACCTATATATATAATTGTAATATGAAAGAACAAGAAGAAGTAAAAACATACAATAATAAAGGAAAGTTACTACTATTATTACTTTGTGTCTTTCTATCTCTACTCTTCTTAATTTCAACTTATTATATTCATTTTATAACACTTATAACTTAGTGCATAAATTTATTCTTTTCACTTTCGTTAAGTTGTACAATTCAATTGAATTCCTTTTATTCTCAATTATGACAATTAGTAACTCTTTATACGGTTACTCGTGGCTCTTTATATGACCACCAAATCTTTTGTACCTCGTTATGACAATATTAGAAACCCTTTGTACGGCTACTCATGACCCTTTATACGGCCACCATTCATGTTTTGTCTCATTACGGTGAAGTTAGTAACGCTTTATATGGTTGCCATTTATTAAAATGAGAAAAGACATAAAGTGACACATGAAGTTGTCTCAAATTTTCAAAAATGAAACTTAACTATGCGGACATCCTATTACTCCAAAAAAATATAAAATATCTTTGTAATTAGACCATTTTCGCCCTATGCTTGTTTTCACGCAGGTGACGCGTGTGAAGGTAGAATTTTGCTTCCAAATACCAATAAAAATGTGTCATGTTTCAGTTCTTTTTCTCTATTAGTTAATTATTTCATCTTTAAATACACCAAAAATCACAAAATTTTGGGGAAGATGGTGTATTTCAAAATGAAGTAATTAATTAATAGAAAATAAAACTGAAACATGACGCTTTTTAATTGGTTTTTGGAAGAAAAATTATACTTTCACGTGTGTCATCTGCATGAATACAAACATAAAGGGAGAAAATGGGTTAAACTGATCTATTTACAAAGGTATTTTATACTTTTGTGGGGTAATAGAACGCTCGCATAGTTAAGGTGTTTTGTTTTTTTAAATTGACTGAATCAAGTTATACTGAAACATTAAGGTGAAGTTTGAATACGTTATACCAATGAACCAACTCTAATTTTGAGTTCCAAGAAGAATTAAAGAAAATTCATTCAAGTCATTCCTAGGTTCTTCTATATTTTGGGTCAAATTAAAATGACCATAACTTTCAGTACAAGATGAGTTAGGTGACCCAATAGATATCCAATGAAAGATCTTCGAATTATCTTTCCAACGCCATCGAGTTTGCTAAATTTCGAGCTCGTATAAGGGAGATCCCCATTTGAAGTCGGGCTGTCCAAATAAGGAAAGTTATCCAAAAATAGTACGGGGTATTTGGATCTTTTCCTTACCCAATCAGATTTAATTCGTTTTTAGTAAGGTTTTAAGGGTCGAATTCTATTAGGTTCAGTTTTATAATCCTAATATATGCCTAGGGTTTTAGTTTAGAGTTCAAGAAGAGAAAAAAAGAGAAAAGAGGAGAAAAGAGGAGAGGATCAAAGCGTTAGTCTAGTATCGTGAGTTTTGTTGCGGATTTTTGCCATGGGTTTGATCCCTAAGAGGTATGTAAGCTTCCATAGTTTTGGGTTTGTTCTCCCACACGCCAATCATGTTATTTTAGTGCAATTTCATTCCCAAAAGTTGAAGGAGAAAAGGTTGTAACCTAGGGCCGGTTGCTCTCTCTTCTCTTCTGCGAACTATGTCGCCTTAAAGAAAATCCATGATAGCCGCATCCTTTCCCTAACATTTGGCTGTGGGAGAGACTAAAACTAGTTCTAATCTAGAAGCAACTTATGTCGCATGTCTAAATTTAGTCCAAATTGGACAAAACTTGAAAACAACAAAGCTGAAATCTATAGACATCATTTATGGAGAACCTACAATTACATTTACAGTGGAGGAGATAAATCAATACACTATGGAAGAAGGTCTACAAGCTCTAGTTTTCAAGTTTCCACATGATCCAATCAATATGCAAGAGGTACGAAAGTTGTTGCCTATACAACTAGGAACTCAAGGTCATTGCCTTGTCAGATGGCTTGCGTGTCGACATATTTTGGTGAGATTCGATAGATATGATGATTATGTATTAGCTGTAGCTAAAACTGTTCAGTACCTTTTATACAATGATTTACAAAAGCAATTTAGAGTATTTTCATGGACAATTGGCTTCAATCCGAAAGAAGAGACATCAAGAGCTTTTGTTTTGATATCTTTTCCTAACTTGCCGCCAGAGCTTTTTGCAAGCCAATCCTTATTGTCAATTGCTTCGGCTGTTGGTAAGCCAATAGCGAACGTTCTTGACGAATCTTGGACCTTCTTCTCTTTTCTCCTCTTCTCCAAGCCCTAGCGTAAAATTCACTTTTCTAAAACTGACTTTACCCCAATTAAACTCCTAAAACAAATTAGAATAATTAGGTAAGGAAAAGACTAAATTACCCTTCCAAAATCTGGATTAGACTTTCCTAAACCCAACAACCCAATTTCCAAAGGGCATAACTTACTCATACGAACTCGGAATCACACAAACTCAGCGACGTTGGAATAAAGCCACTCAAGATAAGTCGAGACCTAGCACTGGTAGAGTTAAAGTCGAACTTGATTTGCTAGAAAATTTGCCACATCGAATGAGAATTCAATATGTCGACCAGAAAATAGGAAAAAGTGTGGAACAATTTTAGAAGTTTGTGTATGATAATCTGCCGTTTTATTGCAACTTTTGGAAGCACCAAGGCCACAACGAAAGTGAATGTCAACTATTATTGGAAAATAATGTAGCAAGAAACCAAGAAGAAGCATCTAAAGTAGGCTCTGAGATAGAAAAATATCAATGTGATGCTCGAGAAATATTAGATGAACAGAGGGCTGAAAATAAATCCCTTGTGGTTGATAAAAGTGGTGTCCATGATCAGGTAGTTGTGGCACGAGATTTGGAGTGCCAAAATAAAGAAAATTTTGGGCAACTCTTTGGCAAAGCAGTTGCGCATGATTCAGCTTCAGGGGATCAAAGTTTAAGCACTAGAAATACTTTGATCCTAGAGTCGCAAGTTGATTTTGGGCAGCAATCAATAGCAACACTGTTGAAAACAAAAGTGCTACTGGTGCGAGACTTAGCATTAAAAATACCAGAGAAATAAGCATTAATAACGAAGGTGGAAAAACTGGTGTTTTGCAGATTGATTCTAAGAGTGTTGATAATAGTCATTCATCAGGGAATAAAGTTGGAGCTATTGAAACATTGGAGAAAAAATAGAATGAAAATCAACTTTCTTTGACTACAAATCCTACTTTAGTTCACATTGATGATGAGGGCCAAAACAATCCAGCTACAATCGTGGCGTCGACAATAGAGGATGGGCATCAACTAAATGGAACCAGAGGTGATGTGGTGCTTATTGGAAAATCAGGACATCCATTGGCAACTAACACAACCGTTGATTTGGTATTAGATCCCGTGAATGCAAAGGTAGCGGCAGATGGACCGCAACATGATGCTCGGGGTGTTGAAACTATTGAATGCTTGGTTGAAAACATGACACAACAGGTCGACAATGCCAATAAAAAATTTGAAAGTGATGTTGAAACTAATTCAATTGCCTTGATGAATGCCAAGAGTACAGGTGGGGGAGTGGAACTGGTACATGAATCTAATTGGGCTGTGGTGACGAAGAAAAAATCTCCAAGTATTGGAATTGGTTCACCTATTAATAACACAGTGCAACAAGTTGTAGATAGTCAAACTACGAATTCTGGTGCTCGAGAAATTGTTCCACAAGAGGTCATGTGTTTTAACACTTTTGATGCTCTTACGAATAATTTTGTGTATGAGATCAATTTATCTCAAGTTAACTCTACAAATGAATTAGTTATTTCTAAGGAAAAACAAGGTGCGACAAGTACCTGAGATGGATAGATATAGCAGATGAAGAGAAGGAGCAAGTCATTTCTCCTCATATGCAAAAGAAATTGAGCCCAACAACTCTTGCTTTGTGCCTAGTAGTGCCAAGTTAGTAACTCCCCCGGAAGGTTTGTCACAATCAACAAATGTTGCTACAATCTTAAGTGATCATTTGGTGAGTTCTAATATTGAAAAATTGGCTTCACTTGCACCAATTTACATTACCTAAAACTTCAAGTTGGTGGTAGTAGTACTTTGTCCCCAAATAAGTTTGCTAACCTAGATGATGAGGACATCTCTGAGGAGGGTGAGGAAGAGGAAATGATTGATTATTGTTTTGCAATTGCAGCTAGGAATGCAAATATTTCTCCTAGGCAACAACGCAACAACTAAACGAAGCATGATAGAAAGCATAGTTGGGATGGTAAAGTGACTGAGGAATTTGTTCCAAGGCAACTACAGATGCGACTCACAAAGGAAAATCATATCACTATCAACAACTTTAACACGATTCAATAAAGCCAAGAAGTGATGCACTATCAACTATTATTGGACAAAATTGAAGAAGAAGATAAGAGAAACATATTTCAGATTCCTTTAGAAGGCCAATCTAACTTGTTTAGTTCCTACATTTGTAAAAGGAAGTTTGAGGTTGATAACTCAACTTTCTCCTTGGCATTTATGATTTTTCATTACTTAAGAATCCTCACTTGTAATATCATCATAGAGTGTATTATCAACTTTGTGTGATCATAGAATATCCAGTTCTCTCTAGCTTGTATTTTCTTCATGGTTGTTAATTAGTAGAGGTTAGGTACCTCATTAGGATTGGTAAGGTAAGGTCTAGCCTCCCTTACTTGTACTTATTCCTATTGAGAATTTTTTTATGTCTAGTGGTATAAAAAAAAGTTAGGATTTAAGTTCTTGATAGGTGTTCTTGAAGTTCATTCTAAATCTTGTTTTGTTGGGGTTTTGATGATTTCTTGAGATGAAAGTGAGTGTTTTGAGTAGATTAGTGAGTACTTAGGTTGGGTAATTGAATCTAAGGAAAAATTGAGAAAAGAAATCGATTAAAAGCGATTTAGGATCAGTAAATGAGAGACAAAATTTGTCTGTTTGTTCTGGGGGGAAAGCTGGGGCGGCGTGCCGTAGCAGTACACCCATATGCAGCCTCTGAAGTTTGGGGCTGGCGCCCTGTGCCCGGAATGCGCTAGGGTCGCCTACCCCTACTCCTTTTCTATCGGTTGTCCCGTTTGAGCTCCTTTGAAGTGTATCTTCACCCTTTCTGATTCTAAACACTCTAAACTACTTCTAAACACCTACAAATCATTCATAACATGAATCATAACCTTGAATTCATAATTCAACTTCAAGGTAGAGTTAACATTTAAGTTTTGAGAGTTCATTCGAACATTTTGAGAAAATCCCTTTGAGTCTTTTTGAGGAGTCTTCTACAACTTCTAGTAACTTGTTTCAAGACTTGAGCAAGTGAGTAAGAGAATGTGTTCATGAGTCTAATTTGTCATCATCAGATCCTTCATATCATGAACCATAGTTCTTGAATTCATAATTCACATTCAAGAGAGAGTTAAGAGTAGAGTTCAAGAAAGCCTTTGATTTCAATTGTAAATCCTTTGAGATCCATTATTGATTTAAGTTAAGTTTTGAGGAAGTAAGTATGAGAATGAGAAGAGTCATATAACGAGTTCAATATTTTCATGTAGACCCTCGAGTCGAGTCGTTCATGCCTATAAATTCCACATGAACTTCATAAATTGAGCATCTTTGAGAGGAGTAGTAGCTTCAAGTTCTAAGTCTTGAGTATTGAGTTCCTAACCCTTTTGAGATTATATTCCAAATCATGGGACTATTACATGTTACCCATGAAGTCCTTGAGTTGAGTAGTTCATGCCCATAATTCCGCATGAACCTTATAAGTCGAGTAGTCTTGAGATGAGAAGTATCTTTGAGTCCTCGAGTTGAGTAATTCATGCTCATAATTCCGCATGAATCCTATGAGTCAAGAATTCTTGGAATTAGTAGTATCATTGAAGTTCTTGAGTTCCGAGTATTGAGTTCTATCTATGGTTATTGAAAACCTTAAATTGAGTCATTCACGTCCATAATTCGGCAGGAGCCCTATTTTAAGAAGTCTTTTTACAAATTGTTTTTAAGACTTGAGAATTGAGTTGAGTAGGAGTAAAAGTGAAGTTCTTTTGTTGAAAAGATTATATGAGAACTAAGTAGTCCCAAGAGTAAATGTTTGAACATTTAAAAGAGGAGGAAACTGAGCTTTCCAAAAGATTTTTCAGCAGTTTGAGTAACATCTCTTTATAGAGAAAGATTTTGAGTAATAACACTACAAGAAAAGTGTGGATTACTTGGGGATTTTCCTAGGGATTGTATACGAAAATTCACAAGAAACTTAGTTTAATGTGGATTTTCCTACCAAAAATAATCCAATGGTAAAACCTTCCTAGGTAATTATTTCCTGCAAATTTCAAAATCCGCAAGTAATTTACCTAGGGATTTATATTTCACATGTAAATTACTTGTGGATTTTCTTACAGAAATACTAAAAATATCCTAATTTTTTTTTTGTAAAAAGTAACAAAATAGGAATTTTCTTACAATTTTTTTCACAAATATAGCCGCATGAAAATATTTTAATAATTTTTTAAGAAATTTCTTTTAAGAAATATTAATTATTATCTCATAATTAATTATTTAGTTTATATAACCTCATACACATATACACCTCTTCTTGGTTAGAGACCCGTATTTATCCACTCATTACACATACACTCCTCTTCTTTATTACCTATATTAAATACCATTGTCTACCCATATTAAATGGTTAACCCTTAATCCCAATCCCAATTACCTATTTTAAATACCATAATTGCTCCACTCTCCCATTATTCTAACTCTTAGCATTATATATGCTAATATCTTAGGGTCTTCCATCGATCTGGTACAAGAAGTACCAAAGATATTATATTACTTTTTGGTGTTCTTCTCCGATTTGATTAATTTTTAAAGCTAAATTAAATTAAATTAATTAAATATTAAAAATACAATTTTAATATTCATAAATTAAATTAAAAGAACTATAAAGTTATCTCATATTAATATGGTAACGAATTATATCTTAAAACATTAGCTAAAGTTCATGTGATTTAACTCTTAAAAAATGAAACATGAAAATTATTTATATATTTAAAATAAATCACTGCCACACAACATATCATGAAAATTTTATGCTTATACTTTCGATGAGATAATATCATAACTAAACATATTAAATATAGAAAAAATTTAAATTATACATACAAAGTTCTTATGAATAAATAATTGAAAATATAAATTTATTTATAAGTTTAATGTACAAGGAAGTTATAATCAACAATTAATAGTATATCTATTAGACATGTGGGGTATTTAAAATTTAAAGTTATCTTTTAAGAATTATATTTTAAAATACGTAATTATATATTTAGAAATAAATATCATTTAATAACTTACTATAGAGAAATTATATAATTTTTAATGCTTGTAAAAAAAATATATCAATTGGAAATACAAGTAATTTTTTTTTCATTTTATATAATTATATCAATGAGGAAGTAATTAAAAATAGTGCTTAAGTTATATATTTATGTTTGTTATCTTCGATTTTAACATTTTTCCTATTAAAATTACTTTATTAATGTTATTATAATGTTCTTTTATGTAATTTGTTAATTTTTCAAGTCACGAAATTCCTACGTAAATTCTCAAAAAAATCCCTTAATATTTCACCAGGTAATGAAATTCTTAGGTAAATCCCCAAATAATTTTTCAAGTAATAAAATCCCCAGGTCAATCCCTAAATATAAATTTCCAGCAAATTTCACAACAATCAATCCCCAAATAATTTCCCAAGTAATAAAATTCCTAGATAAATCCCCAATTATAAATCCCCAACAAATTTCACAACAACTAATCCCCAAATAATTTCCCAAGTAATAAAATTCCAACATAAATTTTCACCAAAATATCTCGAGAAAAATCTGTAGGATGGATTACCAAGGGAATTTTCTATGGAATAAAAAAATGATTTAAAAATATTTTTTTGGTTCATGTACCTGCGGATTTAGCTAGAGATAATGTACTTACCATTACTTTTTCCTAGGTAATATTGCAAGTTCGTGTTTGGTGCAAAATGGCGCCAAATTTACCTGCGGAATTTGTTGGAAATATACATTTCGTAGGTAATATATTCTAATATTGAGGAATTTGAAACTTTTGCAAGAAAATCCGCATGAAATAGTTGCGAAAATTTTTCCCAGGAAAAATTCCTATGTAATTCACAGGTTTCTTGTAGTGTAAATCTCAAACCACAGAAAGAGCTATGTTTTTAAACATATGAGCTGAGTATTTTTTTTTGAGTAGTATTAATCATCAATATGGGGACGAGTTCAGATAACTCAAGTCTCCATTAACATGTAGCCAACGTGGGGTATAAAGGGTCATGCTTTTTAGATTATTCCTTAATGCTTTTAGCATACACTAGTGGATGCACTTAGTTAAGAGGTCTTATACCTTGACAAAGTATAGGACGGTTCTGCCTGCGTAGGCGAGACGCTGTATCATCACATAGCTCACAGTTTTCTTGTAGTGTAAATCTCAAACCACAGAAAGAGTTATGTTTTTAAACATATGAGCTGAGTATAATTTTTGGAGTAGTATTAAGCATCGATATGGGAACGAGTTCAGATAACTCAAGTCTCCATAAACATGTAGCCAACGTGGGGTATCAAGGGTCATACTTTTTAGATTATTCCTTAATGCTTTTAGCATAGACTAGTGGATGCACATAGTTAAGAGGTCTTATACCCTGGCAAAGTATATGACGGTTTTGCCAGTGTAGGCGAGATGCAGTATCATCACATAGCTCATAGTGATGGCAAAGTATAGGACGATTCTGGCAATTAGTGTATTCTTCAATACATTGAATTGCTATCTACTGTTTTAAAAGCTTTCCATATATTGCATCTTTTATTGTTGCTTTGTTCTTGAGTATCTTGAGTTGAACTGTGTTTCATTGAGTCGAGTACCTTATTGTTGAGTTGAGCTCTATTTCTATGACTTGAGAACCTTATTTCTGAGTTGAGTATCTTACCCTTGAGTACTTCTGAGTTGAGTAAGTTTGAGTAGTTTTGAGTATCCTTGAGTATTCCTTGAGTTGAGTTGAACCATGTTCCTTTGAGTTGAGTTGAGTGAGTTTGAGAAGAGGTAAGTATGTTTCTTTGCTATTAGTTCAAGCTTATGTTTATGCTTTAGATTTCCCCTTACATGCTCGTACATTCCATGTACTGAGCCATTTTTCCTGCATCATTTCATGATGCAGATACATGTATTCAAGGTGATCATCAACAGGAGCTTCGTTGATACTATATGGAGTTCGAGTTATCTTTAGTGAGCCTCCTTGCTTCCGGAGGATTTCATTTACTTTTCAGTTTTGTCAGGATGTCGTGGGTCTTGTCCCGACTTCAATCTTTGTCATTTAGAGGCTTTATAGATAGATAGTAGAGTTTGAGAAGTTTGTTTCATTTATCTTATTAAATGTATTAAAGACTTGAGTTGCCTATTTTTGGCTAGTCGAATATTCTATTTATATTTAGAGTAAATCATTTGAGTTAAAGCTTTGTATTTGAGTTTCATGAATTTTTTTCTGTTTAAAGCTTTTGTATGCTTGAGTTAGTCTTCCGCTTGTAGTCAGCCAGGATGAGAGTTCTCTTGGGGACCAACAATGGTTCTCGAGTGACAACCACGTCCAGGGTGTAGACTCATGTCGTGACAGAAATTAAACTATTTCTTTTATTAACTGTGATTCTTGCCTCGAACCAAACACACTCTTAATTAAGCAATATTTTTATGTTTTATTCTGATAGGTATGAATAATATATTCACATTTAATTTTTATCTTTTAGTACATGAATATCATTATAAAATTACATGTTTTATTATTATTTTCTATTATCTTAACTGGCGAAGTCTCACCCACCCTCAACAAATAATGGAAAATTAAAATATTTTTCCTTTTGCTATTTGTCATTTTTGGGGGAACACTAATCAATTAACAAATATTGAATTTCATTTGCATGTTGTTTTTGATAGGTTAAAACTTAATAAAGTTTCTTCTTTACAAATATTGAATCTCACTTACTTCTTTATTGATTCTTTTTAAGAAAATATAAAATATATTTATCCTTTGCAACTGAAAACCACAATGTTGTTATAATAATTAAGTGTCTTAAAACATTTTTTTAAAAAAATTGCAGGCTTCTTGAATTATCAGACAACAGGTATACAATCAACAACTTTGCATATCCATCTACATATAACAATTAAACATAAAACTAATTACATAATATTTAACTACACTATAGTTAAGGTAACGACATATATAGAAGGAAAATGCTTATATCCCTTCAAGTGTCTTTCTAATTGATCCTATCCCAATATATAGGGAAACCAAATCTTTTAAGAGAGTTAAATAATGAAATCTTCAAATTACGATAAAACTTCAGATAGAAAATGTGATATCTCCAAAATGTATATTCAATGGCTAATGTTTTTACATTTGTCAATCAACTAATTAAGACCATATATGATTTTCCAAAATAAAATTATTAATTAACATAGTGTTTCCACCACCACCACGGCCACCACCATCGAGGTATCTACCACCTTCACCGTCATCGCCTTCACTCTGGATCACACCCTAGAAAAGTGGCTAGACTCCCCACACTAAAAACAACTTCTTCCTCCTCCACCTCTTCCGCCGCCGTAAATGCCGCCTCAATCGTATACGGTAACCGTGGATACGGTGGAGACGGAAGATATGGTGGCAAAAGAGTTGGTGGAGGAAGTGGTTGTTTCAGGCGAATCTAGCCACTTCTCTAGGGAGTATACCTAGAGTTAAGGCGACGATGATGGAGGTGGTAGATACTCCGTTTATGGTGGCTGAGGTGGTTATGGTGGTTGCTACACATGGTGTGAGGACGGTCACTATGCCCGTGAATGTACCAGTGGTGGTCATTGACCAGGGTTTGTAGCCGTAATGAATTTTTAAATTGTTGCTATTTAAAAATGAAGGAATTTTTTTGTGTATAGAGAAAACTCAGTAAGTGAAAAAAGAAGAGGAAAGTGATTTATATAGTAATTTTTTGAAAGGGATACATTTACTTTGGTCAACTAATTATTAGTCACATATGGAAAAATATTATTCATTTGTTGACTAATAATATATATAGTCAATGCTCTAACTAGTTAGCTAAACGGTAAAGATTACAAGAATTTTGACTAGGGAAATTCTCTTAAAGTCCAGTAAGTTTACTTACCAAAAAGAATATTTTCATTAATCATAAGTTCAGAACCAATTAACATTTACTCAAATGTCAGTGAATCACTAAAAAGAGAAATATTTTAGTTTAGTTACAATTTATATAATCTTTAGTAATAATAATTTTTTAAAAAAACAAGTAAGGTGACATGTGGTGTAAATGTGTAATTACCTTGTTCCTTTGAGTACTATTTCCTCCTATTTTTCAATATTTTGCATTTATAATTGATATATGACATAAATTAAATTTAAAGGCAAAGATTTAATTTATCAAAGTAAATCTTTAATCATAATTTATATAATAAATACCATTATATGTATGGAAAAATAATTTCTCTTCCTTCTTGTTTAGCTTTCTCACATGATATTATCTTTCATTCTTAGTTTAAGTTAATTTCTTATCACATTTTTATTTTAAACTTTCTCTTTAATATCTATTGAATTTTAAATACCTAGGAGCATGAGCCCTTTTTGAAAAATAATGAACTATTTTGATATAAAATTAGAAAAGAGTTGGACTTATTTAAATCTGATGCAGAGTATTTAATTACTCTAATTTTGTACCTTTTTGTGCGTGGTACTTTCTTTTGCATTTTTCGTTGTCAGCTAATGTGTTCTTCTTTAAGTTATGGATGTAGGTCAAGGTAACTCAATCACGTTAAATTTGAAATATTAAGGTGGATTTTCAATATGTTAAACAACTGAACCAACTCTAATTATGTGTTCAAAGGGATTATATATATATTCCTACCTCAGGTTTATCTGATCGATACACAATTAAGGAAAACAAACTACACATGGCTCCCTCATCTTTTAACTTGCCGATCGAACAATGCAACAAAATAAAAATTCAACCAACTGTGATTCTTATAAAAGACAGAAAAATAAATTCAACGAAGAAGACATAATTAAGTTTCTAAAGTAATACAACATTTCTTCTATCATCAGGAGAAATGATTTTTTTTTTTGTATTACACCTTGTTTTTCCTTAATAAAAACTAGAAGGGAAATTAAACTATCTCTTCAAATAATTGTGATGCATGCCATACTTGGTAACAAATACAGACAGTTTCATTTGTTCCCTGGAGGTGCAAGGGTGAGTTCATCATTCAGCTCATGATGGCCATGCTCATCATTTTGTTAGATTTTTCTAGGTTATCCTCATTTGACGTCAGAAATCAAGTTTGGCTAAAGGGTCACGATATATCCTTGCCGCATTATCATATACTCTTGCTGCTTCTTCTTTCATATCAAAGGTCCCAAGCCAAACACGTACCTTATGGATGAGTTTGTAATATCAACTCTATACTTTCCCTTTGGCCTCTTCCTCACACCTCTATATCAAACCTCAAATGGGGTTACATCTGTCATCGCCATAGCTCAAACACTGTTTTCTCTCTCTACCATCTGAAAATATTGAATGAGTCTTTTGTGTACGGAGAAGGCTTTGTTAGTAAAAAAAAAGAGGGAGACTTGTTTATAAAGTTGTTTCTTAGGGGATACATTTTCTTTAGGGAAAATGCATAAGTACCTCCCCAGCCTATACTCGAAATCCCAGAGACACACCTAACCTTTACTAAGGTCCTCTTACCCCCCCCCCCCCCCGAACTTAATTTATCTATAATATTCTACCCCTTTTCGGCTTACGTGGCACTATCCTTGAAAATTTTGTCAAGATGCGTTGGGCCCACAAGATAGTGCCACGTAGGCCCAAAAGGGGTAGAATATTACATATAAAATAAGTCTGGGGGTAATAGGACCTTAGTAAAGGTTAGGTGTGTCTATGGGATTTCGGGCATAGGCTGGGGGGGTACTTATGCATCTTCCCTTTTCTTTAATAATGAATTTACATGCATTTGAGTTGTTTTAGTAAAATACATTGTACATATAAATTGCTTGAAATAAAAAAATGACTATTCTAAACAAAATAGTAGTATGATATATCTCATTGCAAGTTCATTACTCGTTAGGCTACATGTAAATGTTTTTGAATGATATTTATTAATTTATTTGCCAAATAAAAAGTATCTTATTATAAATAAATAATTGACTTATTTTCCAGAACAAACAAACAAAAATTTCATTATGGGAACCAAACACACTCTTAGTTAAGCAATTTTTTTATGTTTTATTCTGATAGGTGTGAACGATATATTCACATTTAATTTTTGTCTTTTAGTACATGACTTTCATTATAAATTTACATGTGTTATTATCTTTTTCTATTTTTTTGTCACGACCCAGACCGTCGTGATTGACACCACACTAACCCTCCGATGGGAGAACAATTACTACAACCCAAATCTAACAACTTAACCAAATATCATGCCTTAAAAGATATGAAAGCAGGTTTAAATGATAATAAAAATGGAGTCACCATAAACTCTAAAGGTTTAAACAATTAACTAACCAAACTAATCCAGAAATTCAACCCATAGAACCTGAAAGTCATTGTACCAAAACTCTACTAATGACAAGTCTAAGAATAAGGGGTACAACCCCGAAACTAAACAACACCTTAAACAAATAGTCTGAGTCCGAAAAGAGTGGACTTAAACAAGAAAGATCCATGGCAGCCTGAAAGAACTGGCTCACCCTTGAATCTAGTCACGCTCAATAGTCACTTAGCTGAGGTCTATCAATAGCCGCCTGAATATGTCGTTTACTCAACAAAGAACAAGCAAGTGCAGTATTAGTACATAACCATCGTGTACTAGTAGGATCACGCGGCTATTCCAATAAGTAAAACACTTGCAGGTAATCACAACATTATAAAACAGGCATACACCGAACATATACAATATTAGTCATCTTTTCAGGATCAATGTAGCACTCCACGTTCTTAATAATACACATCAGTTATCAATTTAGAGCAAGATAGAGTTTTCCAATATCAATCATCATTAGATATGAACGTAATCATCACAAGTAGATGCACAACACAATTCAATGGTCCTCTCAAGGAACCCAATTCAATGGTCCTCTCATGGAACCCACACCCAAACTGTTAGCATACCGGAACGTGATACCCGATCCAATGTTTATGCCGGAACATGGAAACCTATCCCATAGTTATGTCGGAACGTGGCAACAGATCCCATGTTTATGCCGGAATGTAGCAACCGATCCAATATTTATGCCAGAACGTGGCAACCGATCCAATCAACAAACCACAATAACAATCACAATGTATATTCTCACAATCATACAACAAGAGGTGATTCATGGCATACAATTATTCAAGTATCCTCATTTACGATTACGGTGATCAATAATGCAACATTCTCATACATACATGTATTATATTGAGCAATTACAAACATATATCACACCAACATGAAATCACAACCATCACCTACCTCAAATCCAAGCTTGAATCCCCTAAGGCACTAGAATCTTTCTTTTCAGATTCTTCTCGCTTGTTCGTGGGATAAAAAATATACAATTAACGCAAGGATCAACAATTAAAGGTCTAATTATCCAGATTATAATAACTTCAATAACCCTAGACCAAACCCAAGATCCTAATACCTAATTTAGCACTTTTTCCACTATTAGTTTCAGATCAAAACCCTCCCCCATCGATAATTACCCATTAGATTACGTTCTATGAATCGAAAAATGGATTCGGGGGGTTAAAACTTTATCTTTAGCCTCAAGAATGGTGAAAAACTGTTAAGAAAGCACCTGGGGTAGTTCCTTAGCTCTCAAAGTAAAAAAATGCAGAATAAAACGTTTTTGGGATTTATTTCTGACTTAAGTCGCATTTGTCCCACTACGGCAGGACCCAACCCGCCATAGCGGCCCCACCCTGGTGGCACTAATCCCGCTCTAGCGACTTGCACGGAAACAATGAGCAAATTTAAGAATTCCAAACTCTCATTTCACAACACACCTTCATGCCATAACACTCAGAAAATACCCAATCACGCTAAGATCAGTTTTGGGAGTTCTACTCACCCTAATTCAATTTCGTAAACTCGTACGAGTTCCTTAACGTTTTAGTTATGTACTCATGTGGTCAAAATCATAATTAGATCACCCAATCGTTACCAGATATCTCTAGACTCCGTTGACTCTAATTTTGTCCAAATCTGGACTAGGCTAGGAAATTCCAAGTTACTACTTAAAAGTTTCCTGGCCCCAATTCTTTCCCCATTGGCTTTTCTATAATTACGGGAAAATGTCGTTACAATAGATACCAATTTACCCATCACTCGCCCCCGAGTGACAAACTAGGAGAAAAGGGCTAAAGCAAGAATAGAGTAGTATTTGAATCGTTGATTAACTGGGGATACTTGTCCCACATACTTTTTTTGTCGACTCTGAGCTGCTAGAAGCTTAGATTGGATACTGCTCACCTTACCTTGAACGTCTTTCACCAAATCAACTCTCAAAGGTTTCACATCTTCAACCTCAAACTAACCAATTGAACACCTACACATCCTCCCATACAATGCCTCAATGAAGTCATCTCAATACTCGAGTGATAAATATTGTTGTATGTAAACTTAACTACAACAAAAGCGATTCTCAACAACCACCAAAGTTGATCGTACACATGTCTACAACATGTTTTCAAGGACATTGACACAATCATCTGGATGAATCCTTTAGCACTTAAGCACGATAAAATTCCAAGTCAATACTCACTACAAATAGTGGTGAACCTGGATCAACCAACACACACTCATAATACCCAAACAATCATAGTTCTTAACAATATCTCTATTCTACAACATAAATTCCCATGAACTTAAGTTATAACAAATTTGATCTTTAGAAATCAAATACTCATTAAGGGATATGTCCAAGCATACAACCCCTCCAACAACAATATAAATATGCTAGATTTAGTAACTGTAGATTACCTCTTAAGAACAGTAGAATTGGACCCAATTATCCCCACATTCAACCACACATAATCGATACATGACCTCGACAACTAGAGGAATATTAAGATTGCCGGACAACCATAAATACACATGGTAGCTCTTCTATAAATTCTCATAAGCGATGTCATAAGCGAGGTGGTACATGTAGAACCACTAAAATACTTTAACAACTCCAAGACAACACCAATTATGTCATTCGAAATAACCAAATCTTCTCAATCTTCCCACTTAACCAAGAGAACATCACAGGATTTGGTACCCCTGATCCACCACTAGGGATCCACCCACAAAAGTGAAAACACACTAGAGCATAGCTAGTGAATCATACTCGTAACACTAATAACCATCATAAACACTCGGACCATTTATCTCACTCTAAACCAACACTTTTACATGAAAACCTTTCTTAGGTATTTAACAATCAATAGTAATAAACTTTACGACTCAACCCAGGTGTAAGTCCTTCAAAGGTTCAATACCTGATACAATTGATCATTTCTCACCTTGCCAATTCATACCTTGACAAAATATATTACCACGAATGTAGACTTACAATGAAAAATTTGAATTGTAAATTCAACCGTATAACACAATCCCCTTATCTATCGACATTAGATTGTACCTTGAAGATTCTTATGAATTCATAAATCTTCGCTTATCATTGATCGCATCTCCATTGATATTACAATATCCTTCGCTAAAATTCAACCGTACTCATTACTAAACTCAAAACAAGAACCAAACACTTATCATCACACTTAATGTGTGTACACTCCTTTCTCAAGTCCTTTCCAATAGTTTTTAACCAATCTGACGGACTTGTAACACTATTACCATAGCCACAGTAAAATGAATGAAATTAAGCGTTTTTGAACCCAATTATCTACCCCTCTAAAGATATATCTTTAGCCTTTGCAATCAATTAAAATATTCTTGGTCTCGCCTCTCTCTAAAGGTTGTACTACATTCTACTATATTTTCCTTCATTATAACTCTAGCTCTTTAACATTCTATTCGAGTGGTGTCCTACCATCTCTTATAATTTTCGATACAACCACGTTACTCACCAAGTATTATAAAACCACGACCTTGGATACTCGTAAGTCATAATTACTATATAAAAAATCACTTAACCAACAATTTTATTATATAGTTGCATCCCGTGACAATCCATGATGAACTCTTATTGCCATTATGCTTTGTCAGCCTTGACTATCACTACGAAGTCAACCTTTTTCATCAACACGATGCCTCAAACTCAGGTAAACTCATCAAATTCAAAGGACTAACCCAATATTTTATACGCACTTGTTACTAACATCTTCAATTTCCTCCACCCAAGTATACTCAATGAGACTTTCTTTATCCATAAGCTTGTCATTTCGGTATTAATCCACTCCCTTATGGCTCAATACTACCTTCCATCTTCTTAAATCCAAGACAGGAGCACCCCACAGGGAAGCACTAGCACGGATGAAACCTTATCAAGAAGCTCTTGGATTTGAGCCTTAAGCCCTCTTAATTCTGTTGGAGCCATACGATACAGAGGGATGGAAATGGAGCGAGTGCCAGTTTCCATGTCAATATAAAAATCTATATCTTTATCCGAAGGCATACCACACAAATCAGTAGGGAACACTTCTCTAAATTATGATACCACAGGAAATAGACTCAATAGAGGGAGACTTAAACTCAGCATCCCGAATATGAGCCAATTACGCCAAACAATCCTCCCCCACCAGTTTCCTAGCCAAAATGAAGGATATGATCTTAGCTAGCTTAGGCTTGTACACCCTTTTCCCACTCTAATCTTTCCCTATCGGGGATCTCTAGAGTTACCGACTTAGTATTACAAGTAAGCCCGGTATAATAAGGGGACAACTAGGTTATGCCTAAGATTATATCAAGTCAGTCATATCCAGCATAACCAAATCAACCCAAATTTAAAAATCCATAACCACAACAGGACAACACGATACACATGGGTGACTATCACTGATTCTTCAACTGGGGTAGAATCATGGATGGGGGCATCAAGTGTATCACAAACCACATCAAATCCCAAGGCAATAGAACTGACACATATGAATAAGTAGAACCCAGATCAAACAACACATTAGTCATTTGGTCACAAACAAGCATAGTACATGTGACCACTGCATTAGACACCTCAGCCTCGATCTTGCTCGGAAAGGCATAAAACTTATCCTAGTCATCTTGCCGGGCAACCTCCTTGCCTGGCTGCACTACTCCTTTACCTGCATTACCATTTCCCCGGCCTCTACGGCCTCTTTGATTTCTTTTTCATATGCGCAGGTTCTCCATAATTTTAACACACTTTATAACGTATATTCGATTGTAGAACACTAAATTAGATTGTAGGGGTTAGTTTGGTACGATTTGGGGTCCATAATTGTGACTAGGGGAAAATAGGAAAGACAGGGCTGAGATTCTATCTCGCCCTGTCCCGCTCTGGCGGGAGAAATCCTGCACTGGCAGCCTCGCCTTGGCAGGAAAATCCCGCCTCAGCGGCCATAACGGAAACAGAATCCTTGCCAACAATTTTTCTGGGTTTCTTTTCTTTCCCAATTTCCCCCAAAGGTTCCCAGCTATAACACATGCATTTTTAGAAAATCCCTTTAGTTAGGACAATCTTTGTCTACCCCCGATCAACCCAACGAAGTACGCACTTTAGAATCCTTTTACTTTGTTTCAATACTACCACACACACATCCCCAGGATACACCCAGACTCTCACACGGTTATCAGTTGGTCGCAATGCACGTCCATATTTATTGCTTACGAACCACATCGTAATTTATCTAGATCCTTGTACCTAATCTCATGATGACTTTCTTTTCACAACAAGTTTCACGATGCTCAAGTTGTTACAACTTGCAGACAAGTCCAAATTCTTTAATTAGTTCGTTCCATAGACGACTATTACTGATAATCTATGCCTTATATAGCCCTCAAGGCTAGATACCAATTGGAACCTTCTCAGTTCCAATTAACTTGCTTTTGTCCCTTTAGCTAGGACAATGACGTCTAGTTCACTTTGTTGAGATACTAATTGGAATCGGGAGAAACCAATTGGACTCAACTCATACCACAAGCCACAATAGTAGCTAGCGAGCCCTACAAACTGCTAATTTCAATCATAGAACTTGGTCGAACCCAATTCTTAACTGCCTCAACCGTTAACTGATGGTAACTAGACCTTAAATCAATCTTAGAGAAAATCGATGCACCTTGCAATTGGTCAAAAGGTCATCTATCTGAGATAATGGATACTTATTCTTACTGGTGACCCTATTCAACTGTCGGTAGTCTATACACATCCTCTCTTGCTAGTGATAGTGTTAGCACTTTTGTTGCTCTAGTTCGGACCATAGAGTAAAGGAGGAAAGATATCAATTTGTATCACCCAGATACCAATTGGATTCAAGTCATAGCACGAAGGAGTAGAAATAAGTGATTTTTTCCTAAAGTCCTATAGCCTCTCGATGAAAAGTACGGACGGCATTGTATCGTTCCGAAAGACTCTACTAGACTCATTTTGGTACAATGAGATCAACGAATATAAGGCTGTGATACCAATTTGTCACGATCCAGACCGTCGTGATTGGCACCCATACTAACCTTCCGGTGGGAGAACCATTACTACAACCCAAATCTAACAACTTAACCAAATACTACGCATTTAAAGATACGGAAACATGTTTAAATGATAATAAAAATGGAGTCCCCATAAACTCCAAAGGTTTAAACAATTAACTAACCAAACTAATGCAGAAATTCAACCCCTAGAACCTGAAAGTCATTGTACCAAAACTCTACTAACGACAAGTCTAAGAACAAGGGGTACAACCCCGAAACTAAACAACACTTTAAACAAATAGTCTGAGTCCGAAAATAGTGGACTTAAATAAGAAAGATCCATGGCAGCCTGAAAGAACTGGCTCACCCTTGAATCCTGTCACGCTAAATAGTCACTTAGCTGAGGTCTATCAATAGCCGCCTGAAGATGCCTTGTACTCAACAAAGAACAAGCAAGTGCAATATCAATACAAAACAACCGTTTACTGGTAGGATTACGCGGCTATCCCAATAAGTGAAACACATGCAAGTAATCATAACATTATAAAACAGGCATATACCGAACATATAAAATATTAGTCATCTTTTCAGGATCAATGTAGCACTCCACGTTCTTAATAATACACATCAGTTATCAATTTAGAGCAAGATACAATTTTCCAATATCAATCATCATTAGATATGAACGTAATCATCACAAGTAGATGCACAACACAATTCAATGGTCCTCTCAAGGAACCCAATTCAATGGTCCTCTCATAGAACCCACACCCAAACTGTTAGCAAATCGGAACGTGGTACCCGATCCAATGTTTATGCCGGAACATGGAAACCTATCACATAGTTATGTCGGAACGTGGCAACAGATCCCATGTTTATGCCGGAATGTAGCAACCGATCCAATATTTATGCCAGAACGTGGCAACCGATCCAATCAACAAACCACAATAACAATCACAATGTATATTCTCACAATCATACAACAAGAGGTGATTCATGGCATACAATTATTCAAGTATCCTCATTTACGATTACGGTGATCAATAATGCAACATTCTCATACATACAAATATTGAGCAATTACAAACATATATCACACCAACATGAAATCACAACCATCACCTACCTAAAATCCAAGCTTGAATCCCCTAAGGCACTGGAATCTTCTTTCCCGGATTCTTCTCTCTTGTTCGTGGTCTAAAAATATACTATTTACGCAATGATCAACAATCAAATGTCTAATTATCCAGATTATAACAAACCCATTAACCCTAGACCAAACCCAAGATCCTAGTACCCAATTTAGGGCTTTTTCCACCCTTAGTTTTAGATCAAAATCCTCCCTCATCGATAATTACCCACTTGATTACATTCTACGAATTGAAAAATGGATTCGGGGAGTTAAAACCTTACCTTTAGCCTCAAGAATGGTGGAAACTGTCAAGAAAGCACCTGAGGTTGTTCCTTAGCTCCCAAAGTCGAAAAGTGCAGAATACAAAGTTTTTGGGGTTTTATTTTTGACTTAAGTCGCGTTTGTCCCGCTACTGCGAGATCCAACCTACCACAGCGGCCCCGCCCTGGCGGCACTAATCCCGCTCTAGCGACTTTCACGGAAAAAATGAGCAAATTTAAGAATTTCAAACTCCCATTTCACAACACACGTTCAGCCTATGACACTCAAAAAATACCGGATCATGCTAAGATTAGTTTCGGAAGTTCTACTCACCTGAATTGAATTCCGTAAAGTTCTACGGGTTCCTTAACGTCTTAGCTATCTACTCATGTGATCAAAATAATAATTAATTCAACCAATTATTACCAAATTTCTCTAGACTCGCTTGACTCTGATTTCGTCCAAATCTGGACTAGGCTAGGAAATCCCAAGTTACTACTCAAAAGTTTCCTGGCCCCAATTCTTTCCCCATTGGCTTTTCTATAACGACGGGAACAGGTCGTTACAATTTTCTAACTGGTAACGCCTCACCCACCCTTAACAAATAATGGAAAGTTAAAACCTTTTTAGTTTTGCTATTTGTCATTTTTGGGGAAAAACTAATCAATTTACAAATATTAAATTTCATTTGCACGTTGTTTTTGATAGGTTAAAACTAAATAAAGTTTGTTCTTTACAAATATTGAATCTCACTTACTTCTTTATTGAATCTTTTCAAGAAAATCTGAAATATATTTATCCTTTGCAACTGAAAACCACAATGTTGTTAATTAAACTAGCATTAGCAAACCAATAATTAAATGGCTTAAAACTTTTTCTTTTAAAAGTTGCAGGCTTCTTGAATTATCAGACAACAAGTATACAATCAACCACTTAGCTTATCCATCTACATATAACAATTAAAAAAAAAGGCTAATTACATCATTTTTAACTACGATATAGTTAAGGTAACGACATATATAGAAGGAAAATGCTTATATCCCTTCAAGTGTCTTTTTAATCGATCTTATACCAATATATAGGGAAACTAAATCTTTTATGAGAGTTAAACAATGAAATTTTCAAATTATGATAAAACTTTTGATAGAAAATTGTCACGACCCAAGCCTAGGGCCTAGACGTGACCGGCGAATGGGGAACCCGAAGGAACCCCAAACAAGCCTCATAGCGTATCATTACACATCCTTGGTCGCGAAAGCAATTAAAATGATCATAAACGATAAACATAATCAAGGGGAAATCGGGACTAAGGGAGCAAGAGAAAAAAAGGGAATGATACATAAATACCATAGATGAGTCAAGCTCAAGCATAATACACAACTTGTCCAACACCACCTCTAAACATGGGTACTTAGCGGGGGCCAAGACAAACTACCGGGCTCACCCTCATAGTCAATACATAACAAAAAAAGGAAAAGTCTTATACATAGCAAGAGATCATAAGCAACGTCCCCGGAATGGAGGACTCACCAATAACCTCGATAGAAAATCGTATTAACCACGCGGAGGAGGATGGTCAAGCGATGCTTCGGTTCCTACATGGTGACATCATGTAGGCATAGAGTATGCATTAGTACGTTTGAATGTACTAAGTATATGGGATGCAATGCAATGCAACAATAGATGGACATCATAGGCAAAATGCATAATCATACCCGATAGATAGCATATTAATGAGATGATATGTATAATGATGCTTACATAAAAATCATATTTAGTGGGGCGTAGTACATGTGTGGCGAGTGACCATCAATATAGTATTTCCAAGGCCTACCACCCCCTTGGAGAGGCGAAAGAGGTACAAACCCCTCAATGTGGTTACCCGGGCCTACCACCCCCCGAGCTAGGGACCAAGGTACAAATCCCTCGATATGCTTATACGGGCCTACTACCCCCCGTACTAGGCAACCAAGGTACCAACCCCTCGATACGGTTACCTGGGCCTACAACCCCCCGAGCTAGGCTTGGTCGACTCACAACACTTATATAGAGAAAATCATATACATGTGTCCATTTCATCATCATTTCAGTAATTATATAACCATCCGACTCATAGGACGTAAATTGGACCTTCCATTTCCTAAGAATTCTTTAAATGGACATTTTATCAAACACATGGTGGGCTACTGTTCATGTAAATAAAATCATGTATTTCAAGAGTACTAAGTCCAACCAATTCCAAAATCCATATAAATCAGCCAACCAACAACATACATATATATAAATCAACCTTTATAATTTGATCATGGAAGCATGAAAACCATAAACATCACATAATAGTTCTATTTCATGATAATATGCAAAATAGACCATAATAGGGTGTGTAGTAGTAATTCCATACTTGAAGAGTTCATAAATAACCATAAGGACCCATAAATTTGAAGTAGTAATAGAGGATAAATGGTTGGACTTGTGGAAAGGAAGGTTTCCACAATCAAATCCACATACCTCAACTTTGGAGAATCCTTGATGAAGATTGGAATGGAGAATTGAAGCTTGAGATTGAGTCTTGAATCCGGAATTAGAGCTTGAGATGTTTGAATTTGGTTGAGGATCTTGGTGGAATTTTGGAGAGGGCTTAGAGAGTGTTTTTGAAGTTAAAAAAAAAAGACTAAGTATGGGACATATCCCCATTTTATAAAAAAACCGTCCCCAACCCGCCTAAAAAATATAGCTCACTGGAAATTACAAATCTGCACAGACAGGTTTTACGAAAATGGTCATAACTCCTACATCCTAACTCGGAATGAGGTGAAACCAAGTGCGTTGGAAAGCTAACTCAAAGAGCTTTAATTTAACAGGTTGTGTCCCTTCCAATTCCTTGTGTGCTAAGGGATATGCCCCTTTAAAGTTGACCCTCCAAATCACATTTTTTTGCGATTTTTGAATTTTGATACGGTTGCTCTAAAATTCGGGTTAGACCCATTTCCCACTCAATTTGACCCCATGAATAAGAATATGAAGTGGAATTTCTGAAATCATCCACAAATGTTGAGATATATAAAAATTACAATTATAGGTGTTTCCGAAGCACATTTTCGGGCATTTTTGGGGTCGTTTAAAAAATGTGATACCTCCAAAATGTATATTCAATGGCTAATGTTTTTACATTTGTCAATCAACTAATTAAGACTATATATTATTTTCTAAAATAAAATTATTAATTAACATAGTGTGACCACCACCACCACGGCCACCACCATCAACATATCTACCATCTTCGCTGCCGTGGCCTTCACTCTGGATCACACCCTAGCAAAGTGGCGAGACTCGCCACACTAAAAACAACTTCTTCCTCCTCCACCCCTTCCGCCGCCGTAAACTTCGCCTCAATTGTATACAGTAACCGTGGATACGGTGGAGAAGGAAAATATGGTGGCAGAAGAGTTGGTGGAGGAAGTGGTTGTTTCAAGCGAATCAGGCCACTTCTCTAGGGAGTATACCTAGAGTGAAGGCAATGACGGTGGAGGGGGTAGATACTCTGGTGATGATGGCCGAGGCGGTTGTCGTGGTTGCTACACATTGTGTGAGGACGGTCACTATGCCCGTGAATGTACCAGTGGTGGTCATTGACCGGGGATTGTAGCCCTGATTAATTTTTAAGTTGTTGCTATTAAAAAATGAAGGAATTTTTTTGTATATAGAGAAAACTCAGTAATTGAAAAAAGAAGAGGAAAGTGATTTATATAATCGTTTTTTTAAAGGGATACATTTACTTTGGTCAACTAATTATTAGTCACATTAGGAAATATATTATTGATTTGTTGACTAATAATATATATATATATATATATATTAAATGCTCTAACTACTTAGCTTAAACCTAAAGATTACATGAATTTTGACTAGGGAAATTCTCTTAAAGTCCACTAAGTTTACTTATCAAAAAGAATATTTTCATTAATCATAAGTTTGGAACTAATTAACATTTACTCAAATGTAAGTGAATCACTATAAAGAGAATTTTTAGTTTAGTTACAACTTATATAATCTTTAGTAATAAATATATTTTTTTTAAAAATAAGTAAGGTGACATGTAGTGTAAATGTGTAATTACCTTGTTCCTTCGAATACTATTTCCTCCTGTTTTTCATTTTTTTGCTTGGATAATTGATATATGCCATAAATTAAATTTAGAGGCTAAAATTTAATTTATCAAAGTAAATATTTAATCATAATTTATATAATAAATACCATTATCTATTAGACAATGAAATATTTAATCATAATTTAAACAATGAAATTTTCAAATTATGATAAAACTTTTGATAGAAAATGTGTTATCTCCAAAATGTATATTCAATGGCTAATGTTTTTACATTTGTCAATCAACTAAGTAAGACTATATATTATTTTCTAAATTAAAATTATTAATTAACATAGTGTGACCACCATCACCACGGCCACCACCATCAACGTATCTACCACCTTCGCTGTTGTGGTCTTCACTCTGGATCACACCCTAGCAAAGTGGCGAGACTTGCCACACTAAAAACAATTTCTTCCTCCTCCACCCCTTCCGCCGCCGTAAACTTCGCCTAAATCGTATACTGTAACCGTGGATACGGTGGAGAAGGAAAATATGGTGGCAGAAGAGTTGGCGGAGGAAGTGGTTGTTTCAGGCGAATCAGGGCACTTCTCTAGGGAGTATACCTAGAGTGAAGCCGACAACGGTGGAGGGGGTAGATACTCTGGTGATGATGGCCGAGGCGGTTGTCGTGGTTGCTACACATGGTGTGAGGACGGTCACTATGCCCGTGAAGGTACCAGTGGCGGTCATTGACCGGGGTTTGTAGCCCTGATTAATTTTTAAGTTGTTGCTATTAAAAAATAAAGGATTTTTTTTGTATATTAAGAAAACTCAGTAAGTGAAAAAAGAAGAGGAAAGTGATTTATATAATCGTTTTTTCAAAGGGATACATTTACTTTGGTCAACTAATTATTAGTCACATTTGGAAATATATTTTTGATATGTTGACTAATAATATATATATATATATATATATATATATATATATATATATTCAATGCTCTAACTACTTAGCTAAATCCTAAAGATTACATGAATTTTGACTAGGGAAATTCTCTTAAAGTCCACTAAGTTTACTTATCAAAAATAATATTTTCATTAATCATAAGTTTGGAACTAATTAACATTTACTCAAATGTACGTGAATCACTAAAAAGAGAATTATTAGTTTAGTTACAACTTATACAATCTTTAGTAATAATAATTTTTTTTAAAAAAATAAGTAAGGTGACATGTAGTGTAAATGTGTAATTACCTTGTTCCTTCGAGTACTATTTCCTCCTGTTTTTTCATTTTTTTGCTTGGATAATTGATATATGCCATAAATTAAATTTAAAGGATAAACTTTAATTTACAAAGTAAATATTTAATCATAATTTATATAATAAATACCATTATCTGTTAGGAAAAATAATTTCTCCTCGTTCTTGTTTAGCTTTCACACATTGTATTTATCTTTCATTCTTAGTTTAAGTTAATTTCTTATCCCATTTTTATTTGAAACTTTCTCTTTAATATCTATTGAATTTTAAATACCTAGGAACATGGGCCCTTTTTGAAAAATAATAAACTATATTGCTATAAAATTAGAAAAGAGTTGGACTCATTTAAATCTGATACAGAGTATTTAATTACTCTAATTTTGTACCTTTTTGTGTGTGGTACTTTCTTTTGCATTTGTCGGTGTCAGCTAATATGCTCTTCTTTAAGTTATGTATGTAGGTCAAGGTGACTCAATCACGTTAAATTTGAAAAATTAAGGTGGATTTTCAATATGTTAAACAACTGAATCATCCCAAATTATGTGTTCAAAGGGATTATATATATACTAGTAAAATTATCCGCGCTTTACGCGGGAATTTAATATCACAAAATTTATAAAATAATTCTTAAAACATATCAGTCATTAAAACTAAAACATTATATTATTTTACATACAAGATTATGTAGTAACGAACATTAATAATGTAAAGGAAAATGAAAATTATATCATCTTATCATTTATCCTTAAAAACATAAGCATAAGTTTATTACTGTAAAAAAATATCAGGATCTGTAACATAAGCAATGGTGTCAGTGAGCAACTCAACAGGAGCAAAGTACACGAATATTTGATTGTGCATAAGAAGAAGAAAGAAAAAGAATAAGACGTTCAGAATTTTCATTGTATTAAAATGAGAGGAAATCCCTCTATTTATAGACAACAAAGGGTAGTGTTAACAAATATTTGTTGTGTCTTATCGGAAAGGTCACAATTATTTGAAAAAATTGCAACCTTTCGTAAAGGTCACAACCTTTTATAAAACTCACAACTCTTCATAAAAGTCGAAACTCTTCATAAAAGTCGCAACTCTTCATAAAAGTCACAATTTTTCATAAAAGTAACAACTTTTCATAAAAGTAACAACTTTTCATAAAAGTCACAACTTTTCATGAAAAGGAATGCTAGTTTTGGAAATAAATATATTAAAGGACATTCTCGGTTTGTGGTGGCGCCACGTAGGTGGGTCTAGGATTCTCTTATATATATATATATATATATATATATATGATATATGATTCCTACCTCTGGTTTACCTGATCAATACACAATTAAGGAAAACAAACTACACATGGCTCCCTCATCTTTTCCCTTGCCGATCGAACAATGCAACAAAATAAAAATTCATCCAACTGTGATTCTTATAAAAGACAGAAAATTAAATACAACGAAGAAGACATAATTAACTTTCTAAAAGAATACAACAATTCTTCTATCATCAGGAGAAATCAGATTTTTTTTGTATTGGACCTTGTTTTGCCTTAAAAAAATCTAGAAGGGAAATTAAACTATCTCTTCAAATAATTGTGATGCAAGCCATACTTGGTAACAAATACAGACAGTTTCATTTGCTCCCAATAGGAGCAACGGCGAGTTCATCATTGAGCTACTGATGGCCATGCTCATAACTTTTATTAGATTTTTCTAGGTTATCGTCATTTGACGTCGGAAATTAAGTTTGGCTTAAGGGTAACAATATATCCTCGCCGCATTATCCTATGCTCTTGCTGCTTATTCTTTCATATCAAAGATCTCAACCTAGACACGTACCTTATGGAAGAGTTTGTAATATCATTTCTATACTTTCCCTTTGGCCTCTTCCTCACACCTCTATATCAAACCTCAAATGGGGTTACATCTGTCGTCGCCATAGCTGAAACACTGTTTTCTCTCTCTACCATCAGAAAATATTAAAGGAATCTTTTGTATACAGAGAAGGCTTTGTTGGTGAAAAAAAGGAAGGAGACTTGTTTATAAAGTCGTTTCTTAGGGGATACATTTTCTTTAATAATGATTTTACATGTCATTTGAGTTGTTTTAGTAAAATACATTGTACATATAAATTCCTTGAAATGAAAAAATGACTATTCTAAACAAAATAGTAGCATGATAAATCTCATTGCAAGTTCATTACTCATTAGGCTACATGTAAATGTTTTTGAATGATATTTATTAATTTATTTGCCAAATAAAAAGTATCTTATTATAAATACATAATTGACTTAATTTCCAGAACAAACTAACAAAAAATTCATTACGGGAACTAAACACACTCTTAGTTAAGCAATATTTTTTATATTTTATTCTGATAGGTGTGAACGATATATTCACATTTAATTTTTGTATTATAGTACATAACGGTTATTATAAATTTACATGTGTTATTATCTTTTTCTATTTTCTAACTGGTTATGCCTCACCCACCCTCAACAAATAATGGAAAGTTAAAATCTTTTTACTTTTGCTATTTGTCATTTTTGGGGGAAGACCAATCAATTTACAAATATTAAATTTCATTTGCATGTTGTTTTTGATAGGTTAAAACTAAATAAAGTTGTAGTTTAAAAATATTGAATCTCACTTACTTCTTTATTGAATCTTTTTAAGAAAATCTGAAATATATTTATCCTTTGCAACTGAAAACCACAATGTTGTTACTTAAACTAGCATTAGCAACCAATAATTAAGTGGCTTAAAACTTTATTTTTTTTTAAAAAAGTTGCAGGCTTCTTGAATTATCAGGCAACATGTATACAATCAACGACTTAGCATATCCATCTACATATAATAATTAAACAAAAAGCTAATTACATAATTTTTAACTACAATATAGTTAAGGTAATGACATATATAAAAGGAAAATGCTTATATCCCTTCAAGTGTCTTTCTAATCGATCCTATCCCAATATATAGGGAAACTAAATCTTTTAAGAGTGTTAAACAATGAAATCTTCAAATTATGATAAAACTGTTGATAGAAAATGTGATATCTCCAAAATGTATATTCAATGGTTAATGTTTTTACATTTGTCAATCACCTAATTATGACTATATAAAATTTTCTAAAATAAAATTATTAATTAACATAGCGTGACCACCACCACCACGGCCACCACCTTCGTTGTCGTCGCCTTCACTCTAGATCACACCCTAGCTGTTACGACCCGAGCCTACACCCTGGACGTGGCCGGCACTCGAAGACCATTGCTTGTCCCCAAGCGAACCCTCATCCTGGCTGATTACAAGCGAAAAACTGATTCAAGCATACAAAGCTTAAAAACTGAAATAAAAGTTCATAAAACTTAAATACAAACTTTAAGTCCAAAGAAAACTCTGTATAATAAAATATATACAACTCGCCATAAAAAGACAACTTTAGTCTTTAAAACATTTAATAAAATAAATGATACAGACTTCTCAACTATACTGACAATCTATGAAGCCTCTAACTGATAAAGATGGAAGTCGGGACAAGACCCATGACATCCTAACAATTGATATAACTGAAAGGTAAATGAAATCCTCCGAAAGCAAGGAGGCTCACCACAGCTAACTCGAACTCTCGGATGTATCAACGAAGCTCCTGTTGATGATCCTGAATACCTGTGTCTGCATCATGAGTAGATGCAGGCCAAATGGCTCAGTACGTGGAATGTACGAGCATGTAAGAGGAATTCTAAAACATAAACATAAGCTTGAAACTTGATAGAAATGAAACATACTTACCTCTTCTCAAACTTACTCAACTAAAGGAATACTCAAGGGTACTCAAAACTACTCAAACTTACTCAACTCAGAAGTAATCAATGATAAGATACTCAACTCAGAGATTAGATACTCAACTCAAGGATATGATATTCGACTCAAAGATATGATATTCAACTCTGGATACTCAACTCTTGATACTCAACTTTGAATACTCAACTAAATATGACTGAACTCATTTCAATATAAAGCAATTTAAAACAAGTGCAATATAAAAAAACAAATTGTTTAAAAACATGCTGTCAAATCTGTGTGTATGCAAGGATACAACATAACTCTGAAATGTATATAAAAATACAATAAACTGATGTATATAAAAATGCAATAACTTCTGTGGGAGTTTCTCTAACCGACAACCATCACATAAGAGCTATAATGATGATACAACAATCTACCTCACGCTGCCAGCGCATCCTATACCCGGCCAAAGGTATAGGACCTGAACTACTAATGGATCCACTAGTCTATGTGAAAAGGGTTCATCTAAAAAGTACGACCCTTTTTCTACCCATGATGGCTACATGGTTTATGGGGGCTGTGAATTGTCTGAACTCTCCCCCATATCGGTGCTCAATACTACTCCCAAAAATATACTAGCTCTTATGTTTTAAAAACATACTTCTTTCTGCTGATTTGAGATAATTGCTCAAAAACTTAGCTCAAAGGCTATCTTGGAAATCTCAGTTTCCCTACTTGCTTCATTTAAAAAGCTATTACTCTTTTTTGAAAACTAGCCCGAAGGCCCTTTGGAAATCTCAGTTTCCGTTCTTATTTAAATGTGAAAACATTTATAAAATCTTTGGGAATACTTAGTCCCCATATACTTTTGAAGAAAAGGACTTCAAACTTTACTCTTCACTTTTTACTGAACTCAAAACTTAAGTCTTAAAACAAAGGTAAAACATTTGTAAAAGACTTCTTAAAATGTGGTTCGTGTCGAATGATGGACATGAACGACTCAATGCAAGGTTTTCAATAAGCACAGATAGAACTCAAATACTTGGAACTCAAGAACTTCAATAATACTACTCATTTCAATAATGCTCAACTCAGAGGGTTCATGTAGGAATTATGACCATGAACGACTCAACTCAAGGACTCAAAGATACTTCTCTTCTCAAGACTGCTCGACTTATAGGATTCATGCGGAATTATGGGCATGAACAATTCAACTCAAAGACTTTATGGGTAACATGTAATAGTCCCATGCTTAGAAATATAATCTCAAAGGGGATTAGAAACTCAATACTCAAGACATAGAACTTGAAGATACTACTCCTCTAAAAGATACTCAACTTCTGAAGTTCATGCGGAATTTATGGGCATGAACGACTTGACTCGTAGGTCTACATACCATTATGAAACTCATGTATGTGACTCTTCTCAATCTCTGACTTACTTCCTCAAAACTTAGTTCAAATCGATAGTTGATCTCAATGGATTTACAATTGAACTCAAAGGCTTTCTTGAACTCTACTCTTAACTCTCTCTTGAATTTGAATTATGAATTCAAGAGTTATGATTCATGATATAAAGGATATCAATAACAATATAGCTATTCGATAATTAGGAATATAACTTTTAAAAGAAATGTGAATTCAAGAACTCAAAATCAACTTATCTCAAGAATACTCAAATCTAGGGAAAGTATCTTAGATTACTCTTTTACTGATCTGAAAGTAGAGGTAGGGCGTGAGGACGAACTAGTCCAACACTATGATAGCCTTACATACCTAGAAGAACAAGATTCTTGAAGAATCTTGAAGAAGAACTTGATTAGAAGCCTTGAAACCCTAGATTGAAGGTAAACAATCAAGAAAACCTTTCTTGAGATTCTCGAGTTAGTTTCTTGAAATCTCTATGGCTAAAAAATATGATTTTCATGAGTGAAGATGAAAATCTGATTGTTTTGAGCTTTTTATTTGTCAAGAAATTCGTTGATGGTTTTCTTGGAGGTAAAAAGACAAAAATGATTATTTTCAATATATTCCCGTCGGCTAATACGTAACAACACTGTATAGGTTACTAAAATAGTCATAACTTTTTACTCAAATATTGAATTGACGTGAAATTGGTGGGATTGGAAAGTAGATTCAATTACCCTTAATTGGATAGTTTATGGCTCACGTAAATCTTAATATTGTAAGAGATATGGTCGTTTAAAGTTGACCCAAGCAGAATCTTACATTAAAACTTAATGAAACTTCAAGAACACTTATCAAGAACTCATCAAGAACTCTAATCTTTAAATTTCAAGAACGAAATTACGCTGAATAAATCATGATTGGCATGTGGGTGAAAGAACCCAACACTGTGGAAGCTTACATACCTCTTAGGGACTAACCCATGGCGAAAATCCACAACAAAATGCAAGACTCTCGACGAACGCTTGATCCTCTCCTCTTTTCTCCTCTTTTTTCTTCTTCTTTTCTCTTCTTGAACTCTCAACTAAAACCCTAGGTGTAAACTAGGATTATAAAACTGAACCTAATAGGATTAGACCCTTAAAATGTTACTAAAAACAAATTAAATCTGATTGGGTAAGGAAAAGCCCAAAATACCCCTCACTATTTCCGGCTAACTTTCCTTAACTGGACAGCCTAACTTCAAAAGGCCATATCATATTCACCCGACCTCCAAACTGACAAAACTTGGTGGCGTTGGAAAGATAATTCAAATACCTTTCATTGGGTACCTTGTAGCCCACCTAACTCATCCTGTACTGAAAGTTATGGTCTTTTGAAGTCAACCCAAAACTCATACTTAAGCATAACTTGCAAAATTTCAGATATCGCTATTTCCAATTTAGTTCTTTTTCAAACTCAAGGTGCTACATATAGTGAACTTAACACTTGTTAAATTTTAATTTCTCAGTAAAATCCTACTCACAACGAAGGATGGTTCAAGTCTTAGCTCAAAACTTTTCTGGGGTGTTACACTAGCAAAGTGGCAAGACTCGCCACACTAAAAACAACTTCTTCCTCCTCCACCTCTTCCACCGCCGTAAAATCCGCCTCAATCGTATACGATTAACCGTGGATACGGTGGAGAAGGAAGATATGGTGGCAGAAGAGTTAGTGGAGGAAGTGGTTGTTTCAGGCGAATCTGGCAACTTCTCTAGGGAGTATACCTAGAGTTAAGGCGACGACGGTGGAGGTGGTAGATACTCCGTTGATGGTGGCCGAGGCGGTTGTGCTGGTTGCTACACATGGTGTGAGGACGGTCAGTATTCCCATGAATGTATCAGTGGTGGTCATTGACCAGGGATTGTAGCCTTGATTAATTTTTAAGTTGTTGCTATTAAAAAATGACAGAATTTTTTTGTATATAGAGAAAACTCAGTAAGTGAAAAAAGAAGAGGAAAGTGATTTATATAGTCCTTTTTTCAAAGGGATACATTTACTTTGGTCAACTACATATTAGTCACATTTGAAAAAATATTATTGATTTGCTGACAAATAATATATATAGTCAATGCTCTAACTAGTTTGCTAAAGGCTAAAGATTACATAAATTTTGACTAGGGAAATTCTCTTAAAGTCTACTAAGTTTACTTATCAAAAAGAATATTTTCATTAATCATAAGTTCGGAACTAATTAACATATACTCAAATGTAAGTGAATCACTAAAAAGAGAAATGTATTAGTTTAGTTACAACTTATTTAATATTTAGTAATAATATTTTTCGTTTTAATAATAAGTAAGGTGACATGAGGTGTAAATGTGTAATTACCTTGTTCCTTCGAGTACTATTTCCTCCTCTTTTTCAAATTTTTTCTTGGATAATTGATATATGCCATAATTTAAATTTAAAGGCTAAGATTTAATTTATCAAAGTAAATCTTTAATCATAATTTATATAATAAATATCATTATGTGTTAGGAAAAATAATTTCTCTTCCTTCTTGTTTAGCTTTCACACATGGTATTTATCTTTCATTCTTAGTTTAAGTTAATTTCTTATCACATTTTTATTTGAAACGTTGTCTTTAATATATATTGAATTTTAAATAACTAGGAACATGCGCCCTTTTTGAAAAATAATAAACTATATTGATATAAAATTAGAAAAGAGTTGGACTTATTTAAATCTGATACAAAGTATTTAATTACTATAATTTGTACCTTTTTGTGTGTGGTACTTTGTTTTGCATTTGTCGGTGTCAGCTAATATGCTCTTCTTTAAGTTATGGATATAGGTCAAGGTGAATCAATCATGTTAAATTTGAAATATTAGGGTGGATTTTCAATATGTTAAACAACTGAACCAACTCTAATTATGTGAACAAAGGGATTACATATATATTCCTACCTCTGGTTTACCTGATCGATACACAATTAAGGAAAACACACTACACATGGCTCCCTCATCTTTTCACTTGCCGATCGAATAATGCAACAAAATAAAATTCATCAAATTGCGATTCTTATAAAAGACAGAAAAATAAATACAATGAAGAAGACATATTTAAGTTTCTAAAATAATACAACATTTCTTTTATCATCAGGAGAAATGAGAATTTTTTTTTATTACACCTTGTTTTTCCTTAAAAAAAATATAGAAGGGAAATTAAACTATCTCTTCAAATAATTGTGATGCATGCCCTACTTGGTAACAAATACTGAATATTTCATTTGTTCCCTGGAGGAGCAAGGGTGAGTTCATCATTGAGCTCATGATGGCCATGGTCATCATTTTTATTAGATTTTTCTAGGATATCCTCATTTGACGTCGGAAATTGAGTTTGGCTTAAGGGTCACGATATGTCCTCGGCGCATTATCATATGCTCTTGTTGCTTCTTCTTTCATATCAAAGGTCCCAAGCCAGACACGTACCATATGGAAGAGTTTGTATTATCAACTCTGTACTTTCCCTTTGGCCTCTTACTCACACCTCTCTATCAAACCTCAAATGAGGTTATATGTTTCGTCGCCATAGCTCAAACACCGTTTCCTCTCTCTACCATTTGAAAATATTGAAGGAATCTTTTGTATACAGAGAAGGCTTTGTTAGTGAAAAAAAAGAGGGATACTTGTTTACAAAGTCGTTTCTTTGGGGATACATTTTCTTTAATAATGAATTTACATGGCATTTGAGTTATTTTAGTAAAATACATTGTACATATAAATTGTTTGAAATGAAAAAATGACTATTCTCAACAAAATAGTAGCATGATTAATTTGTATGCAAGTTCATTACTCGTTAGGCTACATGTAAATGTTTTTCAATGATATTTATTAATTTATTTTCCATATAAAAAGTATATTATTATAAATACATAATTGACTTAATTTCCAAAACAAACAAACAAAAATTTCATTACTGGAACCAAACACACTCTTAGTTAAGCAATATTTTTTATGTTTTACATTCTGGTAGGTGTGAATGATATATTCACTTTTAATTTTTGTATTTTAGTACATGACTATCATTATAAATTTACATGTGTTATTATCTTTTTCTATTTTCTAACTGGTAACGTCTCACCCACCCTGCACAAATAGTGGAAAGTTAAAATAATTTTACTTTTGCTATTTGTCATTTTTGAGGGAAGACCAATATTCAATTTACAAATATTAAATTTCATTTGCATGTTATTTTTTATAGGTTAAAACTAAATAAAGTTTGGTCTTTACAAATATTGAATCTCAATTACTTTTTTATTGAATCTTTTTAAGAAAATCTGAAATATATTTATCCTTTGCAACTGAAAACCACAATGTTGTTACTTAAACTAGCTTTTGCAAACCAATAATTAAGTGGCTTAAAACTATTATTTTTTTTAGAAAAGTTGCAGGCTTCTTGAATTATCAGATAACATGTATACAATCAACGACTTAGCATATCCATCTACATATAACAATTAAACAAAAAGCTAATTACATAATTTTTAACTAAGATATAGTTAAGGTAACGACATATATAGAAGAAAAATGCTTATATCCCTTCAAGTGTCTTTCTAATCGATCCTATCCCAATATATAAGGAAATTAAATCTTTTAAGAGAGTTAAACAATGAAATCTTCAAATTATGATGAAACTTTTAGTAGAAACTGTGATATCTCTGAAATGTATATTCAATGGCTAATTTTTTACATTTGTCAATCAACTAATTAAGACTATACATGATTTACTAAAATAAAATTATTTATTAACATAGCGTGGCCACCACCACCTTCGCTGTTGTTGCCTTCACTCTAGATCACACCCTAGCAAAGTGGCTAGACTCTCGACACTAAAAACAACTTCTTCCTCATCAACCCCTTCCGTTGCCGTAAATTCTGCCTCAATCGTATACGATAACCGTGGATACGGTGGAAAAGGAAGATATGGTGGCAGAGGAGTTGGTGGAGAAAGTGGTTGTTACAGGCGAATCTGGCCATTTCTCTATGAGGTATACCTAGAGTGAAGGCGATGACGGTGGAGGTGGTAGATAATCCGTTGGTGGTGGCCGAGGCGGTTGTGGTGGTTGCTACACATGGTGGGAGGACGGTCACTATGCCCGTGTATGTACCAGTGGTAGTCATTGACCGGGCTTGTAGCCCTGGTTAATTTTGAAGTTGTTGCTATTAAAAATAAAGGAATTTTTTTGTATATATAGAAAACTTAGTAAGTGACAAAAGAAGAGGAAAGTGATTTATATAGTTATTTTTTCAAAGGGATACATTTACTTTGGTCAACTAATTATTAGTCACATTTGAAAAAATATTATTGATTTGTTGACTAATAATATAAGTAGTCAATGTTCTAACTAGTTATCTAAAAGCTAAAGATTACATGAATTTTGACTAGGGAAATTCTCTTTAAGTCCACTAAGTTTACTTATCTAAAAGAATATTTTCATTAATCATAAGTTCGGAACCAATTAACATTTACTCAAATGTAAGTGAATCACTAAAAAGAGAAATTTATTAGTTTAGTTACTACTTATATAATCTTTTGTAATACTAATTTTTTTTTTAAAAATAAGTAAGGTGACATGTGGTGTAAATGTGTAATTACCTTGTTCCTTAGAGTACTATTTCCTCCTGTTTTTCAATTTTTTGCTTGGATAATTGATATATGCCATAAATTAAATTTAAAGGCTAAGATTTAATTTATCAAAGTAAATCTGTAATCATAATTTATATAATAAATACCATTATATGTTAGGTATAATAATTTCTCTTCCTTCTTGTTTAGCTTTCACACATGGTATTTATCTGTAACACCCCAGAAAATTTTGAGCTAAGACTCGAACCGTTCTTTGTAGTGAGTGAGATTTTTGCAAGGAATTTAAAATTTCTCGAGTATTAAGGTCACCAGATGTAGCCCCTTGAGTTCCAAGAAGAACTAAAGAGAGTTCATTCAAGTCTTTCCTAAGTTTTTCTTAAGTTTTGGATCAATTTCAAACGACCATAACTCCTAGTACATGATGAGTTAGGTGTGATACAAGAAAGAAAATTAAATCCCTTCCAGTCCTCTTTCCAACGCCACCGAGTTTGCTAAATTACGAGCTCTGAGTAAAAAGTTATGACTGATTTACTAACGACGCGCAAACCTGGTAGCAGCTCTTCGATGACTCCGCGACGCGGAGCCAATACTGACCTCACTGTCTGGTGAAAAATTATTCCGACTCCCAGCTCGTTTTGATTATTTCTTTAAGGGTATTCTAGTCCTAAAAACCCTCAGGAGGTCATCTAAATTACCCTAAACGTGTAGAAAATCAGTTTTCTTAAATCTAAACCTTCTCATTCACTCCAAAGATTCTACGCTCAAGAAATTCAAGAGAACGCTAAGGCTAGGGTTCATCATTCAAAGGTTTTCCTTCAAGTTGCTTCAAGAAGATGTTCTTTCAAGCATGTAAGCTTCCATAGTGTTGGGTTTGTTCACCCACACGCCAATCATGTTAATTTCAGCGTTAAATTTGTTCTAGAAAGTTGAAGCTTTGATGTTCTTGTTATGTATTTATGAAATTGCTTTCGTTCTTGAATTAGGCTGAGATTGAGGAGTTCTTGAGGTTGTTGTTCGATTTATAGAGTTGTTAGGGTTAGATTCTTGTTTTCTTGTGATGGGTATCTAAATCTAAAGAGAGATTGAGAAAAAGAATCGAAGTTAGGCGAATTGGGGTTAGAAAACGAAGAAGAAATTTCGTCGGTCGAGATTTGAACCTTCCCCCGCGTCGCACCCCCACTCCCCAGTTTTGAAAATTTTTGCTTCGCGTCGATGAGCTGACATGAGGTGTTTTGTCTCAAAAGACGTTTTCAAAACCAAATTTTAAAAGCCTCTCTGCGTCGCAGACTCACCCTCAAATATTGGTTTTTCAGTCTTTTCTCATGTTTAGCTATCTAAAATCATTCCTAAACATCATGAGACCTTTCCTATCACAAATCACAACCTTGAATTCATAAATTACATTCAAGGTAGAGTTGAGAGTCTAGTCTTGAGAGTTCTTTCGAACATTTTTTCAGAAAATCCCTTTTTATCTTTTGAGGAGTCTTCTACAATTTCTAGTAACTTGTTTCAAGACTGGAGCAAGTGAGTATGAGAGTGAGAAGATGTATTCATGAGTCTACCTTGTCATCACGAGATCTTTCATATCATGAACCATAACTCTTGAATTCATAATTCACATTCAAGAGAGAGTTAAGAGTAGAGTTCAAGAAAGCCTTTGAGTTCAATTGTGAATCCTTTGAGATCAACTATCAATTTGAACTAAGTTTTGAGGAAGTAAGTCAGAGAATAAGAAGAGTCGTATACATGAGTTCCATATAGTTATGTAGACCATCGAGTCGAGTTATTTCATTCCCATAACTCCGCATGAACGTTATAAGTTGAGTATCCTTCAGAGAAGTGGCATCTTCAAGTTCTAAGCCTTTAAGTGTTGAGTTCCTAATCTCTTTTGAGGAGTATCTTTGAGTCCTTGAGTTGAATATTTCATGCTCATAATTCACATGAACATTATAAGTCGAACAATCTTGAGATGAGAAGTATCTTTGAGTCATTGAGTTGAGTAGTTCATGCTCATAATTCCGCATGAACTCTGAGTTAAGCATTCTTGAAATGAGTAGTATTAGTGAAGTTCTTGAGTTCCAATTATTGATTTCTATCTATGGTTATTGAAAACCTTGCATTGAGTCGTTCATCTCCATCATTCGGCATGAACCATATTTTAAGAAGTCTTTTACAACTGTTTAAACTTTGTTTTAAGACTTAAGCTTTGAAGTTGAGTAAAGAGTAAGAGTAAAGTTCATTTTCTTTAAAATGATATATGGGAACTAAGTATTCCCAAGAGTAAACGTTTTCACATTTAAGATGAGAGGAAACTGAGATTTCCAAAAGAGTTTTGAGCAAGAAAAGGGAACATCGATTCCAAGAGAGCTTTTAAGCTAAGTTTTTGAGCAATTATCTCAAACTAAAGAAAGAAGTTTTAAAACATATGAGCTAAGTATATTTTTGGGAGTATTATTGAGCACCAATGTGGGGATGCTAGCTTCATATTAACTCAAGTCTCCATGAAAACTATGTAGCTATCATGGGTAGAAAATGGTCATACTTTTTAGATGAACCCTTTTCACATAGACTAGTGGATCCACTTAGTAGTTCAGGTCCTATACCACGGCAAGGTATAGAATGGCCTGGGCAGCGTGGGGCTAATAACATTGTATCATCGCTATAGTTCTTAAGTGATGGTTGTCGATTAGAGAAACTCCCACAATAGTAATTGCATAGTTCCTCAAGGGGTTCTGCTTAGTATGGATAGGGGTATGGGACTTCATTCATGCATTGCACAAGTAGACTTTGAGAGGGAGCATGGTATGTCTTTTATGAATTTATGATTATGAGTTGACATCATGTTTTAAAGAATTTTCCTTTTCTTTATATTGCACTTGTTTTAAACTGCTTTATAATGAAATGAGTTCAGTTAAGTATTCATGAGTTGAGTATCCAGAGTTGAGTATTTCAAGTCGAGTATCAAATCTTTGAAGTCGAGTATCTAATCTATGAGTTGAGTATCATATTCTTGGGTTGAGTGAGTTGAGAAAAGGTAAGTATGTTTCCTTTGTATCAAGTTTCAAGCTTATGTTATGCTTTAAAATTCCTCTTACATGCTCGAACATTCCACGTACTGAGTCATTTGGCCTGTATCTTTTTATAGGTATTCAGGATCATCAACAGGAGATTCGTTGATACATACGAGAGTTCGAGTTAGCTATGGTGAGCCTCCTTATTTTCCAAAGGATTTCATTTACTTTTTAGTTTATTCAGGATGTCGTGGGTCTTGTCCCGACTTTCATCTTTATCAGTTAGAGGCTTCATAGATAGCCAGTATAGTTGAGAAGTTTGTATTATTCATTTATTTTATTAAATGTTTTAAAGACTTAAGTTTCCTATTTTATGGCGAGTTGAGTATTATTTTTATATTCAGAGTATTTCATTTGAGTTGAAGTTTTGAAAAGTTGAGTTTATTGAATTTTATTCAGTTTTAAGCTTTGTATTCTTGAGTTAATCTTCCACTTGTTGTCAGCCAGGATGAGGGTTCGCTTGGGGACCATCAATGGTTCTTGAGTGCCGGCCACGTCCAGGGTGTAGACTCGGGACGTGACATTATCTTTCATTCTTAGTTTAAGTTAATTTCTTATCGCATTTTTATTTGAAACTTTCTCTTTAATATCTATTGAATTTTAAATACCTAGGAACATGGGTCCTTTTTGAAAAATAATAAACTATATTGATATAAAATTAGAAAAGAGTTGGACTTATTTAAATCTGATACAGAATATTAAATTACTCTAATTTTGTACCTTTTTGTGTGTGGTACTTTCTTTTGCATTTGTCGGTGTCAGCTAATATACTCCTCTTTAAGTTATGAATGTAGGTCAAGGTGACTTAATCACGTTAAATTTGAAATATTAAGGTGGTTTTTAATATGTTAAACAACTGAACCAACTCTAATTATTTGTTCAAAGGGATTATATATATATTCCTAGCTCTGGTTTACCTGATCGATACAGAATTAAGGAAAACAAACTACACATGGCTCCCTCATCTTTTCACTTGCCGATCGAACAATGCAACTAAATAAAAATTCATCCAACTGTGATTCTTACAAAAGACAGAAAAATAAATACAACGAAGAAGACATAATTAAGTTTCTAAATAATACAACATTTTTTCTATCATCAGGAGAAATGCGAATTATTTTTTGCATTACACCTTGTTTTTTCTCAAAAAAAAACTAGAAGGGAAATTAAACTATCTATTCAAATAATTGTGATACATGCCATATTTGATAACAAATATGGAAAGTTTTATTTGCTCCCTGGAGGAGCAAGGGTGAGTTCATCATTGAGCTCATGATGGCCATGCTCATCATTTTTATTAGATTTTTCTAGGTTATCCCCATTGGACGTCGAAAATTAAGTTTGGCTATCACGATATATCCTCGCCGCATTATTTTATGCACTTGCTGCTTCTTCTTTAAAATTAAAGGTCCCAAGCCAAACACATACCTTATGGATGAGTTTGTAATATTAGCTCTATACTTTCCCTTTGGTCTCTTCCTCACACCTCTATATGAAACCTCAAATGGGGTTACATCTGTCGTCTCCATAGCTCAAACGCTGTTTTCTCTCTCTACCATCTGAAAATATTGAAGGAATCTTTTGTATATAGAGAACGCTTTGTTAGTGAATAAAAAGAGGGAGACTTGTTTATAAAGTCGTTTCTTAGGGGATACATTTTCTTTAACAATAAATTTACCTGGCATTTGAGTTGTTTTAGTAAAATACACTGTACATATAAATTGCTTGAAATGAAAAAATGACTATTCTAAACAAAATAGTAGCATGATAAATCTCATTGCAAGTTCATTACTCGTTAAGCTACATGTAAATGTTTTTGAATGATATGTATTAATTTATTTGCGATATAAAAAAGTATCTTATTATAAATACATAATTGACTTAATTTCCAGAACAAACAAACAAACAAAAATTTCATTACGGGAACCAAACATACTCTTAGTTAATCAATATTTTTTAAGTTTTATTCTGATAGGTGTGAACGATATATTCACATTTATTTTTTGGTGTTTTAGTACATGACTGCCATTACAAATTTACATGTTATTATCTTTTTCAATTTTCTAACTGGTAACGCCTCACCCACCCACAACAAATAATGGAAAGTTAAAATCTTTTTACATTTGCTATTTGTCATTTTTTGGGGAAGACCAATCAATCTACAAATATTAAATTTCATTTGCATGTTGTTTCTGATAGGTTAACACTAAATAAAGTTTGTTCTTTACAAGTATTGAATCTCACTTACTTCTTTATTGAATCTTTTTAAGAAAATGTGAAATATATTTATCCTTTGCAACTGAAAACCACAAGGTTGTTAATTAAACTAGCATTAGCAAACCAATAATTAAGTGTCTTAGAATAATTTTTTTTTCTAAAAAAGTTGTAGGCTACTTGAATTATGAGACAACATGTATACAATCACCGACTTAGCATATCCATCTACATATAACAATTAAACAAAAAACTGATTACATAATTTTTAACTACGATATAGTTACCGTAACGGCATATATAGAAGGAAAATGCTTATATCCCTTCAAGTGTCTTTCTAATCGATCCTATCCCAATATATAGGGACACTAAATCTTTTAACATAATAAAACAATGAAATCTTTAAATTATCATAAAACTTTAGATAAAAAATGTGATATCTCCAAAATGTATATTCAATGGCTAATCTTTTTACATTTGTCAATCAACTAATTAAGACTATATATGTTTTTCTAAAATAAAATTATTAATTTACATAGTGTGACCACCACCACTACGGCCACCACCATCATGGTATCTACCACCTTTGCCGTCGTAGTCTTCACTCTAGATCACACCCAAGCAAGTGGCTTGACTCGCCACACTAAAAACAACCTCTTCCTCCTCCACCTCTTCTGCCGCCGTAAACTCCGCCTCAATTGTATACGATAACCGTGGATACGGTGGAGAAGGAAGATATGGTGACATAAGATTTGGTGGAGGAAGTGGTTGTTTCAGGAGAATCCGGCCACTTCTCTAGGGAGTATACCTAGAGTGAAGGCGACGACGGTGGAGGTGGTAGATACTACGTTGATGGTGGCCGAGGTGGTTGTGGTGGTTGCTACTTATGGTGTAAGGACGGTCACTATACCCGTGAATGTACCAGTGGTGGTCATTGACCGGGGCTTGTAGCCCTGATTAATTTTTAAGTTGTTTCTTTTAAAAAATGAAGGAATGTTTTTGAATATAGAGAAAACTCAGTAAGTGAAAAAATAAGTGGAAAGTGATTTATATAAATGTTTTTTCAAAGGGATACATTTTCTTTGGTCAACTAATTATTAGACACATTTGGAAAAATATTATTGATTTGTTGACTAATAATATACATAGTCAATGCTCTAACTAGTTAAAGATTACATGAATTTGGACTAGGAAAGTTCTACTAAAGTCCACTAAGTTTACTTATCAAAAAGAATTTTTTCATTAATTATAAGTTCGGAACCAGTTAACATTTACTCAAATGTAAGTGAATCACTCAAAAGAGAAATTTATTAGTTTAGTTACAACTTATATAATCTTTAGTAACAATAATTTTTAAAAAAAAAATAAGTAAGGTGACATGTGGTGTAAATGTTTAATTACCTTGTTCCTTCGAGTACTATTTCCTCCTTTTTTCAATTTTTTGCTTGGATAATTGATATATACCTTAAATTAAATTTAAAGGCTAAGATTTAATTTATTTAAGTAAATCTTTAATCATAATTTATATAATAAATACCATTATATGTTAGGAAAAATATTTTCTCTTCCTTCTTGTTTAGCTTTCAGACATGGTATTTGTCTTTCATTCTTAGTTTAAGTTAATTTCTTATCACATTTTTTTTTTGAAACTTTCTCTTTAATATCTATTAAATTTTGAATACCTAGGAACATGCGCCCTTTTTGAAAAATAATAAACGATACTGATAAAAAAATAGAAAAGAGTTGGACTTATTTAAATTTGATACAGAGTATATAATTACTCTAATTTTGTACCTTTTTGTGTGTGGTACTTTCTTTTGCATTTGTCGGTGTTAGCTAATATGCTCTTCTTTAAGTTATGGATGTAGGACAAGGTGACTCAATCACGTTAAATTTGAAATATTAAGGTGGATTTTCAATATTTTAAACAAGTTAACCAACTCTAATTATTTGTTCAAAGGGGTTATATATATATTCCTATCTCTGGTTACTTGATCAATACACAATTAAGGAAAACAAACTACACATGGCTCCCTCATCTTTTCTCTTGCCGATCGAACAATGGAACAAAATAAAAATTCATCCAACTGTGATTCTTATAAAAGACAGAAAAATAAAAACAATGAAAAAGACATGATTAAGTTTCTAAAATAATACAACATTTCTACTATCATCACGAGAAATGAGAATTTTTTTTGTATTACACCTTGTTTTTCCTTAAAACAAATCTAGAAGGGAAATTAAACTATCTCTTCAAATAATTGTGATGCATGCCATACTTGGTAACAAATACGGACAGTTTCAATTGCTTCGTAGAGGAGCAAGGGTGAGTTCATCATTAAGCTCATGATGGCCATGCTGATCATTTTTACTAGATTTTTCTAAGTAACCCTCATTTGATGTCGGATATTAAGTTTGGCTTAAGGGTCACGATATATTCTCGCTGCATTATCATAGGCTCTTGTTGCTTCTTCTTTCATATCAAAGGTCTCAAGCCAGACACGTACCTTATGGATGAGTTTGTAATATCAGCTCTATACTTTCCCTTTGGCCTCTTCTTCACACCTCTATATCAAACCTCAAATGGGGTTACATTTTTCGTCATCATAGCTCAAACACTGTTTTCTCTCTCTACCATCTGAAAATATTGAAGAAATCTTTTGTATACAGAGAAGGCTTTGTTAGTGAAAAAAAAGAGAGAGACTTGTTTATAAAGTCGTTTCTTAGGGGATATATTTTCTTTAATAATGAATTTACAAGGCATTTGAGTTATTTTAGTAATACACATTATAATATAAATTGCTTGAAATGAAAAAATGACAATGCTAAACAAAATAGTAGCATGATAAATCTCATTGCAAGTTCATTACTCGTTAGGCTACATGTAAATATTTTTGAATGATATTTATTAATTTATTTGCTAAAAAAAAGTATCTTATTATAAATACATAATTGACATAATTTCCTAAACAAACAAAAAAAAATTCATTATGGGAACCAAACACACTCTTAGTTAAGCAATATTTTTTATATTTTATTATGATAGGTGTGAACGATATATTCACATTTAATTTTTGTCTTGTAGTACCTGACTGTCATTATAAAATTACATGTGTTGTTATCTTTTTCTATTTTCTAACTAGTAACGCCTCACCCACCCTCAAATAATAATGGAAAGTTAAAAAATTTTTTGTAACAACCTGTTCCTGTCGTTATAGAAAAGCCAACGAGGGAAACTTTAGGGCCAGAAAAACTTTTTTGTAGTTTGGATTTTCCCAACCTAGTCCAGATTTGGACGAAATTGGAGTCTTTGTGGTGTAGGGAAATCTGGTAACAATTGGGTGAGTCATTTTTTATTTTGGTTTCATGAGTAGTTTGATAACTCATTAAGGAACCCGTACGACTTTACAGAATTAAATTCGGGCAAGTAGAACTCCCGAAATCAATCTTAGAGGTGTGTTGTGAAATGGGGATTTTAGAATTTTTAATTCTTACTGTCTCGCGTAACCCGCTTTAGCGCCAGGTTTTACCACTCTGGCGGGGCCACTACAGCGGGGTGACGTCCGTTGTGGCGGGCTCGACGCGAATTAAAGTCATTAATAAACCCCTAAATGACCTCATTATGCACTTTTTGACTTTTAGAGCTAAGGAATGAACCCCAGGCGACTCCTACTCATTTTTCACCATTCTTGAGGCTAAAGGTAATCTTTTCAGACCCCGAATCTGTTTTTCAATCCGTAGAACGTAATAAAATGGGTGAATATTGATGAAGGAAGGTTTTGTTATAGAGTCTATGGTGGAAACAACCTTAATTTGGATAATTGGGATCATGGGTTTGATCTAGGGTTCATAGAATTGCTAGTAATTCGGGTAATTAGTGGTTGATTATTGATTCCCGTATTATATTGATTGTTTGTAGACTAAGAACAAGCGGAACGAATTAAGAAAGGGAAATATCAAGTATCTTAGGGTTTTAAGCTTATTTCGAGGTAGATGATTTTTGTGATTTATGATTGTGTGATGTATGTTTGTTCTTGCTTCATTATAATACTTGTATATGTATGAATGTTGCAATGTTGATCACACTTATTGTAATTGAGATAGATGAATGATGATTACCATGAAATCACGACTTAAATGTATGATCTTGAAGATATACTTGTGTTTGTGATTGGGTGTGTTGAATGGATCGGTTGCGACGTTTCAGCATAACTAACTTGTATCGATTGCCACGTTTTGACATAAAAATGGGATCAGTTGCCACGTTCAGGCATAATTATGGGATTAGGTACCACGTTCCGGTATGCTAACTGTTTGAGTTTGGGTTCTATGAGAGGACCAAAGATGTGATATAAAATGTGAACCTGATCGTTGTTCATAAATGTTGATAATGTTGTATATGTTGATATATATGCTTATGGTTATATTGTTGTCTTGACTTGTTTATGTTGCACTAGTGTGATAGCCGTGTGATCCTACCGTACACTATGGTAGTGTACTGATACTGCACTTGCTCTTATTTTTCTTGAGTACATGACATCTTCAAGCGGCTACTGACAGACCTTGCTTAGGAGATCAATGATCGTCACTTCGAATTCAAGGGTGAGCCAATTCTCTCGGGCTGCCATGGGATTCTCTTTTGTCTATGTCCACCATTTTCGGACTTAGACATTTCTTATAGTTAGTTCATTAGTATGGGGTTATATCCCTTCTTGTTCAGACTTGGTTCATTGTTAGATGTTTTGGTACATTGACTTTCAGGTTCTAGGCTATTCTTCGCGTTGTTAGTTGTTATATCTTTTGTTGAAGTTTATGGGAACTTTAGTTTTTAGCTATTATTTCTGCTTTCATATACTTAAATGACTTAATTTTGGTTATTTGCTTGGTTTGGGTTGTAGTAGTGGTTCTCCCACTGGAATATTAGTGTGGGAGCCAATCATGACGATCTGGGTCGTGACATTTTTACTTTTGCAATTTCATAGTTGGGGGAAGACCAATCAATTTGCAAATATTAAATTTCATTTGCATGTTGTTTTTGATAGGTTAAAACTAAAGAAAGTTTGTTCTTTACAAATATTGAATCTTTTTAAGAAAATCTGAAATATATTTTTCCATTGCAACTGAAAACCAAATGTTGTTAATTAAACTAGCATTAGCAAATCAATAATTAAGTGGCTTAAAACTATTTTTTTTAAAAAGTTGTAGGCTACTTGAATTATCAGACAACATGTATACAATCAACGACTTAGCATATCCATCTACATATAACAATTAAACAGAAAGCTAATTACATAATTTTTAACTATGATATAGTTAAGGTAACGACATATATAGAAGGAAAATGCTTATATCCCTTCAAGTGTCTTTCTAATCGATCCTATCCCAATATATAGGGAAATTAAATCTTTTAAGAGAGTTAAACAATGAAATCTTCAAACTATGATAAAACTTTTGATAGAAAATGTGATATCTCCAAAATGTATATTCAATGGCTAATGTTTTTACATTTGTCAATCAACTAATTAAGAATGCATATGATTTTCTAAAATAAAATTATTAATTAACATAGCGTGTCCACCGCCACCACGGCTACCACCATCAAGGTATCTACCACCTTTGTTGTCGTCGCCTTCACTCTGGATCATACCCTAGATATGTGGCTAGACTCGCCACACTAAAAACAACTTCTTCCTCCTCCACCTCTTCCGCCACCGTAAACTCCACGTCAATCATATACGATAACCGTGGATACGATGGAGAAGGAAGATATGGTGGCAGAAGAGTTGGTCGAGGAAGTGGTTGTTTCAGGCGAATCTGGCCGTTCTCTAGGGAGTATACCTAGAGTGAAGGCGATAGAGGTGGAGGTGGTAGATATTCCTGTAATGGTGGCCGAGGCGGTTGTGGTGGTTGCTACACATGTGGTGAGGACGGTCACTATGCCCATGAATGTACCAGTGGTGGTCATTGACCGGGGCTTATAGCCCTAATGAATATTTAAGTTATTGCTATTATAAAATGAAGGAATTTTTTTGTATATAGAGAAAATGCAGTAAGTGAAAAAAGAAGAGGAAAAGTGATTTATATAGTTATCTTTTCAAAGGGATACATTTAATTTGGTCAACTAATTATTAGTCAGATTTGGAAAAATATTATTGATTTCTTGACTAATAATATATATAGTCAATACTCTAGCTTGTTGGCTAAAAGCTAAAGATTACATGAATTTTGACTAGGGAAATTCTCTTAAAGTCCACTAAGTTTACTTATCAAAAAGAATATTTTCATTAATCACAAGTTCGTAATCAATTAACATTTACTTAAATGTAAGTGAATCCCTAAAAAAGGAAATTTATTAGTTTAGTTACAACTAATATAATCTTTAGTAACAATAATTTTTTTTAAAAAAATAAGTAAAGTGACATGGTGTAAATGTGTTATTACCTTGTTCCTTCGAGTACTAGTTCCTACTGTTTTTCAATTTTTTGCTTGGATAATTGATATATGACATAAATTAAATTTTAAGGCTAGGATTTAATTTATCATAGTAAATCTTTAATCATAATTTATATAATAACTACAATTATATGTTAGGAAAAAAAATTCTCTTCCTTCTTGTTTAGCTTTCACTCAGGGTATTTATCTTTCATTCTCAGTTTAAGTTAATTTCTTATCACATTTTTATTTGAAACTTTCTCTTTAATATCTATTGAATTTTAAATACCTAGGAACACGCACCCTTTTTGAAAAATAATAAACTATATTGATATAAAATTAGAAAAGAGTTGGACTTATTTAAATCTAATACACAATATTTAATTACTCTAATTTTGTACCTTTTTATGTGTGGTACTTTCTTTTGCATTTGTCGGTGTCAAGTAATATGCTCTTTTTTAGTTATGGATGTAGGTCAAGCTAACTCAATCACGTTAAATTTGAAATATTAAGGTGGATTTTCAATATGTTAAACAACTGAACCAACTCTAATTATGTGTTCATAGGGATTATATATATATATATATATTCATATCTCTGTTTTACCTGATCGATACACAATTAAGAAAAACAAACTACACATGGTTCGCTCATATTTTCCCTTGCTGATATAACAATGCAACAAAATAAAAATCATCCTACTGTGATTCTTATGAAAGACAGAAAAATAAATACAACGAGGAAGACAAAATTAAGTTTCTAAAATAATACAACATTTCTTCTATCATCAGGAGAAATGAGATTTTTTTTTGCATTACTCCTTGATTTTCCTTACAAAAATCTATAAGGGAAAGTAAACTATCTCTTCTAATAATTATGATGCATGCCATACTTGGTAACATATACAGATAGTTTCATTTACACACTGGAGGAGCAATGGTGAGTTCATTATTAAGCTCATGATGGTGATGCTCATCATTTTAATTAGATTTTTCTAGGTTATCCTCATTTGACGTTGGAAATTAAGTTTGGCTTGAGGGTCACGATATATCCTCGTCGCATCATCATATGCTCTTGTTGCTTCTTCTTTCATATCAAAGGTCCCACGCCAGATACGTACCTTCTGGATGAGTTTGTAATATCAACTTTATGCTTTCCCTTTTGCCTCTTCCTCTCACCCCTATATCGAACCTCAAATGGGGTTACATTTGTCATCGCCATAGCTCAAACACTGTTTTCTCTCTCTACCATCTGAAAAAATTGAAGGAATCTTTTGTATACACAGAAGGTTTTGTCAGTGAAAAAAAGAGGGAGACTTGTTTATAGAGTCGTTTCTTAGGGGATACACTTTCTTTAGTAATGAATTTACATGGCATTTGAGTTGTTTTAGAAAAATACATTGTTAATATAAATTGCTTGCAATGAAAAAATGACTCTTCGAAACAAAATAGTAGCATGATAAATCTCATTGCAAGTTTATTACTCGTTAGGCTACATGTAAATATTTTTGAATGATATTTATTAATTTATTTTCAAATAAAAAGTATCTTATTATAAATACATAATTGACTTAATTTCCAGAACAAAAAAACAAAAAATTCATTAAGGGATCCAAACACACTCTTAGTTAATTAAGCTTTATTTTTTATGTTTTATTCTGATAGGTGTGAACGATATATTCACATTTGATTTTTGTCTTTTAGTGCATGACTGTCCTTAGAAAATTACATGTGTTATTATCTTTTTCTATTTTCTAACTGGTAATTCCCCACCCACCCTCAACAAATAATGGAAAGCTAAAGTCTTTTTACTTTTTCTATTTGTCATTTATGGGGGAAGAGCAATCAATTTACAAATATTAAATTTCATTTGCATGTTGTTTTTGATAGGTTAAAACTAAATAAAGTTTGTTCTTTACAAATATTGAATCTCACTTACTTCTTTGTTGATTCTTTTTAAGAAAATCTGAAATATATTTATCCTTTGAAACTGAAAACCACAATGTTGTTAATTAAACTAGCATTAGCAAACCAATAATTAAGTGGCTTAAAACTATTTTGTTTTTTAAAAAAAAAATTGCAGGCTTCTTTAATTATTAGACAACATGTATACAATCAATGACTTAGCATTTCCATCTACATATAACAATTAAACAAAAAAATAATTACATAATATTTAACTACGATACAGTTAAGGTGTCGACATATATAGAAGGAAAATGCTTATTGTAACACCCCCTATATGAAAACAGACCTTAAAACAGATTCGTAGAAGTTGCGGGTGCAACTCATGGATGCCACCCACGGACCGTAGGGTGACCCACGGCCCGTGCTATTGGTCTGTGGTTACCATCAGCAACCTCTCCCAGAACTCATCCCTAAAATTCGTCGAAGGGTTGACCCACGGACCATGGTCTGCGTCTGTGGATCAGACCCCAAGAAACTAGCCTCCAGTACTGATCGACGGTTGACCAGCATGGACCTTCAGTCGATCGACGGTCCGTCGGTCACTCCGATAGCAGTTATGTCGGGGGTCTTTTGGTCTTTTCCTATTTCGTTGGACCCCTAAACTACGTGGTTTTGGTTAGTTTTAGCCTAGAAACATAACTAGGACTTACCTAAGTCAAATCATTCATCAAAACTTAGAAAGTTAGAACGCTAAGAAGAGAAAGAAGTCAAGAACCCTAGTTCAATAACGCAGTAAGGTTCCATCATTTCCAGCCCGAAAATCAAAAGATTTCTCCGTGTAATTCATCACAAGGTATGTGGGATTTCACTAAAGGGTTCCTTTAGCCCATTAGGTCCCTCGAATTCAGTCAGATTCTTGATTCCCCATTATTAACTAGACCTAGGGTTTCTAGAACTTTAGCAGATTATCATGAACTAGTTAATTTAATGTTCCAAATCAGATTACCATGTTATTACTCAGTTTCTCATATGATATTCAGAACCCTAGTTGTATATATTCGTTAGTTCATGAATTATGCATTCTAGGTCAAATTATTCAGTTCTTATAGATATACACATGCTTCAGTTTACGAATGTCACACTATAAGTCATAATTGTTGCATTCTCAGTTTGCATGTCAGTTTTGAGCTATCTAGTATATTATAAAAATTCAATCTTAATGTGTTAAATCATATATTCTATTGCGAGTAGCATAATACTGAGTTGGACTAGGGTCAGTCACCCATATAGTTCCAGAACTACGAGCCACGTAGGTTGAAAGTCCCCTCTGTGGGCATCATTTTAGTGATCACGCCAGCATGCCTCCATACCTTTGGTCGGGTATATTGGGTCCTCTCGATGGGGTGTATACATCGGACTCCGCATTTAATTCGTGTGATTTTATTTCGGTTATTAGTAGCTCCCATAGTTCAGTCAGACTCCATTACATTAACGTCATTTCAGTACAGTCAGTATTCAGTCTTAGCATGTTATAAATTTGGTCATCGTATTCAGTTAGCTCAGTATTCAATATCTATAACATGTTCAGATTATACCCTTGCTTTATTGCTTGTTCGGTTATACGTTATTTCAGTTTTACTCTATCCTGCATCCTTAGTACCTTTCAAGTACTGAAGAATACTCTGCACTACATTTTCTCGTGATGTAGGTTGTGGTTCTTAGCAGTCAGATCATGCATAGATCGTTTCCCAATTTCTAGATCAGTAGCATCACTGGTGAGTCCTCATTCTCCGAGGACAATAGTCATGTTATTTACTTCAGTATTTCAGTCTTTTAGTTTTAGTTTTGCTAGATTTAGTTGGGGCATGTCCTAACACTTCTAGTCAGTTAGAGGTCATTTTCAGACATAATTAGATTCAGTTTCGTATTGGAGTTTGATATTTCTCTTGTATTAAAACTCTCTGATTTGATATATTCATTTTTATGATGGGTATTTCCCATCATTTTTGTTTTCATGATATTTAAGCTTCCGCATAAGTTATTATTATTCTTAGTATGCGCATGTCATGCCAACAGGGTTGGGTTGGGGTCACTTGTGATCCTAGGTCCCGTGTCCGCATCTCGGGGGTAGCTCGGGGCGTGACAAACTTGGTATCAGAGCACTAGGTTTAAGTGTCCTAGGACGTCTGAAAGGCCGCGCTAGGTAGACTTCTTTTCATAGATGTGTAGTGCACAACTCATCTAATGAGAGGGAGGCTACAAAGCGATTTAGGAAAAATCTTCATTTTCTTGTCAATCTTATCGTACATAAGGTATGATCTAATTCCATTCTAACTCGATGTTCTACATTTCAATGATCATGCTTCATCGTAGAGCTTCTCCAGTCCCAGATCAAGAAGTTTTGAATGCAGAGTTCCGGAACGCCATTTAGATGTTGGCTCAGAGTGTGACCAACAAGAAGAATCAGCGGGATCCAGTTCCGGCAGGTGCTAATGTTAGGTCAGCTGCAGCCAGAGTGCGAGATTTTGTTAAGATGAATCCGCCAGAGTTCTTAGGATCGCAAATTGGTGAGGATCCGCAAAATTTCATTGATGAGGTCAAGAAGATCTTTGAAGTGATACAGGTAACTGGGAATGATCGGGTTGAGTTAACATCTTACCAACTCAAGGATGTGGCTCATATCTAGTATACTTAGTGGAAAGAGAACAAGGGTACAGATGCCACTCCTATCACTTGGAATTGCTTTAGTGAGACCTTTCTGGACCGGTTTTTCCCAAGAGAGTTAAGAGAGGCAAAAGTTGAGAAATTTCTGAACTTAAGGCAATGTAGCATGATAGTCCAAGAGTATGGGATCAAGTTTACCCAACTCTCTAGGTATGCTCCTCACATGGTTACTGATTCCAGGGACCAAATGAATAAGTTTCTATATAGAGTGTCAGACTTGGTAAAGATAGAGTGTAGAAATGCTATGTTTCTGGAAAATATGAGCATCTCTAAGCTCATGACTCATGCTCAGCAGTTTAAGGGAGATAAGCTGAGGGAACAAGCTAAGGAGAACAAGAAGGCTATGACTAGGAACTATGACTATCCTCAACAAAAATCGGGTAGTGGTAATAGCTTGCAATTTCAGTAGAAGTTTTCAACTCCAGCACCTTCATCAACTAGTGTTCCATCCTCCAAGTTCTGTAATGATCAGAAGGGTAGGGCATCAGGTTCTAAGTCTCAGGGAAGTGTTTCAGGTTCCAAAAGCTACCCAACTTGTCCTAAGTAAGGTAAGAACCATTCAGGCGAGTGCCTTCCAGGAAAAAAAAGATGTTTTGGGTGTCGTCACTCTGGTCACAGGTTGAAAGATTGTCCTTCGAGACAGGGTCAAAGAGGTAACAATGGTAGAGCTCAATACACAACTTCAGCAGCACCAACAAGTCGCCCGACTCAGCAGGGTAACTCATCTGGTACAGGTGGCGGACAGCGCCAAAACAGGTTGTATGCTTTTCAGGCTAGCCAGGATCAGGAAGACTCTCCAGATGTAGTCACTGGTACATTACGAGTCTTTGACTTAGATGTTTACGTTTTGCTAGATCCAGGGGCTACTCTTTCCTTTGTTACTCCTTATATAGCAGTCAAATTCGATGTTAGTCCAGAAACTCTTTCAGAACCTTTCTTAGTCTCTACTCCAGTCGGTGACCCAGTTATAGCTAGACGAGTATACATAAATTGCTCTGTAACAGTCTCTCAGAAAGTCACCTCAACAGATCTTGTAGAGTTAGAAATTGTTGACTTTGATATCATTCTAGACATGGATTGGCTACATTCCTGTTATGCCTCAGTTGATTGTAGAACTAGGATTGTTCGTTTTTAGTTTCCAGACAAACCAATCTTAGAATGGAAGTGTAGTAGCTTAGCGCCTATGGGTCGATTCATTTCTTACCTTAAGGCCAGAAAAATGATTTCTAAGGGTTATCTCTATTATCTAGTTCGGGTTAAGGATTCATGCTCCGAGACCCCAACTATTGAGTCAGTTCCAGTAGTTAATGAGTTCCCAGAAGATCTTGTCGGAGTTCCTCCCAATAGGGAAATTGACTTCGAAATTGATCTCCTTCCAGATACCCAGACTATCTCTATTCCTCCTTACAGAATGGCTCCAGCAGAGCTTAAGGAATTGAAAGAGAAGTTGAAAGACCTTTTAGATAAAGGCTTCATCAAACTTAGTGTTTCCCTATAGGGTGCACCAGTGTTGTTCGTAAAGAAGAAAGATGTTCTCTCAGAATGTGCATTGACTATAGGTTGTTGAACAAGGTCACAATCAAGAATAAGTATCCCATCCCAGGATTGATGACTTGTTTGACCAACTTCAGGGTGCTAGTCATTTCTCATAGATAGACCTTAGATCGGGTTATCATCAACTCAAAGTCAGAGATAGTGACATTTCGAAGACAGCCTTCATAACTCGGTGTGGTCATTATGAATTTGTAGTTATGTCATTTGGACTAACCAATGCTCCTGTAAATTTCATGGATTTGATGAACAGAGTGTTCAAGCAGTACTTGGACTTGTTCATTATCGTCTTTATTGATGCTATCCTCATTTAGTAGGAATGAGGAAGAACATGCGAATCATTTGAGGATTGTTCTGCAAAGTCTCAAAGATCACCAGTTATTTGCTAAGTTTAGCAAATGTGAGTTTTGGTTGCAATTTGTTGCTTTCCTTGGTCATTGTGTCTAGCGAAGGGATTCGAGTGGATTCTCAGGAGATAGCAGCAGTGAAACAATGACCCAGACCTACCTCTCCTATAGATATCAGAAGTTTCGTGGGTCTAGCAGGTTATTACAGAAGATTCGTGGAAGGATTTTCATCCATAGCCTCCCCATTGACTAGGTTGACTCAGAAGAAGGTCAAGTTTGAATGGTCAGATGATTGTGAGAAAAGCTTTGTAGAATTGAAGACTAAGTTAACTACAACTCCTATTCTGACTCTACCAGAGGGTTCAGACGGTTATGTTATCTGTTGTGATGTATCCAGAGTCGGCCTAGGTTGTGTGTTGATACCGCGAGGTAAAGTTACAGCTTATGCTTTAGACAACTTAAGGTGCATGAGAAGAACTATCCAACTTATGACCTCGAGCTAGCAGCAGTGATGTTTGCACTTAAGATTTGGAGACATTACATTTATGGTATTCACGTAGATGTGTTCACAGACCATAAGAGCCTTCAGTATGTGTTCACCCAGAAAGAGTTGAATCATCACCATAGGAAATGGATTGAATTCCTGAAAGACTACGATATGAGTGTGTATTACCATCCTGGTAAGGCCAATGTGGTAGGAGATGCTCTTAGCATACTATATATGGGTAGTGTAGCGCATGTTGAGGAAGAAAGAAATGAACTAGCAAAGGATGTTCACAGACTTGCTCGCTTAGGAGTTCGTCTTATGAGCATATCAGATGGTGGCGTAACAGTTCAGAATGGGTCAGAATCTTCTTTGGTAGTGGAGGTGAAGGAAAAGCAAGAAAGTGATCCGATATTGCTTGAACTAAAGGGTGCAATCCACCAGCAGATGGTTGGGGTTTTCTACCAAGGGGGAGATGGTGTACTTTGCTATCAGGGTCAATTATGTGTTCCTAAGATGGATGAGTTGAGACAACAGATTCTTGCAGAAGCCCATAACTCCAGATATTCTATTCATCCAGGTGCCACTAAGATGTACCTTGATCTACGGGAAGTCTATTGGTGGAATGGCATGAAAGGAGATATAGCAAATTTTGTGGCTAAGTGCCCCAATTGCCAGCAAGTCAAGGTAGAACATCAGAAACCAGGAGGTATGACTCAAGAGATCAACATTTCTAATTGGGAGTGGGAAGTGATCAACATGGACTCCATCACAGGTTTACCTCGTACTTGCAGACAACATGACTCCATTTGGGTGATAGTTGATAGAGTTACTAAGCCTTCACGCTTTTTGGTGGTTAAGACTACAAATTTGATGGAGGACTACGCCAAGCTTTACATTAATGAGATAGTTAGGTTGCATGGGGTTCCTTTGTCTATCATCCCAGATAGAGGTCCCCAGTTTACCTCTCATTTCTGGAAGTCATTTCAGAAAGGTATTGGTACTCAGGTTAATCTTAGTACAACATTTCATCCATAGACGGATGGTCAGGCAGAGCGTATCATCCAGACATTAGAGGACATATTGAGAGATTGTGTGATCGATTTCAAGGGTAGTTGGGATGATCACCTTCCTCTTAGAGAGTTCGCCTACAGTAATAGTTACCATTCCAGCATTCAGATGGCCCCTTATGAAGCACTATATGGGCGTAGATGTAGATCTCCAGTTGGTTGGTTTGAAGTGGGTGAAACAGCCTTGATAGGACCAGATTCAGTTCATGATGCTATGGAGATAGTGCAACTCATTAGAGATAGACTTAAGACAGCCCAGAGTCACCAGAAGTTTTATGCAGATGTAAGGAGAAGGGAACTAGAGTTCCAAGTTGATGATTGGGTTTTCCTAAAAGTGTCTCCTATGAAAGGGGTTATGAGATTTGGCAAGAAAGGTAAGCTCAATCTTAGATATGTAGGCCCTTACAAGATCTTGGAAAGGATTGGTAAAGTGGCTTATGAGTTAGAGTTGCCAATAGAACTAGCAGCAGTGCATCCGGTTTTCCACATTTCACCGTTGAAGAAGTGTGTGGGTGATCCAGCATCTATTGTACCCTTAGAAAGTGGTTGTGAAGGATAGTCTCACTTATGAAGAGGTACCAGTCAAAATCCTTTATCGTCAGGTTCGAAGGTTGAGAAACAAGGAAGTCCCTTCAGTCAAGGTTTTGTGAAGGAGTCAGTCCGTAGAGGGAGCTACTTGGGAAGCAGAAGTAGCCATGAAAGCCAAGTATCCTCACCTCTTTCCTTCCGATTCCATTCCAGCTTGACGTAATAGTTCCTCTTCAGCTTTTCAGTCATTGATGTGCAGTTTCAGTCTTAGTATCATGTTCGTTCAGTTTGTACTTGCATTTTTAGCGTATTTGCACGTTTTTGGAACTTAGTTTAGTTATAAGTCAGTTTCCAGTGTTTAGTGGTAAGGTTGTAGCTCTTTCCCTCCATTTAAGTTAGTTTAGTCTTCATTCGAGGACAAATGTTTCAAAGGGGGAGATAGTGTAACACCCCATATCCGAAAACAGACCTTAAAATAAATTTTCAAAAGTTGCAGGTGCAACTCACGGACGCCACCCACGGACTGTAGGGTGACCCACGGACCGTGCTAGTGGTTTGTGGTTCGCATCAACAACCTCCCCCAGAACTCATCCCCAAAATTCGTCGAAGGGTCGACCCACGGCCAGATCCACATACCGTAGGTTAGATCACGGACCATGGTCCGCGTCCGTGGATCAGACCCCAGAAACCAGCCTCCAGTACTGATCGACGGTTGACCAGCACGGACCGTCAGTCGATAGACGGTCCATCAGTCCCGTCCGTTGGTCACTTCGACAGTAGTTAAGTCATGGGTCTTTTGGTGTTTTCCTATTTCGTTGGACCCCTAAACTACATCAGTTTAACCCCCAACTACGTGGTTTTGGTTAGTTTTAGCCTAGAAACATAACTAGAACTTACCTAAGTCAAATCATTCATCAAAACTTAGAAAGTTAGAACGCTAAGAGGAAAAAGAAGTCAAGAACCCTAGTTCAAGAACACAACAAGGTTCCATCAGTTCCAGCCTGGAAATTGAAAGATTTCTCCGTTGAATTGATCACTAGCTATGTGGGATTTCAGTAGTGGGTTCCTTTCGCCCATTAGGTCCCCATAATTCTGTCAGATTCTTGATTCCCCATTATTAACTAGACCTACGATTTCTAGAACCTCAACAGATTATCATGAACTAGTTAATTTAATGTTCCAAATCAGATTACCATGTTATTACTCAGTTTCTCATATGATATTCAGAACCCTAGTTGTATATATTCGTTAGTTCATGAATTATGCATTCTAGGTCAGATTATTCAGTTATTATAGAAATACCCATGCTTCAGTTTACTAATGTCACACTATCAGTCATAATTGTTCATTCTCAGTTTGCATGTCAGTTTTGAGCTATCTAGTATATTATAGAAATTCAACCTTAATGTGTTAAATCATTTAATATATTGGGAGTAGCATAATACCAAGTTGGACTAGGGTCAGTCACCCATATAGTCCTAGAACTACGAGCCACCTAGTTTGTAAGTCCCCTCTGTGGGCATCATTTTAGTGATCACGCCAGCATGCCTCTATACCTTTGGCCGGATGTATTGGGTCCTCTCGATTGGGCGTATACATCGGACTCCACATTTAGCTCTTTATGTCGATTATTAGTAGCTCCCATAGTTCAGTCGAAGTCCATTGCATTGACCTCATTTCAGTACAATCAGTATACAACCTTAGCATGTTATAAATTTGGTCATCGCATTTAGTTAGCTCAGTATTCAGTATCTATATCACGTTCAGATTATACTCTTACTTTATTGCTAGTTCAGATATACGTTATTTCAGATTTACTCTATCCTCACATGCTCAGTACCTTTCAAGTACTGACGCATACTCTGCGCTACATCTTCTCATGATGTCCTCAGTCGTCAGATTACACATAGATCCTATCCCGATCTCTAGATCAGCAACATCAGTGGTGATTCCTCATTCTCCGAGGACAATAGTTATGTTATTTACTTCAGTATTCAGTCTTTTAGTTTCAGTTTTGCTAGATCTAGCTGGGGCATGTCCCAACACTTCTAGTCAGTTAGAGGTCATTTTCAGACATTGTTAGATTCAACTTAGTATTGGAGTTTGATATTTCTCTTGTATTAAAACTCTCAGATTTCATATCTGTAGTTTTATGATGGGTATTCTCCATTATTTTCATTTTCATGATATTTAAGCTTTCGCGTCAGTTATTATTATTCTTATTATGCTCATGTAATGTCAGCATGGTTAGCTTGGGGTTACTTGTGATCCTAGGTCCCGTGTCCGTGTTTCGAGGGTAACTCGGGGAGTGACACTTATATCCCTTCAAGTGTCTTTCTAATCGATCCTATACCAATATATAACGAAACCATATCTTTTAAGAGAGTTAAACAATGAAATCTTCTAATTACGATAAAACTTTTGATAGAAAATGTGATATCTCCAAAATGTATATTCAATGGCTTATGTTTTTACATTTTTCAATCAAATAATTAAGACTAAATATGATTTTCTAAAATAAAATTATTAATTAACATAGCGTGACCACCACCATCACAGCCACCACCATCGAGGTATCTACCACCTTCGCCGTCGTCGCCTTCACTCTGGATCACACCCTAGCAAAGTGGCTAGACTCGCCACACTGAAAACAACTTCTTCCTCCTCCACCGCTTCTGCTGCCATACACGCTGTCTCAATCGTATACAGTAACCGTGGATATGGTGGAGACGGAAGATATGGTGGCAGAAAAGTTGGTGGAAGAAGTGGTTGTTTCAGGAGAATGTGTCCACTTCTCTAGAGAGTATACCTAAAGTGAAGGCGACAACGGTGGAGGTGGTAGATACTACGGTGACGGTGGTCGAGGCGATTGTGATGGTTGCTACACATGTGGTGAGGATGGTCGCTATGCCGGTGAATGTACTAGTGGTGGTCATTGACCGGGGTTTGTAGCCCTGATGAATTTTTAAATTGTTGCTACTAAAAAATGAAGGAATTTTTTTGTATATAGAGAAAACTCAGAAAATGAAAAAGGAAGAGGAAAAGTGATTTATATAGTCATTTTTTCAAAGGGATACATTTAATTTGGTCAACTGATAATTAGTCACATTTGGAAAAAAATTATTGATTTGTTAACTAATAATATATATAGTCAATACTTCAGCTAGTTAGTTAAAACCTAAAGATTACATGAATTTTGTCTAGGCAAATTCTCTTAAAGTCCACTAAGTTTACTTAACAAAAAGAATATTTTCGTTAATATTAACTTCGTAACCAATTAACATTTACTCAAACGTAAGCGAATCACTAAAAAGGGAAATTTATTAATTTAGTTACAACTTATATAATCTTTAGTAACAATAAATTTTTTTTAAAAAAAAATAGGTAAGGTGACATGTGCTATAAATGTGTAATTACCTTGTTACTTCGAGTACTATTTCCTCCTATTTTTCAATTTTTTGCTTGGATAATTGATATATGACATAAATTAAATTTAAAGGCTAAGATTTAATCATAATTTATATAATAAATACCATTATATGTTAGGAAAAATAATTTTTCTTCCTTCTTGTTTAGCTTCAACACAGGGTATTTATCTTTCATTCTCAGTTTAAGTTAATTTCTTATCACACTTTTATTTGAAACTTTCTCTTTAATATCTACTGAATTTTAAATACCTAGGAACATGGGCCCTTTTTGAAAAATTATAAATTATATTGATATAAAATTAGAAAAGAGTTGGACTTATTTAAATCTAATACACAATATTTAATTACTTTAATTTTGTACCGTTTGTGCGTGGTACTTTCTTTTGCATTTGTCGGTGTCAACTAATATGCTCATCTTTTATTTATGTATGTAGGTCAAGGTGACCCAATCACGATAAATTTGAAATATTAAGGTGAATTTTTAATATGTTAAACAACTAAACCAACTCTAATTATGTGTTCAAAGCGATTATATATATATTCCTACCTCTGTTTTACTTCATCAATACACAATTAAGGAAAACAAACTACACATGGCTCCCTCATCTTTTGACTTGCCGATCGAACAATGCCACAAAATAAAAATTCATCCAATTGTGATTCTTATAAAAGACAGAAAAATAAATACAACGAAGAAGACATAATTAAGTTCCTAAAATTATACAACATTTCTTCTATCATCAGGAGAAGTGATAATTTTTTTGCATTACTCCTTGTTTTTCCTTACGAAAATCTAGAACGAAAATTAGATTATCTCTTCAAATAATTGTGATGCATGCCATACTTGCTAACAAATACAGACAATTTCATTTTCTCCCTGGAGAAGCAAGGGTGAGTTCATCATTGAGCTCATGATGGTCATGCTCATCATTTTTATTAGATTTTTCTAGGTTATCATCATTTGACATAAGAAATTAAGTTTGGCTTTAGGGTCACGATATATCCTCGACGCATTAACATATGCTCTTGATGCTTCTTCTTTCATATCAAAGGTCTTAAGCCTGACATGTACCTTTTGGATGAGTTTGTAATATCAGCTCTATACTTTTCCTTTGGCGTTTTTCTCACACCCCTATATCGAACCTCAAATGGGTTTACATTTGTCGTCGCCATAGCTCAAACACTGGTTTCTCTCTACCATCTGAAGATATTGAAGGAATCTTTTGTATACAGAGAAGGCTTTGTCAGTGAAAAGAATGAAGGAGACTTGTTTATATAGTCGTTTCTTAGGGGATACATTTTCTTTAGTAATGAATTTACATGGCATTTGAGTTGTTTAAGTAAAATATATTGTACATATAAATTGCTTGAAATGAAAATATGACTCTTCTAAACAAAATAGTAGCATGATAAATCTCATTGCAAGTTCATTACTCGTTAGGCTATATGTAAATGTTTTTGAATGATATTTATTAATTTATTTGTCAAATAAAAAGTTTCTCATTATAAATACTTAATTGACTTAATTTCCAAAACAAACAAACCAAAAATTCATTATGGGAACCAAACACACTCTTAGTTAAGCAATATTTTTTATGTTTTATTGTGATAGGTGTGAACGATATACTCACATTTAATTTTTGTCGTTTAGTACATGACTGCCATTATAAAATTACATGTGTTATTATATTTTTCTATTTTCTAACTGGTAACGCTCCACCCACCCTCTATAAATAAAGGAAAGTTAAAATCTTTTTACTTTTGCTATTTGTCATTTTTGGGGGAACACCAATCAATTTACAAATATTAAAGTTCATTTGCATATTGTTTTTGATAGGTTAAAACTAAATAAAGTTTGTTCTTTACAAATATTGAATCTCACTTCTTTATTGATTCATTTTAAGAAAATCTGAAACATATTTATCCTTTGCAACTGAAAACCATGATTTTGTTAATTAAACTAGCATTAGCAAACCAATAATTAAGTGGCCTAAAACTATTTTTAAAAATAAAAATAAAATTGGAGGCTTCTTGTATTATCAGAAAACATGTATACAATCAATGACTTAGCATATCCATCTACATATAACAATTAAACAAAAAACCTAAATACATAATATTTAAATATAGTTAAGGTAATGACATATATAGAAGGAAAGTTATTATATCCCTTCAAGTGTCTTTCTAATCGATACCATCCCAATATATAGGGAAACCAAACCTTTTAAGAGAGTTAAACAATGAAATCTTCAAATTACGATAAAACTTTTGATAGAAAATGTGATATCTCAAAAATGTATATTCAATGGCTATTGTTTTTACATTTGTCAATCAACTAATTAATAATATATATGATTTTCTAAAATAAAATATTTAATTAACATAGTGTGACCACCACTACCACGGCCACCACCATCGAGGTATCTACCACCTTCGACGTCTTCTCCTTCACTCTGGATCACACCCTAGCAAATTGGCTAGACTCGCTACACTAAAAAAAACTTCTTCCTTCTCCACCTCTTCTGCCACCGTAAACGCCACCTCAATCGTATACGATAACCGTGGATACGTTGGAGACGAAAGATATGGTGGCAGAAGAGTTGGTGGAGGAAGTGGTGTTTCAGGAGAATCTGGCCACTTCTCTAGAGAGTATACCTAGAGTGAAGGTGATGGTGATGGAGGTGGTAGATACTCCGGTGATGGTGGCCGAGGCGGTTGTGGTGGCTGCTACACATGTGGTGAGGACGGTCACTATGCTCGTGAATGTACTAGTGGTGGTCATTGATCGGGTTTTGTAGCCCTGATGAACTCTTCAGTTGTTGCTATTAAAAATTAAAGGAATTATATATATATATAAAAGAGAACCCTAGGCCCACCTATGTGGCGCCACAACAAACTAGGATTCCCTTTTAATTTATTTATTTCCAAAACTAGCCTTCCCCTTTCATGAAATCATATCATAAAGTGAGACTCAGTGTTGTTAAACAAGACCTTCAGTGTGAGGAAGAACCGGTTGAAATTCTTGATAACAAAGTCCGGAAGCTAAGGACATGCGAGATAAGTATCCCCAGTAATTCGACATTTCAGATACTACTCTACCCTTACTTTAGCCAGTCTTCCCTAGTTGATCACTCGAGGACGAGTGATGGGTAAAATGGTATATATTGTAACGACTAGGTTCCGTCGTTATGGAAAAGCCAACGGGGAAAATTTTTTGGGTCGGAAAACTTTTTCGCAGTAACTTGAAATTTCCCAACCTAGTCCAGATTTGGACGAAATCAGAGTCATTAAGGTGTAGGGAAATTTGGTAAAAATTGGGTGAATTATTTATGATTTTGATTACATGAGTAGTTAGATAAGTTGTTAAGTAATTCGTACGACTTTACGAAAGTGAATTCGGGTGAGTAGAACTCCCGGAATCGATCTTAGCGTAAACGGTATTTACTGAGCGTCATTGGTTAAAGGTGTGTTGTGAAATGGGGGTCTTAGAATTCTAAAAATAGCTCACTGGTTTCGTGTAAGCCGTTGGGGTGGGATTTTTGCCGCCAGGGCGGGGCCGCTGCAGTGGGGTGAGGGACACTGTGGCGGGTTCGACGTGACTTAAGGTCGTAAATAAACCCCTAAACGACCTTATTCTGCACTTTTGATTATTAGAACTAAGGAACGAACCTCAGGCGACTCTTGACCGTTTTCCACCATTCTTGAGGCTAGGTAAGCTTTTCACTCACCGAATCCATTTTTCAATCCGTAGTATGCAATAGAATGGGTAATTATGGATGGGGGAGAGTTTCGATCTAGATTCCATGGTGGAAACAACCCTAAATTGGGTACTTAGGATCATGGGTATGATCTAGGGTTTGTTAGAATTGTTAGTAATCCGAGTAATTAGTGATGGTTTATTGATTCCCGTGTTATTATGATTGTTTGTAGACAAGGAACAAGAGAAACAAATGAGGAAAGAGAAGAATCAAGTTTCTTAGGGTTTCAAACTGGTTTCAAGGTAGGTGATGGTTGTGATTTCATGTTGGTGTGATAAATGTTTGTAATTGCTTCATTACAATGCATGTATGTATTCGAATGTTGCATTATTGATCACCCTAATCGTAAATGAGGATAATTGAATAATTGTATGCCATGAATCACCTCTTGTTGTATGATTGTGAGAATATACATTGCGATTGTCATTATGGTTTTCAGAATGGGCGGGTGTCACGATCCGAGACACTAACTGGGATTGGTTGCCACATTTTGGCATAAATATGGGATTGGTTGCCACGTTTTGGCATAAATATGGGATCGATTGCCACGTTCTGGCATAAACATTGGATCGAGTACCACGTTCTGGTATGTTAACAGTTTGGGTGTGGGTTCCATGAGAGGACCATTGAATTGGTTCCGTGAGAGGACTATTGAATTGTGTTGTGTATCTACTTGTGATGATTACGTTCATATCTAATGATGATTGATATTGGAAGACTGTATGTTGCTCTAAATTGATAACCAATGTGTGTTATTGAGAATGTGGGATGCTACATTGATCCTAAAAAGATGACCAATATTGTATATGTTCGGTATATGCCTGTTTTATAATGTTGTGGTTACTTGCATGTGTTTCACTTATTGGGATAGCCGTGTGATCCTACTAGTACACTGTGGTTGTGTACTGATACCGCACTTGCTCTTTCTTTGTTGAGTACAAGGCATCTTCAGGTGGCTATTGATAGACCTCAGTTAGGTGACTATTTAGTGTGACCAGATTTAAGGGAGAGCCAGTTCTTTCGGGCTACCATAGATCTTTCTTGTTTAAGTCTACTCTTTTCGAACTCAGACTATTTTTTTAAGCTATTGTTTAGTTTCGGGGTTGTACCCCTTTTCTTAGACTTGTCGTTAGTAGAGTTTTAGTACAATGACTTTCAGGTTCTAGGGGCTGAATTTCTGCATTAGTTTGGTTAGTTATTTGTTTAAACCTTTGGAGTTTATGGGGACTCCATTTTTATTGTCATTTAAACCTTCTTCAGTTGCTTTAAATGTGTATTACTTTGGTTAAGTTGATTAGTTGGGCTGTAGTTTTGGTTCTCCCACCAGAGGGTTAGTGTGGGTGCCAATCACGACCATCTGAGTCGTGACATATTTTAAAGATTTGCTCAAATATTGGAACTCTGAAAAATTCAAGGTTAGATTTTGATTTTATGGAAACATCTATATAAACTACACACATTCCATAACTTTATTTTGTTTCCATATCACTCTTTTTTAAAAATCAAAACTGAAGTGAATCAAGTTCATTTTTCAATTTTTGATTTCTTAATTAAGTAGATTTTATTGACTCATTTATTTACAGAAAATGAGCGAAACAAATACCAAGAATTGAAAAAAAAAAAATAACGAATCCATATATTGCTGGTAAAACAAGTTTTGTTGTGATACACAATAATTTGGTATGTCCTCCTCTTAATTATTTAATATTAACTTGTTGGCATACAAAGATCTTTGATACCAACTTCTATGTAATTAGGAAAAAGAGAAGCAATCCCTCCGATGAGCTGTCATCTTTATGACTACAAGATCAAGAAAATCTGATCGAGTATACAAGGACTCTAATGAGGATACAATTAGTAACATTTTATTACTTTTATTTTATTTTATTATAAGGTTGTTGAGATCCTTTTTCTCTTAAAGACTTGATTTTATTTATTTGAAATTGATTTCTAGGCTGAAATGGAGAAAATGCAAAGTCAACAAAGTGAAGGAACAATCAATCAATTGATGCATTTGCAGCAGTCATGGGACATGAACATCTAGGGTGCTTGATATTGTATGGACGAGGAGTTACAAAAACTACTTTGAAAAGGAAAGCACATTCTGAACCCTATTTAAGTGCTAATGATGAGATGATGCAAAAACAAATGGAGGAATTTGAAGATGCATCAGAGGATGGTGGAAAAATTAGAAGAATAAAAGTAACCATACACCAAGAAGTTACATATGATATCCTTGGACGACTTAATCATATGTATCATGAACTTCAATTTGAATGACGACATGATTGCAACATTGGATGTTCAGTCACCGCAAGAAGCTATGCAACCTTTCAATCATCCATCTTCTAGCAACAACAATCTAGGTGTGTTATTTCTTCTTCTTCTTCTCCTCCTCCTCCTCCTCCTCCTCCTATGTTGTCTTGCTAAGGAAGTCCTGCATAACTTTTTTCGCTAAAAAGGCGAATACAAACATAATTGAAGATAATGTTCTTTAGTAAGCTGGTCCTTAATCAATTATCTTTGGTCGACTATAGTTTTAAAGAGTTTCTAGTTTTAAAGAGCCCTTGTTCAAATCGACTGTAGGAAGATTATCAATGTTACCGTGTTATCTTATCTTTATTTTGTAAAAGTAATGTGTTTTGACTTTGCAAGCATATGATAGGAGAATGTTGTTGGGTGAGATTTTTAAAGAATGAGTGGGTAGTAAAATCAATGAGGATTTGTATTGCTCTTCGCATAATCCAATACTTAATTCTTTCATCCAACTTTAATTCTAGCTTTTTTCAGTTGAATGTTGAGTTTTCTATTGACTTTTTGTGTATAGATTTGTCTCTATCAGGCTCTGGTTTTGAGTTGGGGTAAAGTAGGAAAAAAAAAGCTTGGATTGTTCTTTTCCTTTTTCAAATGTTTGGTTATATTAGATATGTATTTGAATTTTACAGTACTTGAAGATTTAACTTGAGCTTCTATACACTCTACAACTATTGAGTATTAAAGTATTAGAGCAATCTTTGTACGGATTTTTGGAGATGTTATGTTGGCTCAATTGATACTAACTGTAAGTTGTCAATAATAAATTAGTTGTCTTTGATAGAATTTGGTGTTCATTTCTTAAATTCTAGATAAAAAATGGTACATAATTGTTGTGGCTTATCTCTGAGGAAAAAAATCAACGAGTATAATATCTGAAAATACAATATCATAATTGATAAAATAGGTTGAAGAAATGATTCTGGTGCTAATTATGTAACAATAGAAATGGATATGAGTGAAAATTAATCTGCTTCCCAATCAGTCTGACATCAAAACTGAAAAACAGAAGGACTATTTTTATTGAATAAAAAATAACTTGAGGATGTGGTAGTATAAGGGATGAACACATTACGCGAAAAAGACTCAAGGAAGTTGATTCTAAAAAGTAAGATGAGGTCAAAATTGGTCTCGATGAGTTTCCAAAGACATCATAATGATTATCATTTGAAGGAAGAAAAGGACTTGTATCCACATGATGTGGGGAAATGTTATTCTTAGTTTTGATGATCTGACAAACAAAGGGATCTTATAATGGGACATGATCCTTCTTGCTAATATGAATTCAAATGACAGGCTGTAAAAAGTACAATTGTTTGGTGAGGTTGGTGCACAGTCTCCTATAGTGGTAGAATACTCGGCCAATAGCATTGCTTCGAAGGTTGTGTCACGCCCCCAGCCTACACCCTGGACGTGGACAGCACTCGAAGACTATTGCTGGCCCCAAGCGAACCCTTGGCCTGTCTTACTTAACTCAGTGGAAGACTTAAACTCAACAAAGATAAGTTCATATAATAAACTGGAATGTTATAAAGGAACTTTAAACTGGCCATTAAAGCAAACACAAGTCTCAACATGGAATAATGACAATGAAAAGACTAAAGTAATAACATCTGACTGTCTATGAAGCCTCTAAAACAACTGAGATGGATGTTGGGACAAACTCCACAACATCCTAATGAACTAACTAGAAAGCAATGAAAATAGATCCTCCGAAATGCAAAGAGACTCACCTACTAACTCTGAACTGTTCACTGGATCAACGGTGCGCTGGGATGCTAGTCCTACTTACCTGTGACTGCATCATAAAATGATGCAGGCCAACTGGAATCAGTATATTGAATGTACGAGTATGCAAGTTTGAATGCGAAAACAACATAGGCGGGAAAGAGAATCTAAAAGAAACACTTAACTTGACTCTTCTCAACTCATGAATACTTAACTGAACTCATTTCAATATAAAGCAGTCTAAAACAAGTTCAATATAAAGAAATGTTGTTTAAAAACATGATGTCAACTCTGTGTATATACAAGGATACAACATAACTCTGAAATGTATGTAAAAAATACAATAAACTGATGTATATAAAAATACAATAACTTCTGTGGGAGTTTCTCTAACCGACAACCATCACATAAGAGCTATAGTGATGATACAACGATCTACCTCACGCTGCCAACGCATCCTATACCCGACCAAAGGTATAGGACCTGAACTACTACGTGGATCCACTAGTCTATTGTGAAAAAGGTTCATATAAAAAGTATGACCCTTTTTTACCCATGGTGGCTTACATGGTTGTATGGAGATGTAAGTTATCTGAACTCATGCTCACCCCCAATTTGGTGCTCAATACTACTCCCAAAATATACTAGCTCTTATGTTTAAAAACATAGTTCTTCTGTGATTTGAGATTAGTGCTCAAAAACTAAGCTCAAAGGCTATCTTGGAAATCTCAGTTTCCCTACTTGTTTCATTTAGAAAGCTATTACTCCTTTCTGAAAACTAACCCGAAGGCCCTTTGGAAATCTCAGTTTCTGTTCTTATTTAAATGAGTAAAACATTTTAAATCTCTTTGGGAAATACTTAGTCCCCATATGTTTCTTTGAAGAAAAGAACTTCAACATTACTCTTTACTGAACGCAAAACTTAAGTCTTAAAACAAAGTTAAAACGTTTGTAAAAGACTTATGAAAGCTTGAAATGAACTTCTCTTACTTGACTCTTGACTTCTCTTGACTTTGATCTTAACTGTTATTGACTTGACTCTTAACTGATCCTTGAATTGAATTATGGATTCAAGGATTAAGATTTGTGATTTGGAAAGATCTCATTTTGTTTAGGAATGATTTTAGATAGCTAAACATGAGAAAAGACCGAAACTCAAGATTTGAAGGTGGCTCCGCGACGCGGAGGTATAATTAAATTTTGGTTCCAAAAACATCTTTTGAGGCAGAACACCTCGTGTCAGCTCTGCGACGTGAAGCTGAAATGTTCAAATTTGGGCATTAGGCGCGCGACGCGTGGCCACCCCTTTAATTTCATCCGATGAAATTTCTTCTTTGTTTTCCAACCCCAAATCATCCAAACTCGGTTCTTTTTTACCAGATTACTTTTAGATACAGATACCCAGCAAAAGTACCTAAGAACATAACTCGAAACGACCCTATAATGCGACGTAACGAACTCAGAAACTTCCCAACTCAGTCAAATTCAAGAACAATATATGAATTCAAGAATAGGTATCAAGATCATCAATATTCATATGCTTTTAGGACGAATCCAAACTGAAATAAATATGCTTGGCGAATGATCCCAACGTTATGAGAGCCACACATACCTGATAGAAGCAAATCCTTGGCGAAACACCAACTTCCTTGATCGATCTTGATGAATTTACCCTTTTCTCCTTCTTCTTTTCTCTTCTCCTTTCTCCCTAGCCCTAGCGTGAAATCCCAAATTCTAAAACTGACTAAAATCTAATTTGACCCATATTAAACTCCTAAAAATGGATTAAAATAATAGGGCAATGAAAGAATAAAATACCCCTTAAAATTCCGGATTGGACATTTCATTAATCCAACAGCCCAACTTCCAAAGGGCTTAACTCACAAATATGAACTTGGAATTGAGCAAACTTAGTAGCGTTGGAAAGATCGTTCCAATATATTTTCAACCATATCTGGAACTACACCTAATTCATCCTGAGCTAGGAGTTATGGTCGATTGAAGTTGACCAAAAACTCAATTTTAACTTGCTTGCAATTTTCCAGATTTCCTTATACTATCCAAAAATAACTATTTCCAGATTTTAAACAACCGTCTAGTTCTTTCTAGTTGCGATATGTTACAATATCTACCCCTTGGGGACATTCATCCTCGAATGAGATTTACTCTTACTAAGCTAATGGTAACAACATCAAGTTCAAACACCCAACAAGCAAATGCAAACAAACAACATTCTTACTCATAATTTAGGTAGTACTAAGAAGAAAATTAGTACCTTGGTCAGCATTTGCTCCGGTTTCAAAGAGATGTGGATATCTCTTCTTCATATCCTCCTCAGCTTCCCAAGTAGCTTCTTTAACAAATTGGTTCCTCCAAAGGACCTTGACTGATGCTACTTCCTTAGTCCTCAACTTGCGAACTTGGCGATCTAGAATCTGAACAGGATTCTCCTCCTAAGATAAGCTATCCTTGATCCCAATATTTTCAGTTGGTATGATCAATGAATAATTGCCCATGCATTTCTTCAACATAGAGATGTGAAATACCGGATGAACTACTGCCAACTCTTGTGGTAACTCTAACTCATAAGCTACATTGCCAATCCTTTTGGATATTTGATAAGGTCCAATATACTGGGGACTAAGCTTTCCCTTCTTACCAAACCTCATCACACCCTTCATGGGTGAAACTTTCAAATATACCTAATCATCTACTTCAAACTCTAACGCCCTTCTCCTAACATCAGTGTAAGATTTTTGACGACTCTGTGCCGTTTTCAACCTTCCTTGAATCACTTTCACCTTCTCCACAGCTTGGTGAACTAAATCTGGTCCTATCAACCCTACTTCACCAACTTCAAACCATCCAATAGGAGATCTGCATCTTCTCCCATAAAAAGCTTCATAAGGAGCCATTTGGATGCTAGAGTGATAACTGTTGTTGTAAGCAAACTCAATGAGAGGTAGGTGATCATCCCAATTCCCTTTGAAATCAATCACACAAGCCCTCAACATATCTTCTAAAGTCTGAATAGTGCGCTCTGCTTGCCCATATGTCTGAGGATGAAAAGCAGTACTTAAATTCACCTTCGAACCCAAACCTTTCTGAAAAGATTTCTAGAACTGTGCAGTAAATTGTGCGCCTCTATCTGATATAATAGAGACCGGAACTCTATGAAGTCTTACCACTTCTTGAATATATAGCTTAGCATAATCCTCTGCTGAATGGTGATAAGCTCAAATTACACCTCTCTGCAGAAGTATAAACTATCGTTATCAAGTAAAGAACCCAACTTGTAGATTGGGGTCGATCCCACGAGGAAAATGGTTTAGACTTTACTTTAACCAACAATTATATTCAATTAGTCAAATTACTTCCAGAAACAGGTAATTAAAAGGGGGGGTTGTTTGGTGAAACAAATAGTAAGAATTTAATAACTAATCAGTAATCAAAACTCAATTTTGGTTGTTATCAAGATGAGAGAAATAACTAGGGTATATGTGTTCCCCACAAGCTCATAACGCAGTAATCCTAGTAATAGCAACTTTTTCCTAGTGTACTACATGCAAAGTGATAAGTTAGGTATCTCTAAATCCTTGGTCCGACATCTAGAGAATTTCACCCTGCACCTTGGTCCGTCTACGTGTGTATAATTTACTAACCCTTACCTCTACCTCATATTAGACATCATAATCGATGTTTGGCTTAGTTATTTCTTCGCACCAATCGACACTTGCCTATTAGATAGTATCACACTAAATCTATGTTGATAATTCTTTTCCCATTAATTATCTCCTTGGTCCGGCAAGTAGTAACAAGGCAAGTTCTAACGTTGGCCACCGTTAAAAAGACTTCTAAACGAAAGAATTATCAATGCATGCAAAACACTATTTAAGATTTGCTTATTTACTATTCATACTTTGTTAATCGCTCATGGTTCCCACAACCCTAGTTGTGAATTTAGTTACCCATATTAGCAAGAACACAATTCATAGTTTTAGATGAAGAAATCATGAACTTACGTAAAGAGAATAATAAACCCAGAAATTCAACTTGAATTGCAAAGCCAAAATCTTCAAAATGAACTTAGGAAATCAATAATTGTTAGGTTTTCGAATTAATCTCACAAGTCACAAAGTAAAACTAGAATAATAATGTCTAACCCCTCTAAACGAGGTTTTCATGCCCTATTTATAGAAAACAAAGCCTAAATAAAAAAGGGAAACAAATTAAGGAAAGTTTGTTCAGGCACACGTCTTCATTCCACGAGACTGACTTACGGACCGTCAATGGATCTACGGTCCGTAAGTCCCTTCCGTCAGCCAGGACTTAGAAAATATTTCAGCTTCCAAAAATCAGCTTCTCTGAAGCAAACGACAGACTTGCAGTACGGACCGTAGATCGATCTATGGTCCCTCCATCCCCTCCGTAGCTCCACACTTAGAATCTTCAAAAAATCAGGTACTGGAACCCTCGCAGTATCAATCTACGGATCAACAGTACGGTCTGTATATCAATCTACGGACCATTAATTGCCACTGTGGTTCCACACGTGGTTAGATTTCCCTGATTTGTCTTCCATACCTTGCCCGCTGATCTACGGTCACAACCTACGGACCGTCAATGGACCTACGGTCTATAGATCACCTTCGTGAATCCCCTTTTCTGCATTTCTTTCAACTGTCTCTATACTTCTGCGCCTGAACATCTTTCCTGCAAAATATGATAAAAACACATAAAAACCAATACAAAAAGGCCCTAGACACACACAACTTGTAAGTGAAATGTATAAGAAATATCGTAAACTCACAGTATATCAAATGGGTAGTCTTTACCGGCCAAAAGTGGGCTGATTTTGTCATTCTGTCGAACAATCACACAAATAGAATCATGTTGTCTTCGAGACCTTGGTAAAACTGTGATGAAATCCATATTGATCATCTCCCACTTCCATTCCGAAAGTTCTATATTCTAAGCCAAACCACCGGGCCTTTGGTGCTCTACTTTCACTTGTTGGCAATTTGGACACCTAGCGACAAATTCAACAATGCCTTTCTTCATGCCATTCCACCAATAAACCTCTCTCAAATCACGATACATCTTTGTGGAACCTGGATGAATGGAATATCTGGAGATGTGAGCTTCCTCCATGATCCTCTCTTGGAGTCCATCCACCATAGGTACACACAATCTACCTTGATATCTCAAAACACCATCTCCCCCTTGTTCAAAAGATAATACTTTTTGCTTATGAACATTTTCCTTTAATTCAAGCAAAATGGGATCTTAGTCTTGCTTTTATTTCATTTCTGACACTAATGATGATTCAACCCCATTCGTCACCACTATTTCTCCTTCTGCGGAATCCATAAGTCTGACTCCCAGGCGTGCAAGTCTATGCACATCCTTTGCTAACTCTCTCTTTTATTCCTCAACATGGGTGGTACTACCCATAGATAACCTACTTAACGCATCAACAACCACATTAGCCTTACCTGGGTGGTAAAGAATACTCATGTCATAATCCTTGAGTAATTCTAACCACCTCTTCTGTCTGAGATTAAGCTCTTTCTGGGTGAACACATACTGAAGGTTCTTATGATTAGTGAATATATCAACATGAACACCATACAAATAATGATGACATATCTTCAAAGCGAATACCACAGCAGCCAATTCTATGTCATGGGTTGAGTAGCTCTTCTCATGAACTTTCAACTGTCTGGAGGCATAAGCTATAACTTTGCTATTATGCATTAAGACACAACCCAAACCAACTCTAGATGTATCACAATACACCACAAAACCTTGAGTACCTTCTGGTAAGGTTAAAATTGGGGCAGCAGTCAACCTCTTCTTTAATTCCTGAAAGTTTTTCTGACAAGTTTCAGACCATTAAGACTTCACTATTTTCTGAGTCAACTTCGTCAAAGGAGACGAAATAGATGAGAACCCCTCTACAAACCTTTTATAATAGCCAACTAAACCAAAGAAACTCTTAATATCAGTTGGAGATGTGGGTCAAGGCCAATTCTTCACTGCCTCAATTTTTTGAGTATCCACTCTAATTCCATCATCGGAAACTATGTGGCCTAAGAACGCCACAGACTCAAGCCAAAACTCACACTTAGAGAACTTGGCATACAACTATCTATCTTTCAAAGTCTGAAGAACTATTCTAAGATGGCTAGCATGATCTTCTTCATTCCTTGAATAAATTAGTATGTCATCAATGAAGACGATAACAAACATATCTAAATAAGGTTTGAAGACTCTATTCATAAGATCCATGAACGTTGCTGGTGCATTTGTCAAACCAAAGGACGTGACCAAAAACTCATAATGACCATATCTGGTTCTGAAAGCTGTCTTTGGAATGTCACATTCCCTCACTTTTAATTGATAATACACTGATCTGAGGTTAATTTTTCAGAAACAGAAAGCACCCTGAAGCTGATCGAAAAGATTATCAATCCTTAGAAGAGGATACTTATTCTTAGTGGTAACCTTATTCAACTGACGGTAATCTATACACATCCTAAGGGAACCATCTTTCTTTCTCACAAACAAGACCGGAGCGCCCCAAGGTGAGATACTTGTTCGAATGAAGCCCTTATCTAATAGATCATTCAACTGTTCTTTCAACTTTTTCAACTCTGCTGGTGCCATTCTGTATGGTGGAATAGAGATAGGACGAGTATCTGGAAGAAGATCTATACCGAAGTTTATCTCTCTCTCAGGAGGGACTCAGGGAAGATCAACCGGAAAGACTTCTGGAAACTCTTTTACTACTGGAACTGACTAAATATGAGGTATCTCAACACTAGAGTCATTAACTCGGACTAAGTGATAGACACACCCCTTAGAAACTAACTTCTTTGCCTTAAGGTACGAAATGAAATGACCCTTAGGCACTACTGAACTATTTTTCCACTCTAAGACTGTCTCATTTGGAAACTGAAACTTGACTACTCGAGTTCTACAATCAACTGAGGCATAACAGGCATGAAGCCAGTCCATACCAAGAATGACATCAAAGTCTACCATGTCTAACTCAATTAAATCAGCCATGGTACTATTATGATTGACGAAAATAGGACAATCACGATAGACTTTCTCTGCTAGAATAGACTCACCAACAGGTGTGGAAACACTGAATGGTTCACTAAGTTGCTCAGGAATAACATCAAAATTCATAGCAACATATGGAGTTACAAATGATAAACTCGTTCCTGGATCTAGCAAGGCATAAACAGTAAAGTCAAGGACTTGAATCATACTAGTGACAACATCTGGTGAATCCTCTTGCTCTTGGCGACTAGTGATAGCATATAAGCAGTTTGTTCCTCCGCCAGTACCGAAAGTAGCTCCTCTAGGCACAACCCTGTCTAGTGAAGCAACTGAAGAAGACTGAGCTCTATTGCCCCCACTACTATTTCCCTGCTTGTTCTTTGGACACTTTCGCATGAAATGCCCAGTCTGACCACACTTGAAACAACCAGTGGAGCCCTCACGACAAATACCTGAGTGGTTCCTACCACACTTGGTGTAGGCAGGAGGCTTACTACCCCTTTGCGCCACACTACCCTAGGAATAAGCAAGCTTAGCTCTGGAATTCTGACCATTGTACTCACATTTGTTCTTAGGTGCAGGTGCACTAGTAGATAATGGAGCAAGTCTCTTCTGTTTCTGTTGGAAGGATGACCGGTTGGCATTACTCTTCTGCTGCCCAGACTCATTCCCCATCTTAGCCCTCTTGATCTTGAACTCCTCTCTATCTCTCAGCTTCTCTTCCTCTACCTGCTGCACATAGATCATCAACCTAGAAATGTCCATATCCCCAATAAGCATCGTTGCTCGGCCTTCTTTGCTTGATAGATGGCCCAACCCAGCAACAAACAAACTCATTCTACTCCTCACGTCCTTAACCATCTCCGAAGCATATCGGGATAGTTGGGTGAACTTCAACCCATATTCATGAATGCTGAGAGAATCCTACTTAAGTGTTAGAAATTCCCGTACCTTAGCCTCTTTCAATTCTCGGGGAAAGAAATGCCCCAAGAAAGCCTCTTCAAAACATGCCCAACTTGCAGGTGGTGCATCCTCAGCCCTACCCCCTTTCCACTGATCAAACCAAGTCCTAACAACATTCTTTATCTGATATGCAGCTAGCTTAACTCAGAGGACAGGTTTGAAACTCATTCGGTAATCTTCTCCTGAAGGTAGGCATTTCCCCAAGGCACTGATATGATGACTCTCTCAATTACACGTGTTTTAGGGAGTTGAACGTCTTATTCTTATGAGTGGCCTATGTGAATATATGCCAGGAGCAAGGATTCCGGAAAGTCAAATTCTATATTGCAAGTGCAAGTCGACGTTCCTGATATGAAAGTGAAAGCCGGCCCTAAGCAGGATCCAAAGACGTTTAAGTGCAGTTCCAATATGGATATAAAAGTCAAGTTCAATAGTCAAAAGTGAGATCTCTTTTAGTCCGGCACATCATCAGTAACAGGCATCACATCGAACACATTTTTTATTTCCTCAATGAAGTTCTCTGGATCCTCTGCAATGCTTGAACCAGTGAAACTTGGAGGATTCATCCTCAAGAACTCACGAATCCTTGAAGTGTCAGCTTCTTCCTGTCGAGCTCCTCTCTGCTGCCCAGCTTGGTTGGTCACAACTTAACTGAGTATCCTTATAGCCTCTCTGAACTAAGCATTGGTGACTTCTCCTTGAGGTTGCACTTCAGGTGCATTGGGTAACTCTTGTTCCTCAGCAACCTCAGGTGCATTGGGTAACTCTTGTTCCTCAACATTTCTCCTAGCTGGACGACCTCTGATTGCTCTTCGTGGAGGCATGATTATCTGAAACACGTGCAGGCACGAATTAGAGGGAAACATTTTAGAGATAAACTCTAACGCACGAAATGAGTGTGAAAGAGGTGAAGGAATTCCTAAATGTTGTAGCCTCCTAATTATAGATGTGGTGTGCTTCACACCGATAACTAAGACTCTATAGACATGGCTTCATAAACTCCCTAAGACTCTTGAACTCTATGCTCTGATATCAAGTTTGTCACGCCCCGAGCCTACACCCTGGACATGGCCGACACTCGAAGACCATTGTTGGCCCCACGCGAACCCTTGGCCTGGCTTACTTAACTCAGCGAAAGACTTAAACTCAACAAAGATAAGTTCATATAATAAACTGGAATGTTATAAAGGAACATTCAACTGACCATTAAGGCAAACTCAAGTCTCAACATGGAATAATGACAATGTAAAGACTAAAGAACTAACATCTGATTGTCTATGAAGCCTCTAAAACAACTGAGATGGATGTTGGGACAAACCCCACAACATCCTAATGAACTAACTAGAAAGTAATGAAAATAGATCCTCCGGAATGCAAAGTGGCTCACCGACTGACTCTGAACTGCTCACTGGATCAACGGTGCGCTGGGATGCCGATCCTAGTTACATGTGTCTGCATCATAAGATGATGCAAGCCAACTGGAATTAGTATATTGAATGTACGAGTATGCGAGTTGGAATGCTAAAACAACATAGGCTGGAAAGAGAATCTCAAAGAAACACTTACCTTGGCTTTTCTCAACTAATGAATACTTAACTAAACTCATTTCAATATAAAGCAATTTCAAACAAGTGCAATATAAAGAAAAGTTGTTTAAAAACATGATGTCAACTCTATGTATATACAAGGATACAACACAACTCTGAAATGTATGTAAGAAATACAATAAACTGATGTATATAAAAATACAATAACTTTTGTGGGAGTTTCTCTAACCGACAGCCATCACATAAGAGCTATAGTGATGATACAACGATCTACCTCACGCTGCCAACGCATCCTATACCCGGCCAGAGGTATAGGACTTGAACTACTAAGTGGATCCACTAGTCGATTGTGAAAAAGGTTCATCTAAAAAGTATGACTATTTTCTACCCATGGTGGCTACATGGTTTTATGGAGACGTGAGTTATCTGAACTCAGGCTCGCCCCTAATTCGGTGCTCAATACTACTCCCAAAATATACTAGCTCTTATGTTTAAAAATATACTTCTTCTGTGATTTGAGATTAGTGCTCAAAAACTTAGCTCAAAGGCTATCTTGGAAATCTCAGTTTCCCTACTTGTTTCATTTAGAAAGCTATTACTCTTTTCTGAAAACTAGCCCGAAGGCCCTTTGGAAATCTCAATTTTCGTTCTTATTTAAATGTGTAAAACATTTTAAATCTTTTTGGGAAATACTTAGTCCCCATATGTTTCTTTGAAGAAAAGAACTTCAACATTACTCTTTACTGAACTCAAAACTTAAGTCTTAAAACAAAGTTAAAACGTTTGTAAAAGACTTATGAAAGTTTGAAATGAACTTCTCTTACTTGATTCTTGACTTCTCTTGACTTTGATCTTAACTGCTCTTGACTTGACTCTTAATTGATCCTTGAATTGAATTATGGATTCAAGGATTAAGATTTGTGATTTGGAAAGATCTCATATTGTTTAGGAATTATTTTAGATAGCTAAACATGAGAAAAGAGCGAAACTCAAGATTTGAAGGTGGGTCTGCGACGTGGAGGCATAATTAAATTTTGGTTCCGAAAACATCTTTTGAGGCTGAACACCTCGTGTCAGCTCCACGACGCGAAGCTGAAATGTTCAAATTTGAGCATTAGGCGTGCGATGCGTGGCCACTCCTTAATTTTGTTCGACAAAATTTCTTCTTCGTTTTCCAACCCAAATCACCTAAACTTGGTTTTCTTTCTCCAGATTACCTTTAGATACAGATATCCAGCAAAAGTACCTAAGAACATAACTCGAAACGACCCTATAATGCGACGTAACGAACTCAGAAACTTCCCAACTCAGTCAAATTCAAGAACAATATATGAATACAAGAATAAGTATCAAGATCATCAATATTCATATGCTTTTAGGACGAATCCAAACTGAAATAAATATGCTTGGCACGTGGGATAACAATCCCAACATTATGAGAGCCACACATACCTGATAGAAGCAAATCCTTGGTGAAACACCAACTTCCTTGATCGATCTTGATGAATTTGCCCTTTTCTCCTTCCTCTTTTCTCTTCTCCTTTCTCCTTAGCCCTAGCGTGAAATCCCAAATTCTAAAACTAACTAAAATCTAATTTGACCCATATTAAACTCCTAAAAATGGATTAAACTAATAGGGCAATGAAAAGACTAAAATACCCCTTAAAATTCCGGATTGGACATTTCCTTAATCCAACAGCCCAACTTCCAAAGGGCATAACTCACACATACGAACTCGGAATTGCGCAAACTTGGTGGCATTGGAAAGATCGTTCCAAGATATTTCTAACCATATCTGGAACTACACCTAACTCATCTTGAGCTAGGAGTTATGGCCGATTTAAGTTAACCAAAAACTCAATTTTAACTTACTTAAAATTTTCCAGATTTCCTTATACTTTTCAAAAATAACTATTTCCAAATTTTAAACTTCCTTCTAGTTCTTTCTAGTTGTGAGATGTTACAGGTTGTGTCTATTATTCATAAAGGTTATCCTCAATAGACACAATCTTAGTTTTTGCATTCCTGAAATTCTCAAGAACACAAGTAAAAACCACTCCTATCAAGAAGTATTATCCTCAAGAGCAACAGGACCTGATAGAGATGCAAGATGCTTAGTTGTCTTAGGATTATATCTTCCGTGCTTATATTGTAAATCTATTCCTAATCTATAAAGGAATTAGATCGCTGTTTCATTCATCAAAAAGCCTAAGTTAGTTGAGTGTAACTAATTTAGTGGGCAGTGTTGTATCTGCTTAGTCAAATTCAAAATCATCTAGAGTTAGGTGGTTTAGTGGGCAGTGTGGTATCTGCTTAGTTAAAGTCTAAGTTATCTAGAGTTAGGTAGCTTAGTGGGCAGTGTTGTATCTGCTTAGTTGCTTTCTTTGTAGTAGAGTTACTACATAGAGGGGGAAGGGATTTAGAGGTAAATTCCTAGGTTGAAGTTGCTGTAATCTAAATTGTTGCTCCGTTTGAGTGAAATGGAGTTGGATTGAAAGCCTGGGAGGACGGGTCGTGGTTTTCACCGCCCTTGAGCATGGGAGTTTCCACGTAAACTGCTTGTGTTATTTTCTTTGTTATTTATGCCTTCATTACTGTTATTACTGAGTCGAGGAACCTGGTCCGTTGACTAATAGTGGAAGCATATATCTTATCAATTGGTATCAGAGTAGGTGCTCTCGCTGGTTAACACCAAGAGAGATTCCTGCAGAAAGATCGCTGCTCTATTGAATCTAGAAGAAGGACAATCGTCAACAAGACCACCTCGTTTCAATGGTCAGTTCTATAGCTGGTGGAAAACGAGGATGTATGACTTCTTAATGGCTGAAGACATCGAGCTATGGGATATCGTGCTTGATGAACCCTTCATCCCTACTAATGAAGTGAAAGATGGAGAAATCATAAGAGTTGTTCCCAAGACTCGTCAGCAGTATGATGAAGCAGACATAAAGAAGATCGAGAAAAGTTACAAAGCGAAGAAGTTGTCAGTGTGTGGTATAGGTGCTGAAGAGTGCAATTGCATTTCGACGTGTGAATCTGCAAAATAAATTTGGGATTGTCTCAAGACGGATCATGAGGGCATGGAGCAGGTGAATGAGTCAAAGGTAGAAATGTTGACTACCCAATATGAGAAGTACTTCACAATGAAAGCAGGAGAAACCATTCATAAAATGCATACTAGATTCTCCTTTATAACCAATAAAGCTACGCTGCTTGGGAGAGCCTATTCATCCTAGTAAAAAGGTCAGGAAGATTCTTCGAATTCTTCCTAAGTATTAGGCTAGCAAAGTGGATGCCATTACTAAAGCGAAGGACCTGAAGGTGTTGACTATGGATGCCTTGATTGGGAACCTTCAAACACATGAAATGAATAGAAACCAAGAAACTTCAAAGAATGAGGTAAAGAAAGATAAGTCTCTAGTTCTTAGGGTTTCTTCGGGTGAAACCTTCGGTGAAGAGGAGGATATGTCTTACCTTACCAGGAGATTCCAAAAAATTATGAGGAAGCATGGAGGTTTTCGAAAATGAGGGAACTCTATCAGGGCAGCAAATGCAAGTGACTTGTGTCACAAGTGTGGAAAGCTCAGACACTTCATGAGGGACTGTCCAATGCTTAAGATTGAAACCAAAGAGTATCAAAGGCCTGGAGGTGAGAAATATAGGAGAAGGGACCCGATCCCTGATAAGAGAGCAAGAAAAGATGTAGCTGACTATGTGGTGAAGAAAGCTCTTGCTGTTTGGGGAGACTCCTCAAGTGAATCAGAAGAATCAGAACATCTCAAAGACGCATCCATGCTTGCTGTTAAAGATGATGAAAACTTGTTTGATGGCATGTTCGCCTTCATGGCAAAATCTGACGATGAAGAAGATGAAGAAAAGGTAACTCTCTCTGACCTTAAACAAAACTTGAATGCTTACTTTGTTAGAAAGTTGAGAAATCTAGATGTTATTTTGATTGACTCCATTATGGAGTTAACAACTGAAAAGGACTCTATGAACAATAGTATAGACAGTGTACATGAAGAAAAGTTAGCATTGGTTGGTCATGTGTCTGTTATCGAGGAACAATTGACTATTCTGGAGACTGAAAATCTAGAACTCAAGGAGAAATTGAAGACGTTGAGTGAGAACTCTAGCAAAGGAAAGGGTGATGCTAGCAGTTTGCAAATAGACCTAGAAGCCAGTCTATACATTGCTGAAACCACATTTGCACTATCCTTGGAGAGAAATGATCAGATGAAAAGGGACCTGGTCGGTCTCAAAGAAGAACTGAAAAAAATCTCTGAGATGGACCAACTCCACCAAGCTGCTTTCTAACATTACTAGTCAAGGTAACTACAACAGACATGGTTTAGGAAGCTTAAACATCAGTCCTCCCTATAATCCCCACAGTAAGTATGTGTCTGTGTCAGACAATCTGTCAAGTCTTCACTATGGTCGCAATGGCCATCTGAAAAAGGACTGTCCAGGCTGGAAAGCCTCTCAAGAAAAAAATTCAGTTTACTCTAAGACCGAAAGGTGCACATAACAAGGGACATTCTCCTATTCTTAAGTATTCTAACCTGAGAAAGACTAACTTGCCTCATTGGCTAAGAAGCACTCTCATTATGCCTCTATCTGCTTACTGGGAACTCAGACTAAAATGGGTTCCCAAGTCTAACAAATGATCTTTGTTGCAGGAGAGTGGAGGGAGTAGCAGTCAGTGCTGGTTCATGGATAGTGGATGTTCAAAGCATATGACCGAAAAGACTGAAAACTTCCTTTCGCTCAAGGCACTTCAAGATGGAGGTGTCTTTTTTGGTAATGGAAAGAAGGGGTATATTCTTGGAGTTGGTAGAATTGGCAAATCACTAAAACACTCTATTGAGAATGTCTACTATGTGAGTGGATGAAAATATAGTCTTCTCAGTGTATCTCAAATATGTGACAAAGGAAATGAAGTCAGATTTCTATCATAAAAATGCATTGTTACCAACTTGTCAACCAATGAGGTGACCCTGACGGCCAAAAGGTGCAAGAATCCTCGACAAATAGCATGTGAAGGTTGTTTCTATTATTCATAAAGGTTATCCTCAATAGACACAACCTTAGTTTTTGCATTCTTGAAATTCTCGAGAACACAAGCAAAAACCGCTCCTATCAAGAAGTATTATCCTCAAGAACAACAGGGACCTGATAGAGCTGCAAGCTGCTTAGTTGTCTTAGGATTATTCCGTGCTTATATTGTAAATCTATTCCTAATATATAAAGGAATTAGATCGTTGTTTCGTTCATCAAAAAGTCTAACTCAGTTGAGTGTAACTGATTAGTGGGCAATGTTGTATTTGCTTAGTCAAATCCTTGAGCAAGGGGTTTCCACATAAACTGCTTGTGTTGTTTTCTTTGTTGTTCACGCCTTCATTACTGTTATTACTGAGTAGAGGGACCTGGTCCGTTGACTAATAGTGGACGCATATATCTTATCAGGAAATATACAAAAGCATGGATATGCTAGATATTATCATACAAATATCCTAATCATTATAGAGAAATATTGGTTGACACCACTAATGATATTTTCACGTAGATAGCAACTAACTGTAGTAGTACTTTAGGGCTTGAGTTTCTTTTGGTTAATGTATTACCTTTGTAACCTATAAATAGTATCTTTTCACACAATTGTAATTCACTTGATTACAAGGAATACACCATCAACACACTTTTATTCTTGAGCACCAAGCTTTTCATATTTCACTAAGTAGTCTTTGTTTTGTAGCATTCATTTACTATATCAATCTTGGATCTGAGTCTTAGAGTCATCGAACAACATTGGATTCAGTATACAAACGTTCATCATCTGAGCTCTAACATTTTATACCACTTCTTTTACATACTTTATTATCTCTATTTCGTTTTTATTTACATTTATCAACATATTCAATTGCTCACAAACCGATACAAAGGAGTTAAACTAAGACTCATATATCCTTAATCTCGTACAGATTCAATCGTACCGTTTTCTTAGTATATATATATATATATATATATATATTATCGATTCTTAATAGCTTATTACTTGACTTAATGACATTGCAAACAATCCTTCTTTTATAATTAATAATAAATATATAGATGTAAGTTATGTTGGGAGAAACGAACTAGTCAAACTTAGTAGTATATACAAAATGAAATGAAACAAACGAAAGTGCTAGTTGGCATCTAGAAGGCATTGTAGATGTATATAATTTACTTATGCACGTTGTGTAACAACTAATTCTTAGACACCAAAAAATCATTAAAATATATACATATTCTATAAAATAAAATCATTTAAAGATCAGAAAAAAGGAACATATATACTAATTGTTTCATTAGTGGGAAGGCCTAGCTTGTAGCAACATTGAATTATGGAAGGTATTGAAATTAGTGATTCAAATAAATGGAAAAAGGATGAAGAAGAAGCATTGAAATGGGAAGATAATGATCATGATATTGTTCAAACTTATAATAATAATGTTATAAGAAGAGGAAGTGATGATGAAAGAATAATTAGTCTTAGCATGGAAGAGAAAAGGAGTTTGTTGGATAGGCTTATGAACATTCCTCAAGAAGAAGAAGACAATCACAACTTCTTGTTAAAGCTCAAACAACGCTTTCATAGGTATATAATCTTAATACATTTGATTGTTTAAATATATTTTTGACCACTTTTGATTTACGTTAAATATTAACTAAGTACTTTCTTATCTATTCTTTGTGTATCGTGCAATTTTTTGTGTTTGGTTTATTGAGAAAAGAGGAGACTTTCCTGATATTTCTGATTAAATCTTCTTCTTGTTTTCATAGCTCACATAAAATCAAGCGGCCATAGTTTGTAAATATTTGATGGAAATAAAAAATGTTTATATTTGACAATGCTATATAACTACATTGCTTAGGAATATGTTTAATAGATTATTTTGAATCCACCTCAAATATAAGGGACAATTTTTGGCATTTTAATTTCTCAAGGCTGATGCATCCACTCTAAATCCCCCACATGATATTTAATTTTATCTTCTAGGTCTTATTATTTAGAAGATTGTAAAATTCTCAAGATTATGTGTGATAAAATTTTGATGAATTAACCAAGATTTTTTTATTTTATTTTTTTTGTGAATGAATATTTGATCTTGTAAGTTTTAGTATATAGCTAGATTATGAAGTTAATTAACAAGGTTTTTTTTTAATGGTTTGCATCTTAAATTGAGTTAGGGTTGGGATTGAATTTCCGAAAATCGAAGTTCGTTTCGAACATTTAAATGTAGAAGCAGAAGCGTATGCGGGGACAAGAGCATTGCCTACAATGTTCAACTTCACAATCAATATGATTGAGGTAATTCACCTTAATTAATTAATCAACATCTTAATTATGCAAACAGATTAAAAAGGAAAAAAACAATTTCTAGGTGGTAATAATCTTTAAATCGTCTCTCTAATTTTAATTTTGGATCTAACTATTATATTCTCTACTTGTTGACTTTGCTTAAACTAAAACTAATCTAACCTCTATCTTTAAATTTGTAGGGTGCCTTGAATTATTTCCATGTTCTTCCAAAAAGAAAAAAGTCATTTTCAATTCTGAATGATGTTAGTGGAATCATCAAGCCTGGAAGGTGAGAGTTGATAGTTTATCTTTTTTTTTTCTTTCCCAAATGATAATTAGTAAAATGTCAACAATTTGATACCGACACCGGGTAGGAAGGCGCCTTTCGAGTCCCTCTGGGCTCTGAGCAGAGGCGAACGCAAGATTTGAAAAATTCGGGTGCACCAATATTAAGCTAAAAAAAGCTTTAAAAAAAGGTTCTACTTGGGATTGAAATCCTAGTCATTTGGGTGGATCTATTAACTAGTACCACTGGTACAAAACACCATTTCAGATTTTTTATGGAGGCACTATTAATTATATTTAGTTTGTGTCAGTTTGTTAAGATAGATATACATATGTATATATATATTTTTTCCGAAATTAACGGGTGCACGTGCACCCCCACAATACCATGTGGGTCCGCCTCTGCCTCTGAGTACAAGTCGCCTTTGTTAGGAAATGGCTTACTCTAATGTGGGACTTTTCGGGTGTGTTTGGTATGAAGGAAAACATTTTCTGCAAAATGTTTTCCAATTTTCTCATGTTTGGTTGGATTAAATGTTTTGGAAAATGTTTTCCAAATCAACTCATTTTCCTCAAATTTAAGGAAAATGACTTCCTTTTCAAAACTTAAGGAAAACATTTTCCAAATCTCTCTTCTAACTTCAAACAACAATTATTTTTTTGTTGAAAAAATCAATTTATTTTGTCCCTACCCTCAAACCAACCCCCTAACCAACCTCCCCCCCCCCCCCCCAAAAAAAAATAAAATTAAAACTTGTTTTTAAATTCAATTTTTTTTACCCACCCTTACCCCTATCCCTACCCCCACCCTCTCCCAAAAAAATATTAAAGATTATTTTTAAAAGATATTTCTAATTTCAATTTTTTATTTTTTACCCCCATCCACTACCCTCGCCCCCCCCCCCCTATCAATTTTTTTTTATTGTTTTTAAGATATATTTTCAACTTCAATTTTTTATTTTTTCACCCCTACACTCGATCCCCCCCCCTCCAACCCACCCACCCCCTACTCGCCACCCCTACCCCAAAAAAAATATTTAAGTTTGTTTTTAAAAAATATTTTCAATTTCAAAATTTCATTTTTCACCCTACCTTGACCCCCCCCCCCCCCCCCCCCCAAAAAAAAAAATTTAAGTTTGTTTTTAAAAAATATTTTCAACTTCAAATTTTCATTTTTTCACCCTACCCTTGACCCCCCCACCCACCTCCTACCTAGCCCCACTACCAGCCCCCCACGCCCCACCCCAAAAAAAAAAAAATTAAGTTTTTTTTAAAAAATATTTTTCAATTTCAAAATTTCATTTTTTAACCCCTACCCTCGACCCGCCACCCACCCACCCCCTACCAGTCCCCCCCCCCCCAAAAAAAAAATTAAGTTTGTTTTTAAAAAATATTTTCAATTTCAAAATTTCATTTTTTCACCCCTACCCTCGACCCCCCACCCACCCACCCCCTACCAGCCCCCCCCCCCCCCCAAAAAAAATTAAGTTTGTTTTTAAAAAATATTTTCAATTTCAAAATTTCATTTTTTTCACTCCTACCCAGCCCCACCCCCTACCAGCACCCCCCACCACCCCCCCAAAAAAATTTAAGTTTGTTTTTTAAAAAATATTTTCAACTTCAAAATTTTATTTTTTCACCCCAACCCCACCCCTATCAGCCCCCATCCCCCCAAAAAAAATTTAAGTTTGTTTTTAAAAAATATTTTCAACTTCAAAATTTCAATTTTTCACCCCTACCCTCAACCCACCCTACCCCCCCCCCATCCCACCCCCAAAAAAATTTAAGTTTGTTTTTAAAAAATATTTTCAATTTCAAAAATTATTTTCTATCCTAGTAAAAATAAAAGATATTTCTCAAAAAAAAAATATCATTCATAAATCAAACACTAAAAATCTTTTCCGAAAAATATTTTCTACTCACCAACCAAACATGAGAAAAGAAGTCAAAAATCAACTTGTTTTCTAGAAAAACATTTTCCTTCATACCAAACACACCCTTCATCGCGAATCCAAATTTTTTGAAGCTTCAATGTTAGTACGGAAATCGGATGGTCAATAATATTGTTTGGTTTTGCAGAATGACACTACTTTTAGGGCCGCCAGGTTGCGGCAAGACAACGTTGCTACTAGCTTTAGCTGGAAAGCTAAATTCAGATGTTAAGGTGAGCCATGAAACTTATATTATAATTCTTTTGTATACATATTAATTAAATAAACTCCAAGGGTTATAAACTATATACTTAACATTTATTATTTAAGGGGAAATTAAAGTACTCTTTTTTGAAAAAAATTAGACTTGGCAACATTAATATTTTATGTGATTTATGATATTTATAAATTTAACTCCCTTATTAATTAACATTCCTATATAAAAAAAAAATTATTTCTCACAAACATCCACCTTTCCTTCATTATCTGCACGATGATTTCTGCCAGCTTAGCCCAAGTTATGAGATATGGTAGAATACTATCTCAAGTCAAAGCCAAAACAATCATTAAAATTTTAAAATAAAGTGAAATATTATTTTTCAATCTTCTTCAAATTCTATAGGTTTTGATAATGATGAGGAAAATCATACTGCCACAACATCTTCCATCAACTTTGATTTATTATTTCCACATGGTTCACATTAGAGTACAAAAAAAATGTTACTATGATGAAATCAGAAGATCATGAGTTCGAGTCATCAAGGGAGTAAAAAGGGTGGGAGCTCCTAAGAGGGGGAAAAAAACTAACCGGACGTCTACTATCCTTTTTTTCTCAATTTTTTTTGTTATACATGAGGAGGGGAGGGGGAGAAATAGGGAGAGGATTACAAAGTGAGAAATCAAATTCTTACCGATAAGATGAGAGTTTAGCTAGACAATCAAATAAGCTACTAGCATTCCGACTCATTTGTCTTAGGCAGCCACCACACGTTTTTAAGAGCAATAACTTAAAAGTCAAATTATGTTTCACTTTTAATTTTTTTCAGTATATATTGGTGTGTGTTTTATTATGATTAAACTACAACGATACTTTTGCATAAAAGTAAAATTTATAAATCTCTAGTTTGAATCCCAACTATTGGTATAAGCCCATTTCCTCCCTCCAATCTTGGTGTACATTAGTGATCGCGTTGTATATTCTTATTCAAGAGTTATATCATTTGATGATGCCATGTAAATTTCTAGAAATATATGAACTGTATTACTAATCCTATTTCGAAAATTTCGTAAGGGGATGAAGAAGACTATAATTAGACAAAGGATCTCTCTTACACCAAGGTCCAATGTTGAAATAAGTTTGAAAGATTTCCCCTAATTTTATCCCATCTCAACAAATTGGGAAAAAAAACTTTACTAGCATTATTAGCATCGATTAAGACAAAATTTTCTTCATCTACACTTTATTATCTTTACTAACCTATGCTTTATGCTCTTCTTTTTTCTTGAAAAAAAAATTATTATTAGGTTTCTGGGAAAGTAAGTTATAATGGGAATGGAATGGATGAATTTGTACCAGAAAGAACATGTGCATATATAAGTCAAGATGATGTTCATCTAGCAAATCTAACTGTGAGGGAGACTCTTGAATTTTCAGCTAGATGTCAAGGAGTTGGACCTCGTTACGGTTAGTATTTAAGCGAATACAATGTTTTTTTTATATGCATATATATTGGTTTTATTACGAGACAACTGATGATGTTCATATCGATCTATCTGTGTTTGAAACTTCCTCCATTTTTCTTGTAGAAACAAGATATAAATAGTCAAAATAAATCAAATTGATCTTTTTTCTTAAGAGGATTATCTATAATCACTAACTATAAATTTTACATTAAATAAAATTTTCTTTTAGTTTTTTCCAACTTTTTTTTTTCTTTTATGACAAGGGAAACCCACAGCCACTACCCTTTGGGTGCGCACAGGGTAAAACCCCATCTCCTATGCAATAGCTCGCAAACCACATAGGAGAGGTAACCGCACTAGGCATGCCCGGTGCGACGAGCTCGACCCAGAAAGTTTTTTCCAACTATTTAGGATTTTTGAGTTAGATGATACTAAAATATTTTGAATACTAATCTTTACTTAAATAATTACACTTGCAAAACAAAATGAGTTTGTATATACTTTTAATTCTATTTTTGTTGAGAATATTATTAACTAATAAAAGTTTCTCTCACACTTCAACATGGTATCAGAGCAGGTAGAGGTCTGGGATCGAATCTCATCGTCATCCAAATTAAAAAAGAATTTTTACGTGCTTGGCGCATGAAAAAGAATAGGCCCACACGTGTAAATTTTATACAAGCTTGATTTAGTGTCTTTTTCTAATGTTTTGTTTTGATTTTGATTGAACTCGTTGTTGTGTTCATCTGATTAACAGTATAGGCTAAGTAAAGAGGTCATAAATCATAATGTTTCTGTCTATTCAGTAGTTTAATAATATGATGCAGAGATGTTGGAAGAGTTGTTAAAGAGAGAAAAGGAAGCAAATATAAAGCCAGATCCTGATATTGACATGTTTATGAAGGTATGAAGATTAACATTCAGTTTCTGGTATGAAAGGGAATTTTAATAGCTTACCTGTTTTTGTCAAAATGATTTGTTTTCCAGGCAGCATCAGTTCAAGGGAAAGAGCCAAATATAATAACAGATTATACACTCAAGGTAATCCTAACTTCATTACACTCACTAGTGCCTAAACAAGTCTATTTCTTGCAAGCATTTATCGCCTATTAACTCTTAATTAACAGATATTGGGTCTTGAGATATGTGCTGAGACACTAGTTGGTGATGAAATGGTACGAGGAATTTCTGGTGGACAGCTAAAGAGACTCACCACAGGTACTCATGTCATTTCGATACAATTCAACACCTTTGACTATCATACTGTTCATATATGGTTAAAACTATTTTGTTATGTATATATAGTTGATGTTGAACATCTTTTGGTCTCTTCGTGTGTCTACTTTCCGTATTTCGAACTCCCTTAGTGAAAATCCTGGCTATATATTGTGAAAGTAGTCTATCTTGCTTTAACAACAATATCATTTTAAGCTATTAAATTTGCATTCAGAGGAAATGTTTGATTTTCTTCATTTTATCGTCAATTGTTGTTGTTGAAGTCTCTCTTCTTCTTGTCACCCTGATTCAGGAGAGATGATGGTTGGACCAGCAAGAGCTCTATTTATGGATGAAATATCAACTGGATTAGACAGTTCAACAACCTTCCAAATCGTCAAATCCATTAGACAATCCATCCACATTCTTAAGGGAACTGCTCTTATCTCCCTTCTGCAGCCTGCACCAGAAACTTATGGCCTTTTTGATGACGTGATTCTTTTGGCGGATGGGCGAATTGTGTATCAAGGTCCACGTGAACATGTTCTTGAATTCTTTGAGTATGTGGGGTTTAAATGTCCTCGGAGAAAGGGAGTAGCTGATTTCTTGCAAGAAGTAAATCTCATTCTTCATTACTATTTTCTACTTACGTTAAAACCATAGTATCGACTGAACCATTAAATTTCCCTACGTAGGTGACCTCTAGGAAAGATCAGGAGCAATACTGGGCAAGGACAGATGAGCCATACAAATTTGTTTCATCCAGGGAGTTCTTTGAAGCATTTCAGTCCTTCCATGTCGGACGCGTACTTGCAAATGACCTTTCTGTTCCTTTTGACAAGGCCAACAAGAATCCTGATGCTCTAACCACCAACAAGTATGGCGTTAAAAAGAGGGATCTTTTGAAAGCTTGCATGTCAAGAGAAATCCTTCTCATGAAGAGAAATATATTTGTCTACTTGTTCAAGATAATACAAGTGAGTCGGCCAGCAAGTTTTATCTTGTCTTTTTGTTCCGTGCTTATACAAAATATCCTGATGGAGTTGTAGCACCATGCTAGTTTATGTTCTATGTAATGCAATAGTCCAGAGCAAACATATAGGTTTCGCGGACGCATTTGAAACAACTATTTATATACAATTATTTGTATCATTACACTTGTAATTATTCTTAGTTTCTTGGTGAAAACTAAGAGTAAGACTTTGGTGATTTCAGCATCTGTTATTGGCTTCTATAACAATGACACTGTTCCTGCGAATCAAGATGCCGAAGGAGACACAGACAGATGGATTCATCTTCATGGGTGCATTGTTCTTTACAGTAATTGCAGCTATGTTCAATGGGTGCTCAGAGGTTCCTTTCACTATCTTGAAGCTTCCGGTCTTCTTCAAGCAGCACAACCTTCTCTTCTTTCCTGTATGGGCTTATACTTTGCCTGCATGGATAGTCAAGATCCCAATCTCAATTATCGAGTCTTCCATTTGGGTTTCTATCACATACTATGCAATAGGATTTGATCCAAACATTGTAAGGTAAGTAAATCAACACTAGTATCAGTTTAGCTTCTGTAACATTGGATCTCGAGGATTTGGATCTTGATTTTTAATGCTTATTCTGTAACTTTGAAAGTGTACTTGCAGAGACTTTTCGAAGTTGAACAAAATTTGTGTTTTCACTTACATGTTCTCGCAATGAGAATATTTATATCTTTAGTTAGGATTTTGATATTCACAATCTGAAGCTATTGCATATCCATTTTCCTTATTTTTCTTTGTTAAACTGATTGTGGAACGAAAGGATTACCGTGGCAGGTTTTCCAAGCAGTTATTTCTAGTGATATGTGTTGACCAGATGGCTTCTGGATTATTTCGCTTCATGGCAGCTGTTGGAAGGAAAATGATAATCGCAAACACATTGGGATCGCTTGCATTACTTCTTGTTCTTGTAATGGGTGGATTCATAATGGATCGAGGTGAGAATATCTTTCTCAGCTATCATGTCAAAAAAGATCACAGTAGCTTAATAGTAACTGAAGGTAGAATTTTGTGACACCTACGCGAACTATGATAATATCTAACAGAACAATGATAACGTAACGACTAATACATTTTCCATATCTCTTATTAGAGCTTTATTAGTCTCTGAAGTTGAGGGTAGTTTCATCCATATTTTCTGATCCAGGTTGCTAAGCATGGAGACAGGGAGTACATTTTTGCATTCGGTAAAAGTGCTGATAACTGTGCTATTTGTTTGCAGATGATGTGAAAAAATGGTGGTTATGGGGTTACTGGTGCTCTCCGATGATGTACGCACAGAACGCCATCACTGTAAATGAGTTTCTCGGCAATAGTTGGAGTAATGTAAGCAATCCTTCTCTTGCTTTGAAATTCCATACACAAAGTTCATTTCATCTGAACTAGTACTCCTATTGCAGAATGTTCCTGACTCAACAGATACACTAGGAGTTGTAGTGTTAAAGTCTCGGGCAATGTTTCCTGATGCACACTGGTACTGGATTGGAGTAGGCGCAGTGCTAGGATACGTTGTATTTTTCAATTTTATGGCTACGTTGGCCTTAACTTACCTCAAGCGTATGTGTTATTTGTCTGACTTGAGTTGCAATCACTTCCATCTATCAACTTCTAACATGCGTCTGAAAAACTGAAATTAATATACTGTATGCAGCATTTGGAAAATCTGGTGCAGTTTTACCTGATGAAAAAGTTGTCGAAAGGAACACAAAGATACGGAATATAGACATAAAGTCATCAACAGGAGGTACTTCTTGTCTACATGATTCAAAATTACTTCTTAACATTTGAGTTCATCAGCAAGATGGATTACAACGTTTGCTATAACGATGATAAGTTTATAGTTTGTCAATCTTATACAAACTAAAGCCACATAGTATGCATGAAACGGGAAAATATCGTCTAAGGCTGTTAGAAAATGCTTAGACACCTAAAATCCATAAAATGGTTTATGGTTTAGTTTACTCTTAAACAAAAAAATAACATAGAAATACCCAGGATGCTTCATATAAAACAGCTACTTGAATCATGCAGAAATGAAAAATGAGGGCAAAAGAACTGCACCTATTCGAGAAACCAAGTCAATCAAGAAGGGAGGGATGATTTTACCATTTCAACCTCTTTCGCTAGTTTTTGATGATATCAGATATGCAGTCGATGTGCCTCAGGTACATAAAAAAGTGTTCCCTTTGTATTTTTGCATATTACATTTGGAATTATCCTTATTTAGTTTTCATGGAGAGATCACCAAACTGCTCCAAGTATAATTTTGCTTTTAAAGAGATGAAATGTTAACTCTTCCAAAACGTTGAAACTCTCCACGCTATTCAAATGCTTTCTGTTTTTGAATATATTTGTTGCTTGCAAGAAAATGAGCATTCTCTTAAAAGAGCTAATTTGATAATTTATGCTAAAAAGTGATGTCCTATGAGTAATGAGACTAGCTGCTAATTAATTATCGGATGGACAATTTTATTAAAATAAACATATCTATATCTAGGATGTGGTGGAAATAGTCACATTACATTTTTGCTTATAGCGTAAATTTAAGTAAAAAGGAAAGCTTCTGTGAAGTACTTGAAACCATTGCAGTCCTTTTGGATCTATACATACTCAAGATATGTTACTCTCGTAGGATATAAAACCTCAAGGTGTTTTGGAGGCCCGGTTAGAGCTTTTGAAGGAAATTAGTGGTGCTTTCCGTCCAGGAGTCCTTACAGCTCTAATGGGTATTAGTGGAGCTGGAAAAACCACTTTGATGGATGTTTTGGCTGGTAGAAAGACACATGGATATATAGAAGGAAGCATAACTATATCAGGATATCCGAAGAAGCAAGAAACATTTGCACGAATTGCAGGATATTGTGAACAAACAGATATTCATTCTCCTAACCTTACAGTACATGAATCATTGCAATTTTCAGCATGGCTTCGATTGCCTCAAGAAGTTGACAGCGCAACTAGAAAGGTATTCTTTTGTTATGTCAGACTTCATTTTAGGATAAATGTATTCTTTTATTCTCATCTCACTGAAAGGTGCATTCTTACATGTTCTAGTTTTTCCAACCTTCCGTTATATTCTTTTGAAAATGGCATATTGTTGTGACTTTGCAGCACTTAGCCTCATTTATAAAACTTCAATCTTTTATTAGGAAAGGGAAAATGAAAAGACACGGAACTCTCACTACCATTCATTAAAAATGCAACTTTGATACTTACATATATTTAGCTTACATGTCAAAAATCTTCTTAATTTCGTAAACTCCGCGTCTAGTCGTGCATCTTCACATAAAATGAGATGGAGGAAGTATTGCTTATTATATTCTCTAGAAAAGTTATTGATTTTCCTTAAGAGATCATACACAGATAATCAGCTTAGAGAAACGCCTATTATTATTTATTTTTGAAGGACAACAGAAGTGTTTGCAATATTTAGGCTAGGTGATAACATATCAAAATGAAATGTATCCAGATGTTCATTGAAGAGGTGATGGATCTTGTGGAACTAACCCCACTGAAGGAAGCACTTGTTGGATTACCCAGTGGGAGTGGTCTTTCGGTTGAGCAGCGCAAACGACTTACTATAGCTGTTGAGCTTGTTGCCAATCCATCTATAATATTCATGGATGAACCAACCTCAGGCCTTGATGCTAGAGCCGCTGCAATTGTCATGAGAACAGTTAGAAACACAGTTGATACTGGCCGAACAGTCGTATGTACCATCCACCAACCCAGCATTGACATCTTTGATGCATTTGACGAGGTAACCATTCCGTCTTAGCTTGTTTCTTTTTTCTGTCAAGCTCTGTAGCTAATACAAAACTTCTGTTAAATAAGAATATAATTCCAATAACAAGTAAAATTACCTTGTGGATCAAAGTAGATTCGCTTAATATAACTAAGCAGTTTATCTTACAGACACTTGACATATCTGTTTCCATCGTACTTGACTTGTAAAATTGTTTCTGCACAGTTGGTGCTTCTAAAACAAGGAGGTGAAGAAATCTATGTTGGTCCATTAGGCCATCATTCGTCCGAGTTAATCAAATACTTTGAGGTATAGTACTGATAACAAGTTGTTGACGTCCTTGCTCGGTTAGATTTTATCCCATCTCGCAATGTTTATGTATGATTTGGCCACTTTTTCTTTTTCCAAGGGAATAAACGGAGTACCTAAAATCAAGGATGGTTATAATCCTGCCACTTGGGTGTTAGAGATCACATCAAAAGCACAAGAAGCTGCCCTTGGCGTTAATTTTGCAGTACTATATAAAAGCTCAGAACTATACAGGTATTCTTTGATAACCAAACGGAAATCCCTCAACTATGCCTAAATCTCAAACTAATTGGAGCTAGTAGCTATGTGAATCTGTTCCTCTCTATTTGGACCCATTTCATTTTATACTGGTACCGCATAAATGAATCCCCGGCTGTTTTTATGACTAATTTTGCATTGCTTATATTCCTTCTAGTCATGCCACTAGAACTCTCACCCTGTATTGATATATCAGCTCTGCACACTTTATATGTAAATCCAAATACAATATAAGCATGTTTGTTCTTTCAACACTACAAGGATTAAAATCACCGGATCCTATGTTAACATATAAGTTTTGCACAAAAGAGTCTAGCTTAGGCAAAAAAGATTCCACTTGTAGTCAAAGTGCTACATATTCCTTTACTTATGAGCAGAGTTATTTTCAACAAGTTTTGAAATGGGATGGTACTAAACTGACGAATCATTACTGTGTTGACGAATATTCAGAAACAATAAATCTTTGATCAGAGAAGCAAGTATATCAACCCCAGGTTCAAAAGAATTGAATTTTTCGACTAAGTACTCGCGATCTTTCTTCAACCAATGCATAGCTTGCCTTTGGAAACAGCATTGGTCCTATTGGAGAAATCCATCATACACTGCTGTGAGAATTCTTTTTACGTCATTTACTGCCCTCATGTTTGGAACAGTTTTCTGGGATCTTGGCTCTAGAAGGTAACCAATTTTGTTGCTTTCTTTATCCACAAAAAGAAGAAGTCGAAATTTGATTCCTGAAATAATGTTAGTGTGGAATATCAGGAGAAGGAAGCAAGATCTTTTTAATGCTGCAGGTTCCATGTATGCATCTGTTCTATTTCTCGGTATACAAAATGCTTCCGTAGCACAGCCAGTTGTTTCCATTGAGAGAACAGTCTTCTATAGAGAAAGAGCTGCTGGCATGTATTCAGCTTTTCCATATGCTTTTGGTCAGGTAACTAAGCATTGTATATAGGTATACGCGACCAATGCCTTGCGTGATTGGATCTCCTTCTTATAAGTTTATTGTTATTTTGCAGATTGTGATTGAGCTTCCTTACATTTTAGTTCAAACAGTTGTGTTTGGCGTGATAGCATATGGCATGATAGGATTTGAATGGACAATAGCCAAGTTCTTTTGGTATCAATTCTTCATGTTTTTCACCTTGTTATACTTCACACTTTATGGGATGATGACAGTAGCTGTTACTCCAAACCTGAGTGTTGCTGGAATAATATCAAATTTCTTTTACGCAATGTGGAACCTCTTCTCCGGTTTTGTTGTTCCCAAAACAGTAAGTTCTTCCTTCAACACATCACCGATGATCAACAATTATACCTAATTTCACTTATTCTCATTTCTAGCTCCTTTCTCTTGCAGAGGATTCCAATGTGGTGGAGATGGTACTATTATGTATGTCCTGTCTCATGGACATTGTATGGATTAGTTGCTTCTCAGTTCGGGGACTTAACGGATGAACTTGAGGAAAATTTAACACTCGAACAATTCGTGAAGAGTTATTTTGGATTCGAGAGTGATTTTGTGCCATACGTTGCCATCATTGTCATCGCATTTTGTATCCTCTTCGCCTTCATTTTTGCCTTCTCGATCAAGGCTTTTAACTTCCAGAGAAAATAAACATGTCATTTTCAGCTTAATTTACAGGAAACAGGCTTCAACTAATGGCCTAATGCTTCTCTGCTTCAATGTCATATGGACAATACATTTCTCAACTATACTCAACTCTTGTACCTTATACAAAACTAGATGAAGGATTGTCCATGCTGATTAATTACAATAATCATTGTTTTAGTGTATTGTTTCAACTAATTTGTAAGGAGCATTCTTGTTTCTTTAATTACTTCTCCATATTTTAAGATAGAATTTTTATATGAGCTCCTCTCCTTACAGTCAAGTGACTTTTACTCCACATTGAGAGTTAGAAAGCGTCAGTTCTCGTAACAAGGCTTAGGCCCACTGGGTAGGGCACGGCCCCCCAATTCTCAACCCCAACCTACTCAAGAGGTTTTTTACCCACATTTGAAAAAAATAGGGATACTATCAGAGATCTCCCCTCAAATTTTGCTCAGTAACACTAACCTCCCTCATGATTTACAATATTATGCTTAGCTCCCTTATTTCGATTTATTTTGTAACAAGTCTTTGTTTTATTTATTATTAGATGTAGAAAAATCGTGATTTGACTAATTTTCCCTTACCAATTTACTTTTCCATTCAGTCATTTGTATAAATATCGTTTATTACTTTTTTTATTATCTTATTTATTAAATTGATAAATAAGAAATCAAACCAACATAATCGATTTTTAAATTCTCTAAACCAAACTAAACCAAATATAATATACATTTATCGGTTTGGTTGTTATCGGTTTCAGTTCGGTTCAATTCGGTTCGTTTATTTGGTTATTTACCATACACAAAAATAAAAGAAACAGTTCATTCAAAACAGGAAAAAAGTGACGAACAATCCATTCAAAATAAAAAATAATTAAAACGGTTGATATTACAGAACTTTCGATCACAAAATTTACTGTGAATAAAGCTTCAAAATTCACCATTTTGTCTTAGAAGGAAGAGACACTGACATTACTAATCCTACCAAGAATTGTTTTAGACACTCATATACATGAAATCAATAAGATAAATGTTTTCATTTCGAATATTTTTGCTTTCATAAATAGATAAATAATTTTGATTAAAACATATATAAGATCTTTAAAATTGGTTATATAAATAATATATTATGTATGTATAATAATAAAATATATGTATATAATTTGTCGGTTCAATTCAGTTATTTCTTCGGTTATCTCAAACAAAATCAAAACCAAACCAAACACTATTGATTTTTAAAAATCGAAAACCAAATCAAACTCAAATAAAATCGATTTATTTAATCAGTTTTGTTTAGTTTTTCGGTATGGAACAATTTTTATCCAAACCGTGAACACCTCTATGTGTCATGTGTTTTCATAATATTTATGAGAATATTTTACTTTAAGCTAATTATTGGTGAAGGATATTAGTGAGGGTAAAGTTGTCATATTTTAATTTTTTAAATATTAATAATAAATAAAAGAAAGAATTGTTACAAAAAAAAAAGTCAAAACAAGGGAAGTAAGAGCAAAACCTGAAGGGAGGTCTCTTAAATTATCCCATGATTGTAAGGATAACTTTTGAAAATTAAAACTAATATTCAACTATTCTACTATATATGAGAGGCAAGAGCAAACAATTTTCAGACAACTGTCACAACCCAAAAACTAGGATCATGATGGCACCTATTAAATTTCACCGGTGTAAGCCAACTCATAGCCTAGAACCAACAATAATGGGTGTTGACACCCAATTTTGACCCTCTTCGATAATTAATTTTTGAACTTCTTAAATTTTCAAACGATTTGGAACAATTAGCTTTACGAAATCCAAATATTTTTCTAGGTCAGTTTAAGTAATTTTAGTCGATTTTATAGTATTTTATAATTATATGTGAAATTAGCGTTTCTTAAATATTCGAAAGTTGTTTCAAAAAGATTTTGTTTTAATTAAATCTTCAATTGAGTTAATTGGGTTTAAAGTATATTTATAATTTTAAGTCATTTAGCTTATTAGTTTAATCATCTTCTCTCTTTTGTTATTTAACTTTGCATGTTAGTGTGTTTATCTAATTTTAAGGTTTTCCTAATCAATGCCCCAAAAGATAGCCATTTTGAATTAACCATTAAAAAATTAAGTGATTTTTTTTTACTTTCTCTATTTGTTCAAGTAGACGTATTTTCTTTAAAACTGTTAAGCCAAATAGTTAATTACCGGATAACCTCATGTTAGCGGGCATTTCGGGTGCTTTCAAACCCTTCCCGAAATGCTAATATGAACCCCGAACCCCCTTTTAATATTTTTCATTAGATTTCTGTTTCAGTCTTTTGGAAAATTAGTTTTCTTGATTTTTCTTTAAAAATTAAGTGGCGACTCTTAAAAACCCATCGTTTTCTCTCTTTTTAAATAAAACAGAATGACGACTCTACTGGGGAATTGAATGGGTTCTAACCTTAAAATTAACTTATTTGGCTATTTGTTTAAATTGCTTGATTGTTCCAATTCTTGTATATTATAAACTGTTGCATTTCATGGCATCTGATTCCGTCAAACGACAAATAGATTGCATTAGGAAAAAAGGCGGTTACGTGGCTTTCCACGGCTGTCCTTCAGAAAAACACCTTTGAATTCTTTTGAAGTGATAAACGAATAGTTGGCTTGTGGTCATCCAACGTTGTTTATTATACTTCACACTGTAGTTTGTCCAACTCGGGTAACCAGGTCTTGTCTAAACCAACTCTTAGTCAACTAGCATAGAGCGAAACCAAATCCCTTTTAGCGCATTGAACTAAGATGACCCAACACCCAAGTCGTGTTGGGCCCATTAGAGAGACCATCTTGAGTCCAAAATGGCCCACGGCCTAAACAAACGATCATACTTATGTGTTTAAATTTGAAGGATGTAAATGTCGTTGGGCAAATCATTGTCCCTCGAGGTTGAAAGTTTTTTTAAATGAGCTTACTTTAGTTAAAAACGAAGGTCTTCATGATTTATCATTTGCATCCAAAAACGTGGACATCCGAAGATGACAAGAAGTTCAAAAAAGAAGGATTTTCCATGGAGGCATATCTTAGGATTGTACCCCTGCGCGGGACTGATTATTTTGTATCATTTTCCCCTATTATGTATCCCCATTCAGTTTATTCATAAAGCTTGTATAAATTTAGGTTTTGGGGAAATGGAATGTTTCAACTGACGTATATATCTTTCAAATCGTTAGGCCTACCCTTGTCAAAAAAGGGGTCACATATCTGTTTAGAACGCGCAATATTTGTTTATGTGTTATAACTGCTTTTGTGATTATGTTGCTTTATTTGGAGATGTTCTAGCCTACTCTTTTTGGAATTTTTCTAGAAACCCCTAAGTACAAATATCAAGTCACTATCAAAAGTGCGTCCAAATATTTTTCGATTCTTAATTGTTTCTCAACAAAATTTGAACTTCATTTTTCACATCTTACTTCAGAAAAAAAAAGGTTAACCCTTTATCCCAAATCGAAAAACTATTCAAGGGTCAAACTACGTAGGACCTAATTCTCCTCCGTGAGATACATAGGCAGCCGTTCAAGGTTCGGTCCCCATTTTTGAGAAAAAAAATTTCAACTCTTACAAAGAAATTAGAGGTACATATCAATCAAAAAATCAGAAGTACGACAATGAAAGATACAATTGACTTTGTCTCAACTGAAGTCGACTTTTTCTTATTCACCAAGCTCAAAATTGAATAGACAAATTCCGAAAAATTTTATAATGGATGAGGGATAGATATGATGTGGTAAACACAAGTTGTATGAGGCTCTTCTTAGAATTTGTCAAGTGGATTATTGGGTCCCATTTTCAGAAAAATGGGCCAAATCCATTTCTCTCTCTTCCTTTTTAACTTTTTCTCTTTGATTGAAATCTTCAATTTTTCAACATCTCTTCTTCTTCTTCTTTTTTAAAAAAATGTGAAATTTAGTCTAATTCATCGTACTTTTAACATTTGATATTAATTTTCTTTCATGTATTGATTATTCAATTACTAAAAATTATTTGTCAACTAACAAATTAAATAATATTTTTATTTTTATTTTCATTACACTAATAATTAATTATTCTTAAAAATATAAAAAAATTTGTAAAATTGCAAAAACAATTCTGAAGGAGTAAATTAATAAAGTATCATTTTTATTTATAATTTCATAAAACATCCGTAAAAGACAAAATAAATAACTAATACGAAAAACGAAAGGGGTATAAATTATTATTTCTTTCTCTTTCAATAATTTCATATATACTTAAATTCATCAAATATTCACAAGAAAATATAATGGAAAGAGCATCAATAATTTTGACAAATAATTACATAAGTTTTTGTACTATCTTAATGTAACCCAAAATCGATTTTTTTCATAAACACTTAAATATATACCTACTCTTCCATCAATTTATATGATATCTTTTTGTTCTTGAAATCAAGCAATATAAAATTTAATTAATATTTTAAAATATATTTTTATTTTTTATATTAACATAAGAACTACAACTTATAACGTTTGTTCATAAATAATCCTTCCCACTAAGTTGCAATTCAACCAACTACAAGTTGCAATTCTTATCATGTTAGCATATGAAAAAAATACATTTTATAGCTTGAATTTCGAGAAAAAAATAATCGAATAAAATGATGGAGAGAGTAAAATGGAAAAAAAAAGAATTGATTAATGTAATTTAAATAACTATTTATGTTTATCCTAAAACTAAAACAATTAATTTTTTATGAGATTAAGTGCACACATCTTAGTTTAACTTTTTTAAGTACATAATTATTTGACTTCAAATCTAAATTAGTATCAATATATTTATCTCTATTTGATTTTTGACAAATGAGTATTATGAACTATAAAAAAAGGTAAGGAAAATAAATATTAATTTTAAGAAATAATGAAATGCTAATTTTAATATAGTATTATTTTTTTCTTTGATCTTGTTATTGTATTATTTTAAATTTATGTAATGAAATATATTAAAATTAAAAAATAATAATATCAAGTACTTCATATTAAAGAGAGGTAAATAGAAGGTGGGGTGGAGGAGTGAGAAGAGAAAGGGAGAGGTTGAAAAGACATGGGACCTACAAAATGTACTTTTTTCTATTAAAAAAATCCCTCATACAACTATTACATGGCATACCTTATTCACCATAAAATTTTTCGACAAATTCCTTTCTATTTAGTCATTTCTCTATTTATGTGGGCTAGTTTATTTTCAAAGGAAACAACTTTTATGTGTTTGTAGTCATGTGTGTGATATTTTGTATTATTTATCATCTACAAAGACTAACACGTTTATCTTTTGAATTAGTTTTCTTTGGTAGGTAAACAAAACTGATATATGTTGAGAAAATGGATGAACATCCATACTTCACAAGGTCCAAAAACCCCAAAGAATCCTTCTTCGACCAATGTTTGTCAAAAGGCAAAGAAAAGATGGTTGAAAATGCTGAAAACACTTATTTGACCGAAATTGTTGTGAATGACCCTATCATTGCTGAACAAAACAAGTTGATTGCACAATTATTTCAACAGATTGCTGAAATGAGGGTTGAAATGGATAAGACCCGAGATTTGACGAATCTGGCTATTGTTGCCAACACTCCTACTCCAGACAATGGAAGACCTCCACTTCATTTTGCTACTTCGGATCCAACATCCGAACATTTTCCAAACAATTCGTCCACCACTACGAATCCAAAACCTCCCGTCACTGACTTAACCACCCCCAACCTATATCATGCTAGCTCCTCACACCAAAAGTTACCTACTCCTCAAAATCCAAATACCAACATTTTCTAGAATTTTCCTCTGATCCATCAAATCCCTACTCAAATTTTTCAAAACCCACCTACCACTCAACCCATACCTCTAGAAACCGCATTTCATCTTCCAATATCACCTGAATTGTACCCTCCCTTTACCACACATTTTGAACCCGATCATTATGACAAGATGGAGAAGGAGTGGAAGGTCATAAGAAGAAAGGTTGAGCAAAGCATCAGAGAGGAAGTTATGAATGAAATGAAGGACGTTCAATACACCCCAGACATTGTGGAGTTGAATTATGAAGATTTGTATCGTCATCAACATTTGGAGCTCCCAAGAGGTTTTAAAGTACCAAAATTTGACACTTTTAGTGGAGTTGAAAATCCTTTGACTCATTTGAGGGGTTATTGTGATCAACTTATTGGAGTTGGGAAAGATGAGACTTTGTTAATGCGACTCTTTAATCGAAGTCTAAAAGGGGAAGCTTTGGAATGATTTATTTCTAAAGAAATCAAGTAGTGGCCAAGCTGGAACGCTCTGGCTAAGGATTTCATTGAAAGGTTTGGTTACAATGTAGAATTCATCCCTGATCGATACTCTTTGGAGAGAATCAAACAGAATTCTACTGAAAGCTACCAAAAATATGCCTATCGTTGGAGAAGAGAGGCTGCAAAGGTTAGGCCTCCCATGACCGAGAAAGAAATTATTGAAGTCTTTGTGCGCATTCAAGAGTCGGAGTACTACAATAGGATGTTGCTCATTTTAGGAGGAAATTTCAGTAAGATAGTCAAAATATAGAAACTATTGAAGACGGTCTCAAGACCGGAAAAATCATCTGAATAACTCCTCAAGATGAATCCTCGGGACCATTGAGGAGGAAGAGGGAAGATATTTCCTCTATCTCATTTGAATCGAGCCAAAAATCAAAGAGGCATGTCGGCCTCAATGTTCGAAAGTCTTTACAATCCAAAACCTACCCTTTAGCTCCACAAAATCCTCACCCCATCTAACCAAATTACCAAGCTCCACCATCAAATTATCCAAATTACCGAGCTCCATTGCCAAATTACCCAAATGTTGAATCAAGTTACCAAGCCACTTTGCTAAACTATCCAAATGCCCATCCTAGCTAGCAAACACCACAATACCAAAGTTTCCAAACACCAGGACCCACTCGCCAAAATCTTCCATGTTACTGCCAAGTACTCCATCTTCACGAAATAATTACAATCTTTCTTGTCAGGAGTTTTTGAAGAAACTTTTTCGAGTCTTTACTCCTTTGGTTGAAAGTCGAACCCAACTCTTTGAGATATTGAAAGTGGCTGGTCTGATACGAACAATTGATCTAAAAAAATGTCAATGTAAATTCTAGACTTTACAGGCCCAATCTTCATTGTGCTTACCATTTCGAAGGTACTGGACATATCACTGAGGATTGCATCAATTTGAAGCATAAAATTCAAGACTTGATTGATCAAAGAATTGTCACTCTTCAAACTGTCACTTCCAATGCCAATGGTGGGGGATTCACTATTAACATGATTAACCTAAAGTCTCAAGCACCTCCCCGTCAAAACGCCCCAAATTATCGTCCAATTGCTCCACCTCAACAGGTCCATTATGATCCTTCTCGTCCACGTCTTGAGAAGAAACAGCTCAAAAGTTTACTCTTCTTATTGGAAGTCGGACGAAGTTGTTTGAGCGATTGAAAGCGGTAGGTATTATTCATCCGGTCAAGCCCAAGCCAGTCGATACTAGCTCAAGATTTTACTGAGTCAATCGAAATTGTGCGTATCATTCCAACAATGTTGGGCATGATACTGAAGACTATATTAATTTGAAGCACATGATCCAGGACTTGATTGACCAGAAAGTGGTCAGGACCACTGCACCAAACATCAACAGTAATCCTCTGCCAAACTATGGAGACGCCACTATCAATATGATAGAGACAGAGGATGAGTGGTGCATGGTAAAGATGATAGTTTCGGATTGTCCTAACAACCTTGAGAAAGTTGTAGCTTTTCCGAGCATAAGTGAGAAACTCGATTTTACGATCATGACATCCCATCAAGCTTTTTCTTTAGTGTCAAGAGGGGGTCAAAACAAGAAGGGGATAATCATGTTCCACCAAAGTCTTTGCCTCATTTATGCCAGTCCTTTCTGGTAGAAGAATATGACAATGATGACGGTTTTGGAGAAGGAATTGGGGATCTTTTTTAAGAGGATGATCAAGACACCAAGCATATGAGATGTCGAGCCAATTGAGCAATTTCTTAATCGGACTTCGACTCCGCTCTTGATTCCTCGCTCATCTTGATAGATAAAGATGAATTTTAGGCTATTTCTAAAATCGGTGGTAGTCCGAATACGGCCCAAAACCCATTTTTTATGTCATTTTAATTAATTGGGTTTTAATTTCCCTCGTAATGTTTTGAAAAAGGCAAAATGACTCATGGTCATAGCCAAAGTTCGTATTTCCTTATTTTCAATGAAAGCCTCTTCTATTGAGAAAATTTATTTTTACTTGCTTTAATTCTTCTATCTAACAGTCTTTGTTTTGTTTCAGTAAAAAATAATTTTTTAAACCTGTCAATATCATGTCATGTCACAAGTTGAATAAACAGAATGAGGTAGATGGAGATGAGTTTGAAGAGTATGACGAGGAGATCATGATATTCGAACACCTTGTCAAAAATTTGAAACAGTTCGAGGCTTAGAGTAAGTCAAATTTGGATGAGACAGAAACTGTAAATCTAGGAAAGGATGACTGTGTCAAACTAGTCAGAATCAGGGTCCATCTGAGAGAAGCTCGAAAAAAAGAACTCAACAGTTTACTTAGAAAATACATTGATGCATTTGTTTGATCACATGTCGTGGTTGAACATAGACATCCATCTCAAGTTTCCAATCAACGCATATGCTATTAAGAGCTATGATATTTGAAGATTAAGAGTTTCTTTTATTTCTTTCCTTGTAATCGCATCTTTTATTTGTAATCGTCTTATGTTCTGTAGTTAGAAAATTATCTCTTGTAATGAACTACGTTTGACCTGAATTCTCAAAAGTGAGATACGTAGGCGGCCTATGTCGGCCTCGGTCACCCTTTATCCCTTTTAATGTTTTTTCTTTGCTTTGAACTACGTTCTACCTGAATTCTCAAGAATGAGATACGTAGGCGGCCTATGTTGGCCTCGGTCGGTTCCTTAGATTTTTTTTCCTATTTCTATTTATCTTTGAGGGGCAACTACGTTTAACCTAATTCCTGCCTCAATAGGATACGTACGCGCCACAATTGCTCGATCGTATCTCTCGTAAGATTTCTATTTTTCTTTACAATAGAAACTGGGACAGAATTTTGAGAGGGACTCAAAAATTCTCAAGAAGAAGATCTCTCCAACAAGTCAAGACTGAAGTTACATTGAGAATTGTAACTGGGATATAATTTTTGAGAAAATCTCAAAAATTCCAGGATTCATTCATCACAGTTCCAGATACCCCAAGACTTCTAACTGGGCTTTAAGCATTACTAGAAGTTTGTAGTAAATTTCAAACGTTTCAAGCATGATCAGAAGTTTAAGTCTAACTTCAAATGATCTTTAAAGTTTACAGTCAACTTCAACAATCTCCGGTACCATGAAAGTTTAGAGTCAATTGCAAAAAAAATTCAATTATAGTAGATTTTAGTAGGACCATGTCAGAGATTTTCAAAGCTTTAAGGATCTTTTGAATTCTCTAGAATAAGCTGTCGGACACGCCAAAATTTCGAACCAAGGGCGTTCATTAAGCTTGACGTGACATGATACTTGGAATTGACCTTTTCAATTACAGCTTTTTGAAAACCTTTTTTAAAAAAATAAGCAAAAACAAAAACAAATTTTGTCTATATGTTTTAGTTATTTTTGCATAAAAATGTTTTGTCTTATCTATCAAGAGGCGGGAGATAGGAGAAATCAACCAGAGATAGCAAGACAAGGAGCAGACAACCAAGGAAATCGGCACATATCAGTTCATTTTTAAACTAACAATTTTTCTATGGATGCAGGTCTATAAGTTTGCCTCAAGATCAGCATATTCCTCCATTCAATGAATATGGAGAAGTCAAAAGGGAGAGGATCTCCCCAAAATTGATAATTTTTCTATGAATGCAGGAAAAGTTTTATGCTTCTTATGACAAAGAATTGAGAATATAAGTAGCACAATTTCATTCAAATTCTCATCAAGGAAAGGTCCATAATGAACATACAACTGTGTTTAGAGATGGAACAGATGAAAACCCCGAGGAAAGGCATTTTACTGTTTTCCATCAACTAAAGATACCTGGAGGACGTTAACTGCATCATTTTATCAGACATGATAATATTAATACCGGAGAGTCATTTATGTCGTATTGTCGAATGAGATGATACCACTACTCTAAGGGTCATTTTTATTTGTATTGTCGATTGAGACGATACTGCTACCGAAAAGATACCCAGAAGATCATCTATGTTACTCGGTGAAGAATTAGTTCGATACCAGAGAGGCATCATCACAAGAGAAAGATGCATACATCGAAAGAGAAATGAGTCATGCATCACAATAGAAGGAGTCATGTATCGCAAGAGAAAGGAGTCATGTATCGCAAGAGAAAAGAGTCATGCATCGTATGAGAAATGAGTCATACATTGCAAGAGAAAGAAGTCATGCATAGCAAGAGAAAGGAGTCATGCATCGCAAGAGAAAATAGTCATGCATCACAAGAAAAAAGAGTCATGCATCACAAGAGAAAGGAGTCATGCATTGCAAGAGAAAAAAGTCATGCATCGCAAGAGAAATGAGTCATGTATCGCAAAAGAAAGGAGTCATGCATCGCAAGAAAAAAGAGTCATGCGTCACAAGAGAATGAGTCACGCATCGCAAGAGAAATGAGTCATGCATCTTAAGAGAAAGAAGTCATGCATCACAAGAGAAAGAAGTCATGCATCACAAGAGAAAGGAGTGCTCATGCATCGTAAGAGAAAGATTCACCCATCAAAAGATGATCAACATCGGCTGCATCATTATCTTTGCAAAAATGACATCAAGAGAACCATCGACAATGACATCAAGAGAACTATCAACATATTACATCAGCCTATTTTATTACTTCGACATCAAAGAAAGAGTACATTGGAGATTATATTGCAAATATGAGAAACAAGCTTTATTTGCTTTACGTTAAATACGTCGAAGTTGACGTCAAATGTTCAAGGAGAAAAAATAAGTGTCAACACGGTAAAATACGCTATCTCCCTATTTGAACTACATTTTTTATGCTAATGAGTTTTATCTCAGTCTTTGTTGAGAGCATCTGAAAGGGTGAATTTTCCAAAACAAACCACAAGTGCGGACGACATAAAAAATGATGCAGCACAACATGGAACTTTTTCTTAGCAGCGAACTAGGACATAGTCTAAAGAGGAGTATCAAACTCTTAGGACGCGAGTTGAGGAGCGACTTCCACCACAATCAAATCACACACCCATCAGAAGGCATATGAGTTTTTCTTTAGGTTTCTCAATTTCAGTTTTGCATCCGAAAAATTTTGGTCTCCACCGAAAGCAACTTTCCAATCCAAGTGACAATGCGCCAATAGCTTTGGAAATTATGTCCGTGTAAGTTCTTACTTATGGGTGTGAAGCGTGCCACATTCATGCCTAAGAGGTTGCAAGCCTCCTTTTGATACTTGACTTACTTTGTCGCTTTTCCAGAACCAAAGGTTATTTTGCATAATAGATTTCCTTTTCAACCGATTGAGTCGAACTACAAACAGTTTGATTCCCTAAGTTGAGGGATATGTAGGTGGGATCAGTGTTGAAAACTCGGTTGTACTTCGACATTCTCTCTTAAATCGTATTCTTGAGCAGTCCGGTCCCTTCATAATTCGGTATCAGGATGGCTTTTGAATTCTTTAAAAATCGATCGTGAAATCAAGTGTATCGATTTACAAGTAGCCTGAATTCTCTTATAGCCTGAGATATGTAGGAAACCCATTTTCGGGGTTCAACCATGACTTCTAAAGTCCGTACCAAATCCCTTTTTCGAAAAGATGAAGATGTGGTCGGTCAAAATTGGATTAGTCAATTTCATTTTCCTCGAATTTGTTGTATCAATCCAAGTAAAATGAGGGACAGTTGTTGATACCAATTTTGACCCTCTCCGATAATAATTAATTTCTGAGCTTCTTAAATTTTCAAACGATTTAGAATAATAAACTTTATGAAATCCAAATATTTTTCGAGGTTAGTTTAAGTAATTTTAGTCGATTTTATAGTATTTTATAATTATATGTGAAACTAGCGTTTCTTAAATATTCGAAAGTCGTCTCAAAAAGATTTTGTTTTAATTAAATCTTCAATTGAGTTAATTGGGTTTAAAGTATATTTATAATTTTAAGTCATTTAGCTTATTAGTTTAATTATTTTATTTCATTGATTTTGAGAAAGCTTGTTAATTAATTAATTGTAATTCATCGTGTTTAAAGTTTAGCCGGATTCACTAAATTAATTTCGATCCGGCTATGTTTTGAATCCTATATGGCTAAGTTCTCAATTCATTTGGTCATTTCCTAATTCTAATATAGTCATCTGTGTCCCACTTCTTGGATCAATTTCAAAGAGAATATTTGGCCCAAACTATTCTCAATCAGCCCATTACTGCCTCAAGCTTTCGGCTATTTCCAATCCCAGCAGTCCGAGCCCACTCCTAAATGACCCAACCCAACCCCGTTTTATTCTCAACAGAGAATCCAGAAACGACAACAATTATTCCAGCAACATTCACGTTCGAAGCGGCGTCAAATAAACGGAAATGACAGCTCCAAACATTGTCAAAAATGGCGTGAACAGCATCAGCAAGCGAAGCAGCAACAACAACGTTCACAATTTTTCTAGACGGCATCATTGATTTCACGGTGACCAAACGGTGTCCGATTTCAACGCAAAGATAACAACAATACGCGTCAAAATACACGAAAAATAATAGATTCACGCATCGTCTTCCTTCATCACTCCCCAGTATGATTTTTGTACGTTTACAGCAGAAATATTCGTCTTTCGCAGACAAGTGGAGCGATCTCCTCGCTTCTCTCGCCCTAGGCGAAATCAGATGGCTCCTGTTGCTTAGCCGTTACAATTTATTATAAATTGGTGAATTTTCGTACTATTCCAGCTGTTTTATTCCTTATCCTTTAAGGATTTTGAATTTTAAATTTGGAATTGGCCCAATTACCATTCCGTTTCCCCCCTCAAATCAACCCTAGCTTCCCTCTATATAAACTCTCTTCTTTCTGAGTATTAGAGGTTGGAAGAAAAATTGAAGTAGTTGGCGTTTAGATATACATAAAGAGAGTAGTCCAACAAGCTAGAAAAATGAAAAATAGAGGTAGAATCTATAAAAATACAGTGGGAAACAGAGAGGATATTGAGCTTTGAGTTCTAGTTTCACTATTTTATCCCTTTCCTCATCCTCTCGGGTTCATCGGAGTTCGTGGTTGGTGGTGGAATCGTATTCAGAAGCTCTTCTAGTATCCTTTCGCTGCTCGGAAAGAGGTAAATCCATTCTTGGCTTCATTTAATTCCAGTTCTTCTATGTTGTTATGTTTATGATGTGTTCTTGGTTGTCTTTGTGTTTTGTTTATGTGTTAACCTTGTTTTGGTCTCCATTTGTTAGGATTTGGTTAATGAGTATTAGCTAGTAATATATTTTTCTTTCTATATGAGATTATATGTATATACATTCTATTTTGGAATAGTTTACTGCTATTTGTTAGCATATCAGATCTCATTCTTGTTTGACCATAAACTCTTCATCGTTCAATTCCTTTCTATCATGTTTTTCTTATTCCAGTCTTAGCTGAGTGTAGAAAGATTATCGAGTTATTTGTAGCCATTGGTTTTGGTTTCTCTCCATCGTTTTCTCTCAAGGCATGAAATTGTTTGAAAGTCTGCTTGTTTTGATGCAATAGCTTAGTCACCCGTCGTACCTCTTTTGAAATTCTACTTATTTTGATGTTTATTGTGAGCTATTTGATATAGAATAAGCTTGAAGTATTTCGAGTTACCAGGGGATAATTTCTATTTGGAGTCTCCGAAATAGCTTCGCCTCTGTTTGATTTCATCTTAGTGTTCAGCATGTTCAATGCCTTATTTTAGTTCATTCAAACTATTTGTTATGGTCTTTCTCGATGTTAATTTAATCGGTAAAGTTGTGATTAAATCATATTATTCTTTTCTGTTTTGGATTGCCTAATTTTATAGCGAAATTTATAGTTTAAGTTTGGAATTCTTGTTTAATTTAGTGTATATTTTATACTTTCTTGGGCAGTGATAAGTATGTCATATCTAAGTTTGCAAATACTTATCAATTTGCTTGAATTCGGGTCTAACCAGTTTTGTTATATCATGCCATATGCGTCGTAATTTTCCAAGCATGCTTAAGTGTATAATTGTGCCAAAGTCATTGCGATGTCGTGTTATATTTTGCTGCAACTCTTCATTAATTGTCATGGATACAAATGTTTGGTTCTTTAAAATAATTTGTTAGGAATTTTATCCCTTTAATCCTTTACTGCTAAGTTATTGTCTAGGAGTCATATTCCCTTTAATTCACTGTTAGTTTGTTTGGTAAAGCCATAACATTCTTGTTCCATAAAGAGCATATGAAATTGGTCCTTTAGTGTCTTGCATTGTTTTGTTCCATTGATGTGTTTCATTATTTTTTTTAGAACGTAGTTCCCTCAAGTGTAAGTGTATGAGCAGTTATCTATTTGTGCCTAAGTGTCTGTTTGTTTAATTTGATTGATAATTACATTTAAATCAATTTTCCTTTAGTCACTTACTAATTACTCTCTCTTTGTTTTCTGGCTTGAACCCTTGAATGAGTCCATTGTACTCTTTCATTTTTTCCCGTGCATTTCACCTTGAGACAAAGAGGCTCAGTCTTATTCTTTTTTAGTCAAAACCAAAGTACAGGGCTGGAAAATAGAGAATGCAAGTGTTCGGAGCGAAATTAAAGGTTGTATACACTCTATATACAACAGTATACACAAAATATGCAGAATATACAGTGATATACATCAGCAGTATACACTGTGTACAGTCATGAAAATGGGTCAAAAACCCTCCCAAAATTCCAGTTTTGTGCTGCATTGTAATTGGGCCAAATGCCTATTTATTTTTGGTATTCCTTGTTAGATTCTAAGACAGGTGGAATTGGACCTAAGGCCCAATTAAAATCAGATTTCTAGGACATGTATCAAGTGTTGGGCAAAAGGCCCAAAAAACAGGATTAGGCCCAAGTACCGGCGCAAGCGGACAGAAATCGAACTTGGGCCCACATCTTCTCTCTTTTGTTATTTAATTGACTTTGCATGTTAGTGTGTTTATCTAATTTTAAGGTTTTCCTAATCAATGCCCCCAAAAGATAGCCATTTTGAATTAACCATTTAAAAATTAAATGATTTTTTTACTTTCTCTATTTGTTCAAGTAGGCGTATTTTCTTAAAAATAGTTAAGCCAAATAGTTAATTCCCGGATACCTCATGTTAGCGGGCATTAGAGTGCTTTCAAACCTTTCCCGAAATGTTAATATGAACCCCGAACCCCCTTTTAATATTTTTCATTAGATTTCTGTTTTAGTAATTTGAAAAATTAGTTTTCTTGATTTTTCTTTAAAAATTAAGTGGTGACTCTTAAAAACCCGTCGATTTCTCTCTTTTTAAATAAAACAATGGGCTTGCGGAATAGAAGAGATAACAAAAGGCATGGTAATGGAAGAGATAACAAAAGGCACTAATGCCCCAAATGAGTCTTCCGTTCTGCTTCTAGTGATCCCATTGCCGGGCATTGATGCCCCTCTTGAGGCTTCCTCACCTGAGACTCCGGATGAGCGTGCTCCATATGCCTAGCATATCAGGGGGACCGTTTTATCTCTACCTCCCGTACTTCCTTTATTATCGCATTGAGGACACTACATTTTATTTTTGGTGGGGTGAGGGCCTTCGTGTCAATATTCCCCCTTTTGATTGTATTTTGTTAGTTTAAGTTTTAGACAATCATATTACTTTACTTTGTTTATATTATCGTGCTTCTTTTGTTTTAGTGTGTCTCTTATATCGATTTTTTCTCTCTTGAGTTTTTTTCTCTCTCTTGAATTTTGCAACCTCCCATGAGTTTTGAAAAATCATGAAATGTTTGAAATTTTCATTGATAATGATTTGAGAATTGATTGTGTTTAATATTGATGTCTTGAATAATACTCATGATGAGCATGATATAAAGTGTTGGTGTTGCGAGAATGAAATCGATGAATATTGCACTTTTGAATGATCTTTTTGAATCTTTTGTTGACTAGATGCGTTTTGATGTGAGCCTTGCAATGAACATTGGGCGTATGCTTTTGATCTCTTTGGGATGTGCTAAATGATTGTGTTTTGAATTGCCATGTGTGGTGAAGTATTACTTGAAAGAATGTGTGTGGTTTGCCTTGTTAGTCCAATTATTTGAATCTTGGTGAATGTGAGGTGTGATCTGGGGTAACAATTCAAAGAGGGAACCTCAAATGTCCATAATCTCTTGTGACTACCTTGTGAAGGTGTGCATCCATTTTATTACCTTTTAAGCCTAACTCATTTGTTGGCAAAACCAAAAGAAAGCCTCTTGAACCAAATTGTCCCTACCTTCTCATCTAAAATCCTTTTTGAAACATTGTTATGTTTGAATTTGTCCTAAGTTGGGATTGTGGAAAGGAAGGAGGAATGAGAGCCAAGTAAAGGGAAAAGAAAGATGAAATGGGACTCAACTTTGAAGTTTGTTGCAAAAGAAGGAACCCCTCCTTACAAAAAAAAAGAGTCAATGTGATTAAAATGCTTTTGAAAAATGAAAATGAAAAAGAGAAGTGAATGAAATAAAGGTGATTCCAAATAAATTGACTGAAAAGTGAAAGTTTGAGTTCTCAAATGAAAAAGAATGAAAAGAACTTGAGAGGAGGTGAAGATGATTGCGTTAATACTTTGAAAAGGTAAAGTCACCAAGCCAAATTGACCATACCTAAACCCTCAGTCCCATTACAAGCCTAAAAACCCTTGAGATCTTGCATGAACTAGGTTATGTGATGCTTGGAAAATATGGACAAACCTATGTGACAAAGCTTGCATGTGTTTCCCTTTTGAGATAGTGAGAGTTACATTAATTCTTTATATCTTTGTTCATTTTCTTTGTGAGAGCATGGAATCATTCTTGATGTGAGGGCACTTGAATGCATTTATTGAAACATGTTCCTGCATTAGACAAGAAGCTAAAGTGAGCTTATGCTTGTGTTGAAACCAGGTAGTCATCATTTGAAGCTTTTTTTATCATGATTTAGTGTAGCATGTTGTTGAGAGTAGTCTTGTAGTGGCACTGGCATGCTAGCTCTCATTGAGTACTGATTGTAGACACCCTTATTGAGTTAATTGTGTTCCTGATTTACTTGAGGACAAGCAAAATTTTAAGTTGGGGCTATTGATGAGTGGTATATTTGCACTCATTTGATGTCTATTTAGCTTAATAATTAGTGTCCTCAATGCCTAATTTTGTCTTATTCTGATGAAATATTGACGATTTACAGCAATGGAGGCAAATAGAAAAGGCAAGGGTTGATGTTTGAAAGAATGGCTAAAAATGAAAAAAAAAAAGTGCAAACTATACATTGTTGATCGCGTAACAAGAAGGACAGATCGCCAAGTGAGCACGACCTCGCTCAAAATGATAGTGCATAGCACTTGTGTCTACCAAATCTCTTGCGTTGATGTATTAACTAATAGACATATACATGCCTTGGTGAAATAGTGTTTCGAAAGTGATGTGAGTGTTGATAATTCATGCTTTATATACAGTGTTAGGAGTTGCTTGAGGACAAGCAAATATTCTAAGTTGAGGGTTTTGATGTGTCAGGATAATGCAGTACGTTTGATGCTTTTAACTACTCCCTCCGTCCCTTTTTAGTTGCCCACTTTAGAAATGGCACACAGATTAAGGCAACAATGATTAGCACAGTGAAGTTACAATTTTACCCTTATGACAACTTTTCACTTCAAAATTACAACCACTTATTTAAATTAAAGTGAAATAAATTGGAAGGAAACAACATACACTTTTATAATTTTCAAGAAGTGTAAATAATGGTATAATAGGAAAAAAATTGTTGTCCTTTCTTGATTTGTCAAAATGGACAACTAAATAGGGACAACTAAAAAAGGAAATATGGACAAGTAAATAGGGACGGAGGGAGTATGAATTAATGTTAATTCTTAAGCAACGATAGAGTCTTTTAATAACTTTTCTACTAAGATAGATAGGAAATCAGTCAAAGCAAGAAAGAAATCTAAGAGTAGCAAATGCCAGGTCTGACGACAAGACTAACGGAGTATCATATCTACGATGGACCATCAGGTGTGACATCCATGGATAACATAAGAGGTGAAAATGAGAGGGTTAATGACAGTTTAATTGAAGGACCGTCACACTTGCGACGGTCCTTCAGACGCACCATCACAAAAAGTTGGCCAAATTACTTCCTAAAGATTAGACGACGGCGAAGGCGACAGACCGTCACACATGTGATAGGCCGTCATGAGTAACGTTGCGTAGACTTTGGCGGATCAATTTTCTGTTTTTAAGTTTCAAATTTCCTAGGACTATATATAGTAATTTATATGATTTATTTTATTAATTATCTTATTTTTAGTGAAGAACACAGTATGCTTGAACGAATTTTGAACGATAGTTTTCATTGGTTCTTGAAATCAAAGTTTGTGATTGACTCTACCTTTTGTAAGTGAATTTTGATTTAATGAATGCAATCTTGTCTTTTACTTAAATTATCATGAGTGATTAAACTCCATAAGCAAGGGTTGTGGAATCCATGACGAGTTGACCTAAAAAGGGTTTTATATGGAATAAATAGTGTATTGTGATTGTATACCTTATTAACTCTTTTATATTGATCAATTTCTAATGGTTGCGAACATTAGAACTTACACTAGGTTTGACTTGTTTGAGTAAAAATATTGTAAAATCTAGGAAAATAGTTAATTTCGAGGATTCGAGAGTCTAAACTCGTCTAATGGTTGATGTTGTAGTAAGATTAATCAACTCCTAGTAACTGTTATTTGAATTGAGTATACACTTTTAGTTCAAACGAATAAAAGTGATATTCATTTAATTCAGTTGAGAAACAATTAAATGTAGCATAAGTTTGAAGAACTAGTATATTAGCAGTGCAAGGTGAAATTTTGTACCCAAATTCAATTGATTAGTCTTGTCACAACCCAGGAGTACCCCCTAGATGTAACACAGCGTACAAGACTCCAAAGAGCCTCATACATGCTTCTTAGCATATCATAACATAAGAAAATAGGAAATGGTGCAAAAATTTATAACTTTATCTATACAATCGAAGTCTTTTATAAAAACAAGCGGAAATCTATAACATTGTCTCAAACCATCTATAACACTTTGGATAAATCTTTGGGGACGTAGCCCATACAAAAGTCTAAAACATAAAAGAAAGACTTAAAGGACGTAATGGTCAAGCCCCCCGAATGACATAAGGACTCACCAAACTTCTTCTTCTTGATCTACTATGATCCTAGCCACAAGGATAGAATTCAATATAGCCAAACCCTTCACTTTGTGAAAAATGTAGAAGAAAATATAGGTTAGTACAAAATGCACCAAGTATTATAGCCATGCATAAAAACCTTTGAAAACATGCTAAAAGGGACATTTTAGTAGAATGCATGCACTTTGCTAATTAAGCCATCATTTTGAAGATAGTGTGAAAATACATGTCATAAGTGTAAAAGACATCATGAAGAGATATATACTATAGCATGGTAGATAACAATCACAACTAGTGAGTACATGAAATACCATTAGGAACATATACATAGTCAATACAATATAGTTTTAGCATGACATGAGAGAAACACTTCATGAGTCACCTCAAGGCAAGCTTATGCAATGCATAGCTAAGATCCCATAATCACACACATACTAAGCAAGTCACTTTCGATCCTCATTCATGTTTACCATCTTTTAATCTCACCATTAGCCTATTTCTCATAGACAAGGAAACATTCACTTTAAGTTTCTTTTTTAAAAAAAATTCTAAAAATTATTTTCTACTCTCTAGTAAAAAGAAGAGATATTTTCTCAAAAATATTTTTCATTCATAGATCAAACACTAAAAAAAAAATTTGAAAAATATGTTTTACTCACCAACTAAACATGAAAAAATAAGTAAAAAATCTACTTGTTTTCCAGGAAAACATTTTCTCATACCAAACACACCCTCAGTCTAACCCAAATTTTCTTTGCCCAAAACGGGTTAGGTAATAAGTAATACAACATATTAAACCCCAATCCATTTTCTATTAAGTTTTCATTATTTTGATTTGTTCTTTTAAACTATTTTAGTACTTAATAGTTTTTTTGTTATTATAGTTATATATGTAACCTATCAAATTAAAAAAAAAAATTAACAATATTTCTCATGAATCAATTTGAGTTACATATCAACACGATTTTTAATGAGTTGAGCTAATAAATGAGCACGTTATTGGCTTGTTGTCTACGTCTACCCCTACCTCCTAATATACAAAGATAACACTTTTGTTCAATAAGCCAATGTTCGGTTTGATATTTCATCTAAAGACGAGGACAGAAGATTAAAGACAAATTTCCTTTGACAGTAAAGATGAAATCAAGAAATTATTCAGTATATAAATACCCTATTTTATGAAAATGGTCTACACCAGAAAAAAAAGAAATTAAGCTAGTTTTTCATAAATGGATTTTCTAGTTGTTTGGCTTTCATTTGTCATAATTAGTGTACTATTCTTAATGAGCAGTAGTAATGTTGAGAAAAGAAGAAAAAAATATCATCCAGTTGCTGATAGCACTTTGAAGCAATTAATGAACTTTGATAGGATATATACATGACCATATGACTATTCTTGCTGCAAAATACAAGACTTATAGATTAGAGAGTCTCTTTAGAAGGGAGATTTATACTTCTGATCCAGCTAACATTGAGTACATTTTGAAAACAAACTTTGATAACTATGGCAAGGTATGTCTCTCTGCAACATGGAGTATAAATTACTCTTTCCGTTTCAGTTCGTTTGTCTAGTTTTAATTTAACAATAAGAAAAAATTTAAATCTCGTGGTCTTAAACTAAAGACATGTTTGAATCTATCAAAATATCTTTAAATATTATAATTTTAAAAATAGACAAAGTTATTTGGGTGAGTATTTTTTAATAAATAATTTAATTTATTATAATTTATAGCAATATATAGTAATATTATGATAAATCTGCACTATGTATAAAAAAGTGAATTATGCATGCACTATAGAGGAAGAGGTATTAGTAATGCATGTATTAATTATACTTGTATTAGTTATGCATAGATTATTTCCTATGCATTGTTTGGTTTGGTGTATAAAAAATAGTCTACATTGTATAAAAATATTTATTTACAAAAGTATTCTTCACAATTATGGTGGAAAAGATGTGAAAGTAATTTTGAGGGGTAATTGGTTTTTAACCATATTAATGCATGTATTAAATCCTTTGCATTACTAATACCTAAAAATTCATGGTTTTAGTAATACACTCATCAATACACAATGGAGTGTGCATGAAAAAATGCACCAAACAAGGGACTACTAATACATATAATTAATGCATGTATTATTTTTACTAATACACTCTACCAAACGACCCCTTAATGTTTTATAATATATAATGCTTGTTTGTTAAGAAATTGACACAATACATTATAAATGTATTAAAATGTGTGATAAATGTATTATTCATTAATAAAACTTATATTATACTATGTGTTTTATAAATTGTTCTCTACCATGTGTATTAAAAATGTATTATAAATATTATAAGTGTTTAAGTGAAAAAAAAAGTTACTACAATAAATGGTAAATATTTTCTTAATATAACATATTTATATAAGTCCCTTTTAGAAAACATCACGGAACATTGAAATTAAGGAGTTGTCAAAAGATAAAAGATAGATTTTTTTTTTTCAAATGGATTAAAAAAGGATAATAAAACAAATAAATTGAAATATAATGAAAATGCTTTTGAACTCAACCTGCTTTTAATGGGACATTTTTTTTAGGCAAAATTAACAACAGAAATAATTTTAGAACAAACTATTAGCGACTGGGACATTTTTGAACTGATCAAATCAAAACATAAATTTATATGTTTGAAAAATCTGCAGGGGAAGCTTCATCATGAGGTTTTAGAAGACTATTATGCAGGGGCGGACCTATAGTGGTTCAAGTGGGTTCATATGAACCCACTTGGTTGAAAAATAACACTATATATATATATATATATATATATAATCAGTTTTTAAAATTTTATATGTATATATTAAATTTTGAACCCACTAACACAAGTCTGAAGCTTAGCCGAGTGGTTGAGGGGGTTTAGTTTTCCCAGCCAACCCGGGATCAAAGCCCCATTACCACATTTTAGTTTTAATTCATTTTTTTGATATATAAAACGTTCACATAACAATTTTTTACTTTTACAATTATAAGTCCAATAGTCAACAACTTTTGCCGTTTTTGTTTTTAATTTTTTTTAAAAAAAAAACTCAACCAAAAAGACACTAATCCCTATTATTCTCAATTCTAAAAACTCTTTTGTCTTCTTCTTTGTTGAAATCTTCTTGAACCTCTCTTACTTTTCCCCCCAAAATTTTGAGCATATTTTTTTGTTGAAGGAAAAAAACTCTCCCCGTCTCTCAAATCTCGCATCAATAGTCAATATCCATCAAGTATGTTTTTCACTCTTGATTCTAGTCTTTATATATACATATATGATTATTGTGGTTATTTTTTATTTCTTCAACTAAAAATTCCTTATCATTCTAAAATCAACAAAAAATTACAAATAATATTAGGTATATTTCTATGTATTTGATTCTGAAATTAAGGTTGTAATTATTTTGTTTAATATTTTGTTTTTATTTGTTAAATGTTGAATGAAGAGAAATCATTCATAATATTCTTTTATCTCCTTAGTTTATATTGAAGCCTAGCTTTTCGTCCATCTTGTTATTTATCGTCTCATTCATAAGTCAATGTAAATTTTTTTCAAATGTATTAACATTGTTTAGTATAGTCAGATATGTATGTTGTTAGCCTCATAAAAGTGCATTGTCTAAATTGTAGTCTTTTGTTTTATTGATCTAACTTGAGGAGAATGCTTTCGACATAGTAATGTCAAGTTAATAAGATGCTATGACAATTTATTAAAGTTAAGAAACAAATTGCAAGATCATTTAATTGAAATTCCATTTATTTGACAACGCTTTGTTTAGTTACTTTCTAATTAGAATTTTAATTTGGTAATACAGGTTGAATATCAAATGAAGAGATTTTTCTCTCCTATATCCTCCAAGTTGCCACAATCAAGTTCATCCGCTCAAAATGCTCCTCGGATGGAAGAAAACTTGAACCAATTAGAAGAAACTCATCATTCCGTTAAAAGATTGAAACAAGGGGTAGATTTGGATTCTTTACCGGCAGATCCAAAGAAAAGAATATCCATTCGAGACTATCATCCGGATGAACGTGATGAGATTAGACGAGCATATCTCCAAAGAGGTCCTCATCAACCTAGAATTCGTGAGTTTCCTCAAAGTGATATTTATGGATTAAAAGTTGATCAAGAGTGAATTGCAAAATCGAATGGATGATGATTTTCTGAGTAGTTGTATGGTGCCTTATGCAGAGAAAAGAATATTTAATACTATTTCTGATGAGAGTATTATGAATAGGTTTCAAGAAATGAAAACTCGTAGAATAGAATTGTAATGATATATTTTAATTAATCAAAATTTGTTTTGTTTGCGTTTTTGCTTATTTATTTTTTATATCTTGAACCCACTTCGTGAAAATCCTGGGTCCGTCACTGCTATTATGGAGATGGTGTTTTTGCTAAGCATTGCCCAAAATAAGCTATTTTAAAAACCAATTCACCAAACTAATACGCTTTTTAATTTTTTTACAAAAGTAGTATAAACGTACTTCATGGTAACGTTTTAGGTTATTTTTATTTTAAAAATTCAACGGACAAAAACTGACGGAGCTGACGACGTGTAACGACCCGCTTGGTCGTTTTGAGTACTAGAGCTTTTGATTTCATAAAATACTTTTCGATAGATTCTAAATAGGTATTTTGGACTATTTGTAACTACAATATGGAATTAGTGGGGTTGTTTTAATAATGAATTTAGTTGGTGGTTAAAGAAGATAACATTAAAATTAGTAACATTTAATATTTATTAGTTCATAATTAGTTACCCTAGATAATTAAAAACACTAACGAGAGAAACACTACCTGCGGCGTCAACCAGAAGCGACTGCCATCCAAGTAATGCTTCAACTCTTCGATTTCCTTAAGTAATATGTAATGGGTTTATATTAATTGAGTGGAAATCCTTGGGATGCATTAATTATCCATTTGTCTTATCTATTGAATATGTTGTTTGTCCAATTTTAGTGAGTGAATGTTAGGCGATAAATTATGATGATTATTATAGTATTGTAATTAGATGAGACATTGGAAAGAACGAGTGTGCATTGGCAGCAGTGTTAGGGTGAAGTGTAGTTATCAATAGTAGGAGTGACAATTATTGTTTTATAATTAAGGTTTGGATGGGAATTTAGAATGGATAGTAGCGGCAGGATTGTTGGAGACAAACTTTTGTGAGTAATTATTGGCAAATGTGTGCCATTTGATAATCCAACATTTAAGAATGAGGTTATAGTGTATTATCATAAACAAGTTAGTTTGCATTTTATTGTTTTAGGGTGATATTCACAATCAGTAGCTTAGCTTTAATGTTCGTTATTACGACATAATTGAAATGATGATATATGGGTTTAAGTAAGTAAACTATATTATATTGATATCATTAGATTTATGATATTTAAAAGAATTGAGACTTAACTCTAGACTAGGCATATAGTGATATGAGGATCGATAGAATTGTTTACTTACGAATAATGTACAATTGATAGATCGAGAAACATTCTGAGGCATTACAGAAAGGGAAGGAATTGGAAGATTAGCTCTCTTGACTTCGGTTCTTCGGTGGAGGTAGGTTATGGTTTATTCTATTTGATAGATAAACTCTTAATAGCGATTGATATGCATTGAATGATATTGTGAAGTGTTCTATGTACTTGACTATGTGATTGTGTGGCTTGGTTGTGTGGTTTGTCATTGGTCTAAAATCCTGAGACCGTGAGATTTATAATCTGAAAACCTCTCTATCGAAGTGATGCCTTGACTAAAGAAGGCTTGATGTAATATTATTAATGAATTGAAAAGTGGTGATAATAAATGATAAATTAATAATATTATTGGATCGGAGTGTCACGTTCCGACACGGTATTTTTGGATCGGAGTGTCACGTTCCGACACGGTATTTTTGGATCGGAGTGTCACGTTCCGACACGGTATTATTGGATTGGAGTGTCACGTTCCGACACGGTATAATTGGATCGGAGTGTCACGTTCCGATACGGTAACATTAAAGGAAAAAGATATTGAATTAACTTAATGTACTCAATCTCAATGAACGCATTTCCCAAACGAGTGTGAAGTGGAGGCATGAGTCCTCGTGTGTGTGCTTGATATTGTGATTGATTACGTACTTGCTTCAACTGTCACTTGTTCATGTTGTTGTTTCTTATCACCTGCTAAGTGCTATAGTTGACTTTATACTATTATTCATTGTATATTAGTTTCTATTTTGGGTTGGCCGATGATACCTACTCAGTACATGTTGCCTCGTACTGAGCCCTACTTGTATTTTTCTTTGTTTTCTTTTTGTGGAGTGCGGCGAGTGTATCAGTGACTTCGACTTGCCCTCAGCTCTAGCCAGTCTCCAGCACATCAGGTTCCAGGGTGAGCTATTCATTCCAGCTCGTGTTGGATCCTCTTGGTCATGGCATGATGTCCTTAGTTTTCGGACATAACCTATTTTATTCATTTATTTTGGTGTCTTTATTACTCTTAGACTTAATATTTGAAAATTAGATGTCCTTGATGTGATGACTTTCAGATTTTGGGGATAATAAGTGTTAGACTTTAAAGGTTTATTTGATTGGTTACTTTAATAAGTTTTGAGCTTCCGCATTATTGTTGTTGTTCATAGTTAAATTATTGATATGTGTTGGGGTTTGGATTCCTTGGTTCTCCCACTTAGGAGGTTAAGTGTGGGTGCTACTCACGACTCATTTTGGGTCGTGACACGACGTTAAATGAATAAACGTTACTGTGAGTAACGTTTTAGGTGTAAAACAATACAAGAGGAAGAAATAGTTACGACTAAAGAAAAAACTTTAACTATTTTTTTGTCTTTTATTTTCTCATTTGATGCCTATTCACAGAAATAAAATAAAAATGAAAAGTTGAATTAAATCACATAATGTATCAATTTTATTATGAAGAGAGGTAAGAAAAATTGAATTAAATTTAAATATTTTGTATTTCACAATTTTTAGCATGCATGACTTTCTTAAGATTTTTTAAGTTTTTAAGGACAAGTTTTATCATCTATCGATATCCATATTTATCTGTATATAAGTCTAAACATGTATTGCACATGTTTTTTAATATTATTTTTTATAATCTTTTTACACATTTGTTGCACGTGTATATAGCGTATTATTTTTTACCATATATATAAAAAAAATTGTATATGATTCTATCTTGAAAATGATTTTCTTGAGTTATAAATTAGATATTTAAAAATACCAAAAGTTAAACATATTTAAATCATTCTTCGTCTTTTTTGAACAACTATGTAACTCCTACGTTAAAGGTTTGGTCCATATTCCCAAATCAAAGCTCACAACTTTTGGTAATGGCTAATGAAAAAAATATATCTAAATCATTTATCAAGCTAAATATGGTACCCAATAAATAAAGGATATAGTTTACACTATCAAATTCAAATCACAGTGCGTACATATAATTGGTGGATAATATAGACCAATATAGATATTTAAAAGAATTCTAAGCCCGATTAAATGACACATTCAAAAATCAAGAACTCACTTTATTTTTTTCTCCGTTTCTAAAGATTTTCCTCCTTTTTTTTTTTTTTGCTTACCTATTAAATTAACAAAATCATTATTAAAATTATAACTTTAACTTTTGCCTCAGTTCAGCGACAAAATAAGGCAAACCCCAAGGGTTGCTTTCTCTTCTCCTCTGTGAGAAAAATAATCAGAGAAGTGAATCTATTGAAAATATTTTTATTTGTGATCGATCTAAATATACATTTTATTCAATAAATTCATAAAGCATTATTCCATCCGCTTTGCTAATTCTTATATAAAGGATAAAGGAAAACCGTATGCTTAAAAATATTTGAAGTCGAAACAACATGATATGCTGACTATTATATTACCACTAATCATCAGCTTTTATAATCGTAACGACACATGTACATTTGCTTTCAACCCTAATCATATGGTAAGAGGTCTAGTGTGTGAAAAATGAAATATATATTTCAGGATGTACTTTCCGTTCTTAGCTTAAAACAACTAGATATGAAATTTAAGTGAACGTCATAAAGATAAAATTATGAAAGTTGTGTATTCTGTTGAGGAATTTTTATTCTCTATAAAAGGTAACATATTAAACTTAGTTTATTAATTTCAAGATGAAAATCATCAATGAGAACGGATAGCACGTATATACTTTTTTATCCCAAAAAAAAATTACACTATTAAAAGCACTTCAATTCACATATATCCCATTTCATCCCAACAAAATTGACACTACTAGAAGAACTTCATTTCTGGAGGAGAGAATTTCCAACATAATCGAACGTATTAATTTATCATCACGAACAATAGATTGTAACCGTCTCATGAAAATTTCTCCCTCTACTACTGTGCTAACCTGTGAACAATTTGTATGAATCAAAATAATAGTCTTGAAATTAGAATATTCACATGTATATAGTAAATCCTTGATTAATACCTAGTGTTAAAAAGGGAAATCCAAACTTACCCCATAGGAGATACACAAATTTCTCAAAATCGATGGACGTTTGTCGATTATAAGGAAAAATCGAGAAAAACTGACGAAATAAATCCTCATAACACAATATGACAGACTCCCTCGGTTAAAACACACTAATTTTGATTATCATTGAGAAATTGGGATAAAAAGAAAAAATCTTGTGACCTTTTATGAAAGTAGTAGGTTTGTTCATGTGAAGGATATTTCGGATAATTTAAAATACGAGCGTAGAAGTGCGATTTATAAATCCCAAAGCACGTTTGCTCAAGGTGTAAATATAAGAACCTCCTGGTTTATAAACCCTAAGCAAAATAGATTTTTGTTCATGAATAGAGTTGGTCATCAATGGAAGGTTGAAATCACATTTAGTTAATGTGTTCTATTTTGCCAACTACTTGCCATGCCCTCTACAATTTACGAGTAGAGATACTTATTAATCTAGTTAAGCATATCTAAACCAGTCTTCTTCTTTTTTTCGAACAAACTAGTTAATTCCTTTTTATATTAGAGAGATTTGGTCCATGTCCTCCTTTAAATTTATACCTTTTTGCGTGGACGAATAAACATGATAAGAATCAAACATAACCCCCCACATAAGGGCTCACAATCTTTAGTAATGAGTTATGAAAAAACATAAAAATATATAAATCATTCAACAAGATAAATATGGTACCTACTAATTAATAAAGGATACAATCCACACTTGTTAAATTCCAACCATATGTATGTGACATTCATATATTTCAACAAGTAATTTTAGTTCTTAGCTGAAAATAGCTAGATATGAGACTTAGTTTCAGTAAAAGCAGTCAGCTTTGACAAATTATGGAAGTTGAAAACCTATTGCTGATCAGGATTCCCTGGTAATGCCCGATTCATTTTCCCTTCTTACCTTCTTCCCTCGACAGATGAACATTTTCCCTTCTTACCTTCTTCCTCTTTCCTTTTTCAATCTCATGAATCTTTTCTGAATCCTCAATGAAGATTTTAGGGATAAAAAAGTTTCCATCGACATCAATCCAAGAGATTGGCAGTTCATTCCCAGTGTCCAAATCTATTCCAAACATGCGATAAAAATCAACAATTAATTTAAACCCAGCTTCCATTTCCACCTCAATCATAGCCTTTCCACTCACAAAAGCTGAAATGAGCACGCACATCCATCGCATGTTTCTCGAAATCCATCTTGAGCCTCAACGGTTTCCCACTCTCTTTGAAGTTGTGGTGATTCTGAAACAGTAGCTGAGCATGATCAGGCCATCTACCCAACGGAAGAACCTCATTTCTCACTTTCGACTTCCCATCAACACCATCCTTGCCGTTTCCGCTAATAATCTATGTTTTCTTTATCATCATAAATATTTTTTTGAGAAGCTTAATTTCTAGCAGAAGAAAGACCAAAGGAGAACTTGTCTATATATACTAGTAGTTGATTGGAGAAGGCATTATGACGGTCATTGAACCCTTGGTTTTAGATGGCATAAATGTTTTATGGTACATACCAAATCTCATTCACTTCTCTCTTATTTCGCTCACCACTCGTATTTCAAAAATGACGATCAGACCCTTGATTTTAGAGTGTAAGGCTTGTTTATGGAAGGATATTTCGGGTAGTATAAAAATGTGAGTGCGAAAAGTGGAAATGAAAGTCTCCTTTTTCTATATATTACAGTAATCCCTATTAATAAATTAAATTCAATTTTTCTATTATTTGCTATTTACCTATTTTGTCTTCTTTTTTCTCTTTTATAATAAGAAAATATTCTTTCGGTCCATATTAAGTGAATTTGTGAGTTAATACATAGAGCCTGTTTGGATTTTGACTTAAAATAAGTAGCTTTAATTTTAAGTCAAAAATAAAAAAGTCAAATTGAAATGACTTTTAAGTCAAAAAATAAAAAGTAGGGGAAGACCCCTACTTTTTATTTTTCAAGTCATTTTTTACATTGTCAAACACTTTCCAACTTATTTTAAGTTAATTTTTATATTTGTCAAACACTTCTAGAAGTCAAAAACTGAATTAAAATTAGATTTGACCAACTTTTAAGTCAATCCAAACACCCTCATACTTATTAAGAAAAAAAATTATGACATAAATTAAATAGTATTTTCCACTTTTATACTTTTAGGGGTCGATTGGTAGAGTGTGTAAGAATAATGTAAAGTATAGTGTATTAGTAATGATTGCATCAGTATTGCTTGTATTAGTTATGATGAGATTTTTTTATGCAATGTTTGATTTGGTGTACTAAAAATATTATGCATTACATAATTTTTTTAGAAAAACTATCACAAATATAGTGGAAAGGATGTAAAAAAAGTTTTTGAGGGCAATTGTGTCTTTAATAATGTTAATGCATGCATTATAACCCATTGCATTACTATTGCATAGAAATAGATGGCATTAGCAATACACTTTTCAATACACAATAAAGTGTATTACTAATACAAGCTTTAGTTATGTATAGGTTAGAAAAGTGTACCAAACAAGGTACTAATAATACAACAAGCTAATGGAAGCATTATTTTCTCCAATACACTCTACCAAACGACCCCTTAGTAATTGTCAAACTATTTTTAAAAAGGGAAATAATTTAAAGAAAAATCATAAATATGAGGAATTAACTCTCTTGAATTTATCATCTAAAAAATGTAAATGAAGGGCAAAAATAGAGAAAAAATAAAACAAACATTTATATTAAACTTTAAAAAGTTCACTTATTTTGAATTATGAAAAAAAAAACTCCAAACAATCATTTTAACATTATTATGGAATAGAGGGAGTAGTTTTTTTGGAGTATAAATTTTTATTTTTATATCTTAAATTTCACAAATTATATTCAATTATGACTTTCGATTTTAGAAAACTTGGGCTTCCCTAAATATAAATTTGATTAATTTATAATCAATTTATATAAGAACACAAATTAAAAACTAATTCATTTTGATTTTTCAAGTGTTTTTCTTTTTTAATTACTTAATTTAAATAAAATATTATTTAATAGAAGTCATGAGACAATTAAGTAATTGTATTTTATATTCTAATTCTAGTCGTATTATATATATATATATATATATATATATATATATATACACCTTTTGAGAAGATGAGATTCAAGTTTGCATAAAAATATATTCAAGTTCTCTCTATTTTTTATAGATCTTTCTGTTCTATATATTGAAAATAAGCAGCAACATTCCTATAGTAAGAAACCAAATTAAACTAACTCTAGAAAACTTATTATATACAAATTAGGATAATCCAATCCTAACTAGACATGAATTGAAAAAAATAAAAAAATAACAAATATTAAACAACTTAGGAATCCTACTCTTAACTTTGAATTATTATTCCAACATGTGGCTCTTAACAAATAACTGGTGATGATCAAGACACCTACTCGACAAACAATAATTTTCTCGAAATAGGAACCTCAATTCTCAATTTCTTACATAGTTGCAAATGATTTGATTGAGTTATAAATTATACATTTAAAATTAGCAACAATAGACATTGTTGCATTGTCTTATGACCTTTTATGAAAGTAGCAGGTTTGTTCATGAGAAGGATGTTTCGGAAAATTTAAAATAAAAATGTAGAAGTGCAATTTATAAATCCTAAAGCACGTTTGCTCAAGGTGTAAATATAAGCACCTCCTGGCGGTTTATAAACCCTAAGCAAAATAGATTTTTGCTCATGAATAGAGCCGGCCATCAATGGAAGCTTGAAATTACATTTAATTAAGGTATTCTGTTTTGCCCTCTACAACTTATGAGTAGAGATACTTATTAATCTAGTTAAGCATGGCTAAATCATTCTCTTCTTTTTTTCCGAACAAACTAGTTAACTCCTTTCTATATTAGAGATTTGGTCCATACCCCCTTTTAAATTTATACCTTTTTGCGTGGACGAATAAACATGGTAAGGGCTCACAATTCTTTGGTGATGACTTATGAAAAAAAACATAATATCTTAATCATTCATCAAGCTAAATATGGTAGCCACTAAATAATTGGATGCCAAACAACATGATTTGCTACTATTAATTGCCACATGCCATCAATTTTTACCTGTGATCGCAACCCTAATCATACGGTAAGAGGTCTAGTCTAGTATATATATGTGATGTGGCATATATATTTCAGCAAGTAATTTCAATTCTTAGCTGAAAATAGCTAGATATGAAATCTACTACTACTAAAAGCAGCCAACAAGTGAGCATCATAAAGAGAAAATTATGAAAGTCGAAAACCTAAGTTTGTAAAAGGTAACATTACACTTAGTTTTTTCAGCATGGAATTTATCAATGAGAAACCATAATTCCCATTTTATCCCAACAAGTTTGACAGAATCTCATATCAGGAAGGAATTCCAACATAATCGGACGCATCAATTGATCATCTTGAACAATAGCTTGTATCTTGCTTATGAAATGTCCGTGCGCCACTACTTTGCCCACCTGTGAATATATAATTTGTATGACAAGTCAAGCTTTTAAAATCAGAATATTCACCATATAGTAAAGAAGCATTGACCAAAATAAGCTATTTTAAAAACCAATTCACCAAACTAATACGCTTTTTAAATTTTTTACAAAAGTAGTATAAACGTACTTTATGGTAACGTTTTAGGTTATTTTTATTTTAAAAATTCAACGGACAAAAACTGACGGAGCTGACGACGTTAAATGAATAAACGTTACTGTGAGTAACGTTTTAGGTGTAAAACGTTACTCACAATAACATTTGTTGAGAATCCAATCACGTCAACCCTGCAAATGCAGAATCAAATCCTGCAAATTTAAAACGTTACTCTATATGAACATTCCATCAACTTCTGGAATATTCGAGATCTTGATCTTTAAAAATACCCAAGAGTTTCTGGGATATTTTAAGATATCTTTTCAGGGAATTTAGTACCCTTTATATAGGCATAAACTAAGATTTAGAGTTGAGTAGACTCCAAGAATTCTAATTGAAACTGAACATACCATCTAGCGTTCCAATTCGAATTGAACACTACTTGTAGAGTCCGCAAAATTTCAATGTCTGCAAATGCCCCCAGCTTCAAGGCTTGTCGGAGTGTAGACTTGATGAAACTCAAAAACGAGGCTTGAAGTACTCATTTTTCCACCTTTGCAGCTTCAGATTTTCAAATTTGATTTAAGAGAGAAGAGATGAAGGGCAGATTTGATCCCGCTGGGCGTGTCAATTTGTTTGCAACAAATTTTAAACATATGAAAAATAAATAAACCACAAAAATAAAATCTAAAGAAACATAATTTTATTCATCAAGATAGCGGATACAATTCTGTTCCTCCCTTGATTCTCCTCTCCTAAGATTTATCCATGATTTGAGGGCCGTTAGTGGCATATTTCTCGAATTAAGATGATTTAAATTTGACCTCTATATGAATATTCCATGTCTTTTGTGGAATATATCGAGGTTTTGATCTCTTTATGAAATTTTTGAGATGCATTTTAAGAGAATTTAGTACCCTTTATATAGGCATAAACTAGGGTTTAGGGTTGAGTAGCCTCCAAGAATCCTAATTTGAGTTGAACACAATTAGTAGAGTCTCAACTCGAATTGAACACATCTTGTAGAGTTCCACAAAATTTCAATGTCTACAATGTGAATAAAGGGGATATGGTGGCATATCAACCATACGCAATGGGAAGGATGAGCTACATATGGGGTGATGACGCACAAGAGTTTAAGCCAGAGAGATGGATTGATGAAAACGGTTCCTTCAAGCAAGAAAGCCCCTTCAAATTTACCGTTTTCCAGGTCTGTACGTATATATATTGACAAATTGACAAGACTAATGACTTTCATTATTGAAGATAATGAATTAAAAAACATATTTTGATGCACTACGCGCAGGCTGGGCCAAGGATATGTATAGGAAAAGAATTTGCTTATAGACAAATGAAGATCACTGCAGCGGTTTTACTACGATTTTTTATATTCAAGTTGGCTGACGGATCAATGCCGGTCACCTACAGGCTACAAGACAATGATACAGCTTCATATAGCTGGAGGATTACATGTTCGCGCAATGCAAAGAATCGATCAAAACTGAAAACAGCCAAAAAGAATTGAATCTCAATTACTGCATAAATTGAGATTCATAATAAATAATATGCATATCATTCTGCAGTGTGAAGTGATTTTCAGCAAAAATAGCAATGCTGTAATTTTCTTATACCACAGTAAGGCTTTTAAAGAGTGTACTCGTCCCACAAAATTAACATGTGATATCTAGAAAAATCGTAATAATTCAGTTAATTGGTTACATCAATATATATTTAGTGTGGGACCTATGATATCTAAAGGCACAACCAAGTACTTAAATCACTCCCGATCACCTTGGGATCTGTGCGAAGTATTCAACAAAAATCATAAATTACCTTTTAGACTTATTGGAACTGCCAAAACTCAATTCCAAATTCATTTTCCCATTTTGTTGACTTTCACCAAATTAAACTTCAAATTTCTAAATTTCTAGATTTATATTTTCTTCTCCAGTATGCATTTGATTGCCTCGGGAACCTGCCGTTGTCCCCCAAAGTCATTAATCACATTTTAAACTATGGAAAGTATATTTTTAAAAAAAGGTTCGATTACAATTTGAATTATAAAGTCATTATGCAATTTAAGTTCTTAAAAAAGGGAGTTTTTAACCTGTCTTATATGACTTCATATGATTACTTTGTGACTTAATTGTGTTTACATTAGAATTGTCACTTGTATGTGAGAAAGAAAAAAAAACTTAATTGTCCGTTTAAGAAAGAAAAACCTTTTTTGGCAACTCTTTAATTCTAATTTTTCACATGACATGTTTAAGGCTATAAGATTAAAATACATTTTAATATATTTCACATATCTTCAATATAAAACCACAAAATTCAAAAGTGTTCCTTATTTTTCTAAATTCGTTAAAATCAGAAAAACAAATTGAAATGGAGAAAGCATTATTTTTAATACAGCTGCAGTGTGGTAGTCCATTTATTCTCCTTTGCTTAGCTTCTAGTAGCTATTGATTCTACGAAAGGCACGAACATGTAATCCTCCATCTATATGAAGCTGAAGCATAGTTTTGTAGTTCACAGGCTTTGTGTCATCACTCAATTTGAATACAAAGAATTGCATTAAAACTGCAGCAGTAATCTTCATGTTCTTGTATGCAAATTCCTTTCCAATACATATCCTTGGCCCAGCCTGTGTGCGTATGCATCCAAACATTAATATTTCACGTCAGATGTAATTTAAACGCGTGGTGATAATAAGATTATGTCGTTGGATGAATGCGTGCAACAATAGTAAAGTAGAATGAGTGTGATTTTAATTATTAATACATGCATGTATGTATATTTGTATACCCTTTTTTGTTTTGCATATGTGCGCGAAAAATTGGAAGTTAATTTGAACGTTATGCAACATATTGGAACAGGATGTTTATAAATTTATATGTTTAGTGAACAGACTTGGAAGGCAGTAAATTTGAAGGGGCTTTCTTGCTTAAAGGAGCCATTCTCATCGAGCCATCGTTCTGGCTTGAATTCTTCAGCATCATCACCCCATAAGTATTTCATCCTACCCATCGCGTATGGTGGGTACGCTACCATATCTCCTTTCTTCACATTATATCCATCTGGAAATACATCATCTTGAAGGCATACTTTGGCATTCTGGATTCATGAAATGTAAACCCCGTGTTAGAAATAGCAGGGGAATTTGAGATAAAGAAAATAAGTTGGAAGTATTTTTATGTTTACCACGGGAATGGCTGGATATAGTCTTATAGTCTCCGAAAGAACAGCATGAAGATAATGCATCTTATCTACTGCTTCTTCTTTCAGATTGGCCCCAAATTCTGAAATTGTTCCACTGCCTCCTTTCGTATTCGTTGTTTCTTTGATTTCCTCAGCCAGTTTTTCCTGCACATGTGGATACCTGCAGAGCATTAAAATAAACCACGAGAGTGTCGTTCCTGTTGTGTCTTTACCACCACCCATGAAGTTTATCAGTATATCTCTCAAGTACTTTGGATTTGTCGAAGAGTAATGCCAGAACCTTGACATAATGTTCTCTGCTTTCTCCTGTAAAATGTCCACAATCAACAAATTAACTTAATTGTTTACAAAGAGGGCGAAAAGTTCAATTGATCACGACTTACTGTGGGATCGCGTTGTTGTGAAAGCTGTTCAGCTTTGCTACGGATAAGCTTATACATGTACACGTCTATGATTTCCATACTTTTCCTCAATTTTGCTTCAGAACCAAAATTTAGTGCCTTTTTTATTTTCCAGAACATATCAATGTATCGCAAAAGACTCATTTCACTCGCGTCATCAAGTGCTTTGATGAATCTGTTAGCCCCTTCTTCACATGAACCACATACACTGTCAAGTTCAATCCCGAAAGCAACTTGAAATACTGAATCCAAACTTGACTTCAAAAGCAAATCCTACAAAATAGACATATATGATGGTTAAGTACGTAGCTAATAGCATGACGTAACAGACATGATTTGTTTAATAAAGCTGAAGTAGCTCACTTGAATATCTACTGTTTCTTTTGAATTTGCGGATTCATCTAAGATGTTAGCAAGCTTTACTGCATTTTTGCTGAAGATAACACTGTTAACTTCCCTTATAACCCTTTTCGAGAACTCAGGGCTCGAAACTTTTCTCTGTTCTTTCCATTTCTCACCGTCTACAGTAAACATACCGTCTCCATAAAAGTCTTTTAGAATCTCATGATGGTAATCTCCCTGCACGAACATTTTTAAAGTCAATCCATATGCTCATACCTCTTTCTGTCCCAGTTTATATGGCACAGTTCAAATTTCGAGAGTCAAACAGTTTAACTATATTTCACTATTTATGTGGATACTACCTTTCCATAGTTGTCGAAATTGGTTTTTAGAATGTACTCAATGTTAGCTGGATCAGAAGTGTATATCTCTCTCCGAAATGGGCTCTCAAGTCGATAAGTCTTGTATTTTGCAGCAAGATCTGCCATGTGATCGTGGATACGATGAAAGTTTATGAGCTGCTTCGTCGTAGAATCAACAATTGGATGGTATTTCTTTTTCCCTTTTTTCTTTGCTCCTAGTTTGCTCATGAAGAAAACTATCAGTACAAGAAAAGACAGAGAAATAGAAGGAAATGTTGCAAATATAGAGATTGGATTCATTGTTAGAGTATCCATCTTATTTTTTGTGCCAATACTTAAAACATACATTCATTCTATTTATAGAGAGTATATGATGGATTGGATTCTCTTTAGCTTTGGTATTTTAAAAGACTTGTCTTTCTTGTTTTCTTGTTCTATGTGTATTTTTGTTGTCTTAACCAATATTTAATTGAAGGTAGGAAATGAGATCCTCACAAATTTGTCTATTTCATGATGATTTATGTGTAATAGAACAGCAATCTTGAGCTACTAAAGTTAAAAGGTAAAAAAATTCCTTCATCTGACATCATTTCCTTATTGATACATCCCCAAAAAAATTATGTGACATCTTTTCCTTATTGGTCTATCCCAGTAAGAATGTCATCTTACTATGATAAGAAACAATTTAGTTATAAAATTCTTCTTTTACTTTTAATGAAATAATTAACAACCATAGAAATATCTAAGAATTATTTTAGATTACAAATTTCAATAGTTTTCTTCTTTTACTTTAACATCGTGTCAAATCAAATAATGCCACATAAAATACGAAACCATAATAATGTCTTAGTGGTGGTGTATCAGCAAAAAAAAAAAAAGGCCTCAATACAATACAACTTAGCAGCTACTTGGTCATATCATCACCAAAAATCAAGAAGTACTAATAAAGAAATTAACTTTGTCAAAATGTTGGGCATTTAACACTAATCATGTTGAAGCAGAGACTTAGCCTTCCCAGGATGATGTTGGAAGGAATGAAATGATCATTATTTGAAGCATGTTTAGCAAGAAAGTTTGGTGTTATGTGTCCTATTAACTATTAAATTAAAGGTTTCTAAGTCTTCTTTCCAACACCAATAACCATTCTGTAAATGACAATAAAAAAAATCGTAACATTACCCATTTCTCAACAATAGTTGAATGATAGTATTAGAAATGGTAGGAAAATACTATCTTTTATAATTTCATAAAATGATATAGTACATGAACACTGAATGTGGTAAGATCATTTTATGGTGGACAAGCTACAACAACAGTATAGGAGCTGGAGAATGAATCGAAGCAGAATAATTTTATTCAGTTCCGTTTTTGCTTCTGCTCTACTGGAGGCGGAAATAGAGCACGAAAAATCCATGCAGCCAAAATTGCTCCTATGAAGGGGCTGATCCAATAAACATAAAAGTGTTCCCATGTGTTGTGTGTATTGCTTAGGTAAGCCCAGCCAAATGCCTGCAAATCAACAAATAGTTGCGTGTTATGGGGGCGATTTAACAAACTGAGCAGGAAACACCAAAAAGAAACAAATGGCTACAGGTTTAGGTGAATTTCATAAACGGCCATATAATTCATTATGACTTTTTTCTTTCACTAAAGTCACGTAACTAAGTTTTCTAATATAACACATTCATAGAAAATGAGGGTAAAATGAAAGACGTGGTTCTTGATTGAACTCATTTCCGGTCTTATGTTCCCCACATTGTAAACGAAGATACCTAAAAAACAAAGTACTATTTAATTAACACCGATGAAGAAGTTTGTAACTAGACTACAGGCCACAGAAAATACAAATAAGTAATGAGAACATGTTTACAACTTACGAAGGGAAACAATAGAAATGTGATCAATCTATAGATTAGACATATTTAGCTAATATTTGCCATCTAAATCCATTTTCAATAATTACCTTATTCCATGATAGTATGAGGCAAATACAAGCATAATCAAGGTTCAATTGTTTAATGTTCATACATGGATAGGCACATTTTATTTGCACCATTCTTCACATCTCTGTTTTCCTAATAGAGAAATATTAGAGAAAGGGCATCCATTTTGCTTTGGTCATCTCCTTTGGAAAAACAGAACAGCGATTTCTTATGGAAAGATTGAGATGCAGAGCAAAGTCTAAAGCAAGTTTCTCAAGACTACCTCAATTCATTCATGGTGTGATGTGGGGAAGCCACGGGGATGTAATATGGAGGCAAGACAACATTTCGGAAAATATTAAAGTTGAACAGTCAAAAAGAAATGCTTAACTAGGTGTTATAAATTCCTAAAGAAACTAGAAATCGAAGATTGTAGAGAGAGTAACAATTGTTCATTTTAGGGTGTATTTGGCATGAAGGAAAATGTTTTTTTCTAAAACCTAAGAGTGTTTTTAATTATTTTCTAGTATTTGGTAAGTAAGCAAACAACATTATTCTAAAAAAACAAAGAGTTAATGTGGAATGCCACTTATGAAACTTGTTTTCACTACTTCCATTAGGGAAGTCTCTCTGAGTGTAACCACTGCATTAGCAATACCACTTGTTCTCTGATATCAGTAACTTTAATGTGGACTTCTGAAATCACCAGTCACAAGTCTAACCAATTAGAAGCGAACATTAGGGGAAAGTATAGCATTGTTTTCGTGAACACTTGCAATTTATCACTAGGTTTGCGATCACATAAACTTCATGCATAGTTTCAAGATTGCTAGAGCCCGAAAGAACACAGAATAGCTTCAAAAGAATATAAATGCATGTAGGTAAACTTGGAAGGATGAATGAGGATAGAGTTGGTTTTCAAAAGATTCAGACAGATTTAAAGTTCCCTTCCAGTAATGATTCTCCTTTAATTCACGGGGTTTCCTTATTTTCATGTTCAATAACTTTTTACTTAAATAGCTAGAAGAGGAGCTGCTAAAGAAGGTGCTAAAAAGAAATAAAAGAAAAGGAAAGTGGAAAAGAAGAAATCATAGAGTAGAAAATACGATTATTATTACACCCTCAATACAATCCCGAGATAACTAGTCCTGGAATATGTTATCCTGCAATTCTATCCCAACCAAACATGGGATAAACTCATCCTAAAATTAATACCATGATTAGTAATCTCTTATCCCTCGTAACAAACGAGCCCTAAGGGAATTAAATTCTGACTATTCTTACAATGGGGAAGTCGATAAATCTTCTAAGAGGGCCTTTTCAGATGATTTATGAAACTGAAGTTAGATTGGATGTTCCTTGAGAATTTTTTTTGAGAACTGGCACTGTTAGAAGTTCCTTGGGAAATTGCGATTGCATTCCTATCCTACTCATCTAGTTTATTGCTTCTAGTAAAAGTTCAAAATCAACCCTATCTATAAATTATAATTGTTTTTTTTTGACATATGCTATATTTATGCATAGACAAAGGCTGAGATCCCAGATATGTAAGTGAAAATCTTTCATAAAATATACAAATACTTAGATAGTTGAAAAGAATTTGTTATCAAAAACTTTCATTTTCTATTTCCCTCTCTACGCTTTGAACAGTCACTGGAAAACTAATTCTGTTCATCACTAGTGTCAACAGCTCCAGTCTAGAAACCGAGCGGCAGAAACTAAACAGTCGACTCATGGAGACGGTCAGATCAAAATCTATGAAAGAAATTACCAAAAACATATGTTTAAATGTATTAAATCATAAAAACAGTTCCATAAAAGAACAACATGGAAAAGTCAAATAATATATTATGTTCCAAGATGCAAGAAAAGGTACGCTACTTACATTGGCTGGATTCATAGAAGGTCCAGTGTAGTTTGAACCTGCAAGTACCAATGGTAGAGTTACCATAGTGAGCAACAAATTCTTGAGAAGTGTACTTTCCGGACCCCTTAGTACAATGACAAAGATCATAAATGTGATTACGAAGGTCAAGACACCCTCTGCAATAGCTCCGGTTTGTACATCCACCTTCAAAGCAGGCCCGTCAAGCATGTGGTGATAGTGTTTAGGCATAAGCTCCATGAGTGCTAGTGAACCAGCAACTGCACCTGCTACCTGTAATGATCAAAAATGGATTGGGCTTATTCTATTCACCTCCTTTTGTGTTATTTAAATTTCATTGTCAAATCAAACAATTCTAGTTCTAGCACCAATTCGGTAGAACATGAATTTAAAAGTTTAGGGGTCGTTTTGATAGATGGATACGAAACAAGTTATTCATGTATTTATTTCCATATAACTTATATGACGTTTAGTAGGTAGACAGAAAAATAAGTTATTCAAATATAAAATTATTACACATTTGGTTGACAATGTAAAAACTCGCATAACTAATACATATATAAATTATGAGGAATTCTATGTATTATTTTATAGATAGAAGGTGAAATAACTAAATTCTGCATAACTAATATCTACATAAAATAACACACATTCACTCATGACAGGGGGTGACGAATGATTGAGTTGAAATTGAAGAAATTAAAAAAAGATTGAAATAGAAATTGGGTTGGGTCATGATCCGCTCAAATTTATTTTGGGCTCAAATAGGCTAAAAATTAGGTTCGGTCATGATCCGTCCAATTTGACCGGCTTAATCTTAATATATTTAATATCAAGTATCAACCACAACTGAATTTTAACTTTAAGAAAATAAAAAAAGAATTTACAAATAGATAGATAAATGCTAGAAGATATAAAATGGGAACCTACGTACGCTGCACCAATGCAAATAAAGAGTCTTAAATGAGTTTGAAATAAGAGATTAAATTGAGTTCAATTGAAAATTCTTTTAAGATAGGTTAAGGATAGAATTGGTTGACATGGACCCAATTCAAATTATTTTGAACCCAACCCATGAAAATTTGATGAATTACCTAAATTTGGGTTCGTTTTGACACACCTACACATAACTAATTCATATATTACTAATACCTACTTAACTCTAACCAGCTACTCATTGCACCTAGCAACACTCTACCAATAAAATTCCAATGAAAAGGAAAGTAAAAAAACCTGAGCAGGACAACGAACAGCGGCAGAGACAAAAGAATCTTCACCAAGACCAGCAGCATAAAATGCAGCATTTCCAGTTGGATTGAAACCAGCACCACCCAATACATCACCAAGAAAACCAAACACCAAGAAAATAAGAAAAACAATAAGGGTAGTTATGAAGAGGGATGCAATTTCATTGACAACACCAAAATAAGAAGCTATGAAATAAGTAGAAACCCCAATATTAGAGGAGCAGAAAACCCACAAAAACGTCAATAACCCATCAGCAATCGCTGATTTAATAACACCCATCTCTCTGTGTAAGCTAGTGCCGTTCGAAGAGAGGAAGGGGAGATCGGTAGACAAGAGTCAACTCCCAACTTCTACGTAGTACAAATACATACAAGACGACCAGATGGAAACGAAGGAAGATTCATGCTTGCTTCAATTTTGTTTCTATTCCTTTAAAAAAATATTACTCCATGTCTTTTTCTTCTTCTTTTTTTTTTAAAAATAATTTTTTAAGACTACACAATTAAATAATATTTTAGTATATTTATTATATCTTTAGGTTGAGATTAAAGAATTTATATGTCTGTTTAACTTTTTTAAAATTTTGTGCCAAATCAAAATCACATATGTAAATTAAAATAGACGAACAACTAAATAAAGAGAGCCTAACAACTTTATTAAACTTTTTCCAAAATGACTTAATAATTTTCTAAATTGTTTTTCGAGAACTAAACTCGATTTGAGAGATTTTGGAAGGGATTTCGAGATTTCATTTATAATTTCTCCGTTATTTCATTGTTTAATTAGTGATTTAATTTGTGTTGGGGATTGAAATTGAGAGTGGGTGGGGGGACCCCAAATTGAGATTTATATAATTATTTCGATTTAAAGGCAAATTAACGACTCATTTTCACCGTAAGAGTTCCCCAACTTATGAGTGAACTAATTTAAAAGAAATTTCCAAATTTGACATAGTGGTTTGGGGTTTGACCTTTTGATATGATTTTCTGGCCGAACGGGTGTCTACAAAGTTGTAAACTCACCTAGATTATGTATTTGATCAAATTGGAAATATTTAAAGGTGTTGCGAAAGATAAAAGCCATAAATTGACTTTTTGTTACGATCCAAAAATTGGTGTTATAGAACCTATCTTATCCCACCAAAACAAAGAAATAAAAAAGAAAACAAGGAACTTAGAACAACATATTGAAGAATCCATAATATAAATAAAACATTCCCCAAAACTTAATGTCACGTCTACAAGTCACTAAATAATAATACATATTCAACAAGTCTGAATGTCTTGAATTCTAGAATAAAATAAAGTCATAATGTATAAGAGTATGTCAAGTGTGTTGGAACAACTAACAACTACCTCACGTACTCCCAAGTGTAAGCCTAGACAGTGATGCGGGAGGATGATCAGGACGAATCAGGTCGATAGCCTACACAAGTGTAGAAAAGCTAAGGAGTGAGTACCAAACTAACAACATGTACTATGACCCTAAACAAAGTGGTGTGGAACACCCTCAACCCCGACACACCATCTGAACCTCCAAAATACTAGAACATGTACAAAAATCAGAATTCACTCCATCCAAGGAATGTTCTTGTGCTTAGTGTTGGTGCTAAGTTTTGACTTGATTTTCTTCTGCAAGAACAAGTGAATACTCCATTATCATTTAGTTCCCAAATTGCCTCATCCAGAACCTCTTCCTAATACTGAAAAGTAGTATATATTCAAAATCTTTGGTACCAAAAGAGGGTGAACATGTTTTCTTACCATTGTCTCATTTCAGTGACCATGCACAAAAACTTTTATGTTGTTAGGCCTAGAATTGTCAGTTCTGTAGTTTGCTAAAGCCCCATTGCCCAACCAGTCATCCCACCAAAAGTAGTGACAGCTCCTAAATGAATTTTCCACTTGATATGAGCCTCCATAAGATGTTTGTTTCTCATCATATACTTCCATACACTGACCTGTTTTCTCTTTTTTACCAACACGATTAGACATTTGACAATATTTTGCTCTTAAGAATTACCTCCACAATGACCTTTTAGTCCTGAAATTCCACCATTGTTTATATTTGAGGGATATGCAAACATCCGAAAGTTCCCTTACCCCTATGTCACCTTCCTTATAAGGATAACTGAGTGTTTCCCATGGAGCCCAATGATATTTCTTTCCTTTCTTTGTCCCAACCCCAAAAGAAATTTGCAGTCAAGCTTTTAATATACTCAATAGTAGTTTTGGGAGGGGAGATGCTAAAAGAATATGAATGGGAATATATTGGAAAACATGTTTCACCAATGTGACCTTACACCCATAGCTTGATTTGAGAGATTTTGAAAGGGATTTCGAGATTTCATTGTGAGGGTAAAGATCTAAACTTTTACTTATGATTTCTCCGCTATTTCATTGTTTTGAAAGTGATTTAATTGTGTTTGGGATTAGAAGGGGGGGCGGTGTACCCGAAATTGAGATTTATATAATTGTTTCGATTTGGAGGCTAATTAATGGCTCATTTTCCCCGTGAGAGTTCCCCAACTTATGGGTGAACCAATTCAAAAGAAATTTCCAAATTTGACATAGGGTTTTGAGGTTGAGTTTTTTATGTGATTTTCTGGCCGAATGGGTGTCTACGAAGTTGTATGTTCACCTAGATTATATATTTGATCAAATTTGAAATATTTAAAGGCGTTGCAAAAGATGAAAGGCGTAAATTGACTTTTTATCAAGATCCAAAGATTTGGTGTAGTGAAAGCTATCTTATCCCACCAAAACAGGTCAACCTAACAACCTTCTACAAGGGTAAGAAAAAGAAATAAGAGAGAAAACAAAGAACTAAGAAGAACATATCGCAAAATCTATTGTATAAACAAAACATTCCCTAAAACCTGGTGTCACGTCTACAAGGTACTAGATAGTAATACATATTCAATGAAAGAATAAGTTTGAATGTCTCTAGTACTAGAATAAAATAAAGCTAAGACATAATATAAGAGTATGTCGAGTGTGCTGGCACAACTAACAACTACCTCACGTATTCCCAAATGTAAGCCTCAGGCACTGATGCAAGAGGATGATTAGGATGAATGGGGTCTGTAGCTTACACAAGTGTAGAAAAGCAAGCTAGTGAGTACCAAAACAACAACATGTACTATGACCATAACCAAAGTGGTGTCGAACACCCTCTACCCCGACACACCATCTGAACCTATAAAATACTAGAACCTGTACAAAAATCAGAATCCATTCCATCCTAGTAATTTTAATAGCAACATAGTGTTGGGTTTTAGGCCTTTTTCCCTTCCTATGTAGATAAATAAAAGTCCAAGGTTTTGGGTCTTCCTTCCTTTCCTTTGTGGATAAATTTAGCCCAAATTTGTTTAGCCCACTTTTGCCCATAAGCCCAATATTATGGTGCATATGTAAGACTTTCTTTTAGGTCTTATTTGAATAGAATAACAAGATTTTGAGAGCAGCCATATAGAGAGAAAAGTGAGAGAGTGCAGATTTTCGCACAAACCCTTGCAACAAATTTCAGATCGTGATTCCTGCTTCCTTTCTTATCTGATTGAGCTGATTTTTGGACAACTTGTTCCTTTCAACTTAATCTTTGATTGGGAACTGAGATAGGGTGATTTGGAGTCCTATAGATCCATATTTTAGCTTGTGAACAGTAGCTGCGATTTGGGTATTTTAGCTCCTTTTGTTTCTCTAGCTTTTGGTGCTATCTTGTAGTTGTGTTGCTCATTGTTTGGCACTTTGTTGGTGACCATTTTGGAGAACACTTTTGTAACTCTTGTTGATTATAGTGGAGCTTTTGCGTTGTGGTTTTTACTCTTCACACCGAAGAGGTTTTCCACGTTAAACTTTGGTGTCTCGTGTGTTGATTTATTTTCTTTCTTGGTTGATTTGTTTGCTGCCCAAACAGTTTTATTTTTGCATTATTTTGTCTTCTCTTGGTTCAAATAGAAGAGGATGTTTTGACTTGGGTTTTCTTCCGCTATCGCCCTATCGTGCACATTTATTTTGTGCTTGCCTTTCCCAACAAAGTGGTATCAGAGCATTGGGTTGTTGTTGATTATCTATTTGAATGATGGAGTCAAATATGAGCAAGATGATTTGTTTGAATGGTAGTAATTATCATACTTAGAAAGGCAAGATGAAAGATCTTCTATTTGTCAAGAAAATGCATCTCCCTGTGTTTGCTTCTAATAAACCCGAATCTATGAATGATGGGGATTGGGAATTTGAGCATTTACATTGTGTCTATATTCAACAATGGGTTGAAGATAATGTTAGAAATCACATTGTGAATGATACACATGCTAGAAGTTTGTGGGACAAGCTTGAAACACTATATGCTTCGAAGACTGGTAACAACAAATTGTTTTTGTTAAAGCAATTGATGAACATCATGTATAAAGAGGGCACTCCTATTTCTGATCATATTAATGGTTTTTAGGGTGTTCTTGATCGGTTGTCCGGAATGGGTGTAAAATTCGATGAAGAAATTCAGGGACTATGGCTTCTTAATACTCTGCCAGACTCTTTTGAAACTCTTCGAGTTTTTTTGACTAATTTTGCTCCCAGTGGTGTTGTGACCATGGAATATGCTAAGAGTGGTGTCTTGAATGAACAGATGAGAAGAAGATCTCAAGGCTCATGTTCTTCTACTTCACACTCCGATATTTTGGTTACTGAAGACAGGGGGAGAAGCAAGTTTAGAGGTCACAATGACAGAGATAAAAGTAGAGGAAAGTCAAAGTCTAGATTCAAGAATGTTACATGTGACTATTGTCACAATAATGGGCATATCAATAAATATTGTTTCAAGTGCAAGAGAGATATGAAACAACAAAAGAAAGAAGGTGACAATGAAAATCGTGTTGTTGTTGTTGCTAACGATGAGCTTCTTGTTTCTTGTGATGAAAATGCCGTAAATCTTATTTACGATGAGTCTAGATAGTTTGTGGATTCTGGTGCTACTTCTCAAGTCATGCCCAAGAAGGAATTATTTTCTTCTTATACTCCAGGTAATTTTGGGATGTTGAAAATGGGAAATAATCATGAGGTTGCGGTTCTTGGTATTGGGACTGTTTGTTTGGAAAGTAATAATTGTTCCAAACTAGTTCTCAATAATGTCAAGCATGCTCTAGATGTCCGCTTGAATTTGATTTTTGTTGGATACCTTGATGATGAGGGTTATGTTAATACCATTGGTGCTGGCCAGTGGAAGCTTACAAGAGGTTCGATGGTGGTAGCCCGTGGTGACAAGTTGTCTAACTTGTACGTTTTTCAGGGCTCCATTCTCAGAGGCTTAGCAAATGTGGTGGAGAATGATACTTCATCATTGTTATGGCATAGAAGATCGAGTCATATGAGCTAGAAGGGGATGGACAATTTGGATAAGAAGAATTTGCTTTCTGAAGTGAAACAAGCAAAGTTGAACAAGTGTGTTCATTTCTTAGACGATAAACAAAAAATAGTTTCTTTTAAGAGTCATCCGCCTTAAAAAAAGCTTGATTTGCTGGAGTTGGTACATTTTGATTTGTGTGGTCCTTTTAAGGTAAAGTCTCATAGTGGTGCACTTTACTTTGTGAATTTTATTGATGATCATTCGCGCGAACTCTGGGTATGCTCTTTGAAGTCCAAGGATCAGGTACTTGATGTGTTCAAGAATTTTCAGGCCTTGGTTAAGAGACAGACAGGGAAGAAATAAAAATGCATCCATTCTGACAATGGTAGTGAGTATATTGGTCCATTTGATAGATATTGCAGAGAGCAGGGTATTCGGCATTAGAAAAATCCTCCGAAGACTCCTCAGCTAAATGGTTTGGTGGAGAGGATGAACATAACTCTTGTTGAGAGGGTAAGATGTATCATTTTAGATGCTAAGCTGCCAGATTCCTTTTGGGCAGAAACATTTAATACTGCTGCCCATGTTATCAATTTATCACCTTTTGTTGCTTTGAATGGTGATGTTCCTGACAGAGTTTGGTCCAGTAAGAATGTTTCTTATGATCATCTTAAAGTTTTTGGGTGTAAAGCCTTTGTGCATGTTCCTAAGGATGAGAGGTCAAAGTTGGATGTTAAAACTAGGGAATGTATCTTTGTTGGTTATGGTCAAGATGAATTCGGCTATCGTTTCTTTGATTCAGTTGAGAAGAAACTTGTTAGAAGTCGTGATGTTGTGTTCTTTGAAGACCAAACAATTGAAGATCTTGACAAAGCTGAGAAAGTTGATTATCAGACTAGTGAGAACCTAGTTGATGTTGATCCAGTTCCTTTGACTATTCCACCAGGTGAAAATCTTCAAGTTGATATTGAAGATGGTGATCATATTCAGAATGACCAGTATGCCATTGATGCTCCAGTGCAAGACGATGTAGTTGGTGAGGAACCAACTATTATTGATGCTCCTGAGAGTTCTCTCAAAAGATCTACTGGAGAGAAAATACATTCATCTCGTTATTCTCACAATGAGTATGTACTCTTAACTGACGGAGGAGAACCTGAGAGTCTTGATAAGGCCATGGAAAGTGAATAAAAAGAAATGTGGTTTGATGCTATGGAGGATGAAATAAAGTCTCTACATAATAATCATACCTTTGATTTGGTTATGTTACCTAAAAACAGAAAAGCTTTGAAAAGCAGGTGGGTTTTTAGGGTGAAACATGAAGATTAGATTAGTTGTGAAGGGTACAAGGCTAGATTAGTTGTGAAGGGCTTTATCCAAAAAAAAGGGAATTGATTTTGATGAGATATTCTCTCCAGTTGTGAAGATGTCATCCATCCGTGCGGTTCTAGGCTTGGCTGCAACTCTGGACTTGGAGGTTGAACAGATGGATGTTAAAACTGCTTTTCTCCATGGTGACTTGGATGAAGAGATTTATATGGAGCAGCCGGAAGACTTTGAAGTCAAGGGAAAAGTGAATTATGTTTGCAAATTGAAGAAGAGCTTGTATGGTTTAAAACAAGCTCCCAGACAATGGTATATGAAGTTTGGTTCTTTTATGAGTCAGCAGGGCTTCAAGAAGACTTCTTCAGACCATTGTATTTTTGTGCAAAAATTCTCTGATGGTGACTTCATTATCGTTTTGCTTTATTGATGACATGCTTGTTGTTGGTCATAATACTTGCAGGATTAAAGAGTTGAAGCAAGAGTTGGATAAGTCTTTTGTTATGAAAGACTTGGGACCAGCAAGGCAGATTCTTGGCATGCAGATTGTCCGTGATAGAGATGCCAAGAAATTGTGGTTGTCACAGGAGAAGTACATTCAGAAAGTACTTCGTAGATTTAACATGGACAAGATAAGGTTGTCAGTACACCTTTAGCTATGGACTTCAAATTGAGTAGTAGACATTGTCCTTCTAGTGATGGTGAGAAGGATGAAATGAAGAAAGTTCCTTATGCTTCAGCTGTTGGTAGTTTGATGTATGCAATGGTGTGTATAAGACCAGATATTGCTCATGCTGTTGGTATTGTTAGCCGTTTTCTTTCTAATCCGGGAAGAGAGCATTGGAATGCTATAAAGTGGATTATGAGATATCTTTGTGGCACTTCTTGTTTGAGTTTGTGTTTTGGTACAGGGAAGCCTATTCTCTGTGGTTACACTGATTCAAACATGGCCAATGATGTTGATACTCATAAGTCTACTTCAAGATACTTGATTACTTTTGCAGGGAGAGCTGTGTCTTGGCAATCTAGGTTGCAAAAATGTGTTGCTTTATCTACTACAGAGGCTGAGCTTATTGCGGTTGTTGAAGCTTGCAAAGAATTGATCTGGATGAAGAGATTCTTGGGGAACTTGATTGTACTCAAGAGAGGTATGTGCTTTATTGCGACAGTCAAAGTGCTATTCATCTTGGCAAGAATTCTACATTTCATGGTTTGTCTAAATACATTGATGTGAAGTATCATTTGATTCGAGATGTGTAGAATTCTAAGTTGCTTGAACTTGAGAAAATCCATACCAATAATAATGGTTCCGACATGATGACTAAAGCTTTGCCAAGAGGGAAGTTTGAAGAATGTTGCATGATCGCCGGGATGGCGGTTTCCTCCACATAGTCGGTAGGGGGAAAATTGTTGGGTTTTGGGCCTTTTTCCCTTCCTATGTGGATAAATAAAAGTCCAAGGTTTTGGGTCTTCCTCCCTTTCCTTTGTAGATAAATTTAGCCCAAATTTGTCTAGCCCACTTTTTCCCATAAGCCCAATATTATGGTGCATATGTAAGACTTTCTTTTAGGTCTTATTTGGAGAGAATCACAAGAGATTGAGTGCAACCATATAGAGAGAAAAGTGAGATAGTGCAGATTTTCGCACAAACACTTGCAGGAAATTTCAGATCGCGATTCCCGCTTCGTTTCTTATCCGATTGAGCTGATTTTTGTATAGCTTGTTCCTTTCAACTTAATATTTGATTGGGAACTGAGAGAGGGTGATTTGGAGTTCTGTAGCTCCAGATTTTAGCTCTGTAGCTGCGATTTAGGTATTTTAGCTCCTTTCGTTTCTCTAGCTTTTGGTGCTATCTTGTAATTGTGTTGCTCATTGTTTGACACTTTGTTGGTGACCATTTTGGAGAACACTTTTGTAACTCTTGTTGATTATAGTGGAGCTTTGACCTTGTGGTTTTTACTCTTCACACCGAAGAGGTTTTCCACGTTAAACTTTGGTGTCTCGTGTGTTGATTTATTTTCTTGCTTGGTTGCTTTGTTTGCTGCCCAAATAGTTTTATTCTTGCATTATTTTGTCTTCTCTTGGTTCAAATAGAAGGGAAAGTTGACTTGGATTTTCTTCCGCTATCGCCCTATCGTGCACATTTATTTTGTGCTTGCCTTTCCCAACACATAGGGCATACACAATACGAATAACCAGACAAATAAGTTACACCATCAGACTCCCAATAGTACCTTTACAACTTTTCCGATTCAATAACCACAATAATAGCAATTCATACATAGATACAATGATAATGAGGTGCAATGTAATGCAAATGTCATAGAGAATAATGCATGGATGTCCTATCGATACACACCGCTGCTCAATGGTCACTCAGGACCTGCGAGGGAAATACCAATCCCTGCATCCGTCCTCGGCACAAGGAACGTCCCTTGAAATCATATCATATCCACCCATGGCGTGGGGCACATCCCTTGAAATCACATCATATCCGCTCACATCGTGGGGCACATTCCTCGAAATCATATCCTCTTTGTATTTCTTTTTCATAAAATTAACACAGTGTCATCTCATAACAGAGTTTCAGTACTAATGCAAATAAACATGATGAGAGAATGAGAAGTTTTGCATCAATTAATCAACCGCAACAATCATGGGCATATCATCACTAAGGAATCATTATAGTCATTAAAGGCCACTCATGGGGATACTACACAATAATAGATCACAAAGTGCAATTAACCCCACACACTTGAATTCAAAATTCGGGTGTTTACTCGTTAATAAGTCTACATGTATACCTTCATCATTCCCTATTACTATCAATCACTAAGGTACATCAAACAAGATTTAACACACTTTGTAAAAGAATAAAAAAGGTTAACTTATCAAATTGGGACTTGAACCTTTCTTTTACGCCGAGCCTCTAAATCCACACAAGATAAACAAATATAGGATCCCCATAAGAAAACATGAACAATGATACCCATAATGCTAATTTTATAAATTGGGTCCAAATCAACCCAAAAAGTCAAACTTGAGGGCAAAGGGTAATCTTGAAAATTCTATAGAAAAATATGATACCCAAAGATTTAGGAACTCACACACGAAAGTTTATCAGAAAAACGAGTTAGAAATCATTCTTAAAAGTCCAAAACACAATATCAAAGTTCATTAGAAAACACTGTTACTCCCAAATGCACATACAAGTGTACATGGTCGCGCAAGTAATATTGTGGCCCTAAAAGAGCCGGATCATCGAACCCAAAGAACTTGTCAATTAACTATTTTACCAAATTATACTAGTCTAATTATTTATTTAAGAGTTCCAAAAGTGTAAGAATGTAAGAATGTAATAATAAAATTACTTACAATGGTTGGAAAATTCCAGGGCTGCAACATACTTAAAGTTTCATGTTTCACATCTCATGCAAAATTAACTACGGTAATCAAATTACTGATTTACAAAGTTGATTTTATGATCATGGTCTTCCAACTTCTAATCGTTTAGTCCAATTTACCGTCTAACTACATCGTTGAGTGGGGATAGGCAGGCTCAATTGACGAGCATTTATATTTCATCTTGTTTTGTAACCAAGTTTGGTGTTCGTCCGGGTGTCAATCCTAAACACGAATCTAATCAAGTGATATGCAGGATAGATCAAACTCTTTGTATTCTTTGGTCTATCTACCTCTTTGTCTCCCGAGTCTAAGAATAGACAATATAGTTATCTCTGTGGTGATCAATCATGAATTACTAAAACAAGAATACAAAAAAAATTTAAGCGATAACCAACATTAATTCAAAACAATCGATGTTCAGCAATTACCCATAGCCACAACCCAGAACAAGGTCTTTAACTACTAATGTCTAAGAAAAGAAGGAAAAGAAAAGAACCCTATAAAGATAACTTTTCCTTTCACAGTATCTTGCCCCATAGTCTATTCCTCTTTCAAAGTATATTTTGCTTCCTAATAATTATTTCTATGGCATATTTATAGAGATAAAGATCCTCAATAAAATAACTGAGTCTAAAAAAAATTAAGAATCCAAAATCAAAAAGATTGGAATTGCAGGCGCGAAAACTGTCCGACCGCCTCACATCAACAGTGCTTCCACTTGCTGCCACATGTCACAGCTTCATCTCACAGGTATTCTTTGTTATCTGCTATGTTTGATTATATATATAAATATAATATAATATTTAATTTAATCCATTAAGCTGTTTTCTTGATTTCCTTCTATAATTCTCTATCTTTAATTCCTTTAGCTCCAAATTTCTTCATCTATACACCAATTTACTTCTACAAATAAAATACATTATTTAGCACAATTCATAAAATTCATGTTCAAAAAGAACAAATCATCATATATTTCTATTATATAGAAAGGTGAAGACCAAGGACGACCAAGGGTAAAATAATAAATTTAACCTGACAAATACACTCTCTCCATAATTCTAGAACACTCCATCTTCCTCTTTAGTACAAAATAGATGCAATATTTTCAACACAAGAATCAGTTCTTCCATTTCTCTTGCTCCAACTCCAACTCCAACAACAACAACAACGAATTCCAGGTATGTTCTTCTTTCAATTTTGCAACAAATTTCTTCCAGTTCTTTTCGAACTTTTAAATTTTACCACTAAAATATAGGTTTGATATCGTTATTATTCCGTCTAATTCTTTCCCCCAAATTGTTTTTATAATTGATGATGTAAAGATTTATGTTGTCCTCACACATATATGCAAAAATAAATTATATAGTTGCAGATTTATATCTAAGAAATAATAAATTACTATCTGGTCCAATAAATAGTTTATCAACAATAGGTTATCCATGACTTAACAAACATGGTAATGTGTATTCAATTACTTTGTTATCTAGCTCTGTATTCTCTCTGTCTAACTCTTTCAAGATTCCTTCTATAGAAGATAGACAATTGTTAGGTCTATAGTGATTATGCCCTTTCGATCGAGATTGAAATTGAATTGTTTGGATTGATGACTAATGGAACGAGGGCTCATCTTCTTCGTTCACTCTGCAAAAATCTCATGCATTCAAACCTACACTCACAAAATTCTGTGAGCTCATTTATTTATTTTTTGATATATTCCTTTGCGGTAAGAAAATTACCATGGTTAGTTCTCTCTAAGAATTATGTTGCTATTAATTGCACAAAATAAGAATGTTAAGATGAAGTTTGATTATATCCTAAACTTTGATGAAGTTTGTAATTGCTTTTTGATGCTCATAAACCATTTTATATATAATAATTTCTATTACTATTAGATAGAAATATGAAGAGGAGACGACTAAGGTTATTCTGATAATTTCATACCGACATATCATGTTCTAGAATCATCGGTCTTCTTCTTTAACATTTCAAACAAACAATAGACGTAATATTTCCTTAATTTCATAATGTTAGGACCGAAATAAGCAAGTGTAACGCAGAAGCTAGCAAAGCAAACCTCGAAAGATCATGAGTAAGAAGACAAACAAAAAATATACAAAAAGAGACAGATTTAACGTGGTTCGGTCATTTGACCTATGTCCACAAAGGAGATGAACAATCCACTATAAATATGAGAGTACAAAATATAGAGAGAAATAACCTCAACCAATTCACTCGGAATACATGAGAGGTTCACACAAGTGATAACGTATCAAGCTTGTGACCCACAAATTCTCCCTCTAACCAAAACTCTCAAAACCCTTAAGACTACATTGTGAATGCTGATTAAGTTTGAAGGAATAAACCTCTATTTATAGAGTCCTAAACCTTTTCCTACAAGAAAAGGACTAGTCAATCCAAAACCTTTTCCTAAAAGGAAAACCTATTTATGGTAAGAAATTCAGGGCAAATAAAACCCAACAAATCTCCCCCTTGGCTTGAATTTCTGACAAAATAAATTTGTCCACCTTCTTTACATAAGCTTCAATAGCTTGCTTCTCCTCTCCATAATCTCCTCCATCAAATCTATGTATCAACACAGAGAATTTCTCTGAAACAATTTCTCCAACAAAAATCTTCATTACTGTCAAAAAGGTTGCGGCTAAAAGTACGCCCGCCAAGATGAACACCCATCTTTATAACCTGGTTCAATCATCGATTATCGAACCACTGAACCTGACTCCATGATTGAATCTGGCTCTGATACCACTTGTTAGGACCGAAATAAGCAGGTGTAACACGAAATCTAGCAAAACAAACCTCGAAAGACCATGAGTAAGAAGACAAATGAAAAATATACAAAAAGAGACAGATTTAACGTGGTTCGGTCAATCGACCTACGTCCACAAAGGAGATGAGCAATCCACTATAAATATGAGAGTACAAAATATAGAGAGAAATAACCTCAACCAATTCACTCGGAATACATGGGAGGTTCACACAAGTGATAACGTATCAAGCTTGTGACCCACAAATTCTTCCTCTAACCAAAACTCTCAAAACCCTTAAGACTACATTGTGAATGCTAATTAAGTTAGAAGGAACAAACCTCTATTTATAGAGTCCTAAACCTTTTCCTACAATAAAAGGACTAGCCAATACAAACCTTTTCCTAAAAGGAAAACCTATTTATGGTAAGAAATTCAGGGCAAATAAAACCCAACACATACCACGCTCTCAAATCTCTTCATCTTCTCAGGTATCACCGTATTAAGCATATGATTCGTTTACACTTTTTACCCAAATATTTTTCAAGCTCAAGTTGGGTATCCATCTTCCTTAAACCTGTTCATCTCTTTTGTGCTCAAACTAGGTATTCGTGTTTACTATCAATTTGTTTGCTAGAGTGGGTTGCTTAACTATGATAATAATACCCTACAACTCTTGTTACATATGTGTGTGCATATATATATATATATATATATATATATATATATATACACACACACACTTGATGCATAGGCCTTTTTATGATTTCTTGTTCCATTTTTGTTTGTGGGTCTTAACCTTGTGTAAATGTGAGCATGCTTGGTCTTAAAGATTCAATTTATCTTTTTGGGAACGCTTTATTAGTTGATTTTTTCATTCTTGTCAAGGATAATAAATAGGAATTATACTGGAACAAAGATTCAATTGATCAAGATGTCACCTACAACCTCACGAGTAATGTAACAGTAGTGGAAGGGAAGATAAATTTGCACTTCTATGAATAAATCATAAATGCGATTGCTAAATTGCAATAAATGTGCTCAATCGATATTGAAATGACTACATTCATCTACTTTTAAGGCTAGACACTTATGTTGTTCGGATTTCACACCAACATTCATGTCAGTATTCAAATTTGGGTGCAGATTTAGAGGTCGGATTGTTCATATGTAAGTTCCTTTTACCAAAGAAAAAGCAAATGGATATAAAATAGTCTTTTGTGAAATCTGATAGATTGGCCAAGGGGGCTAAGTGCCAAATTTGGCTCAAATATCCTCCAAACATCCCATGTACATATGGAACATACCATCTTCTCAATCTTACTGATCCCCATTCTCTATTCTTGTTTTCTTGCAAAAACAGTGAAGTATCAAAAGATGACATTGTATATAGCCTTAGGATTCAAATGAGTTATTTGAACTCAAAAACTTCGAACTCGCTGTATTTTCAAAACTTCCCATCCGCAACTCTCAATTACTTATAAATTGATGTGTCATGTACACCTTTCTATTTGTTCTGTTCTTCTGTTTTGTTTTTGAAGTCTCTTTAATCTGCAGATTAATTTTTTGTATAAGAGTGTTATTGAGAATCTTGATTGATAGCCACGCTGAAAAGATCATAATGGAATACATGGGATGTGTGAAATATCATTGCTTAGATAATATGTCCTGTGGAGTATCTTGATTGATAGCCAGCTAATGAATTGCATCTGTGGAGTATTTCTTGTTTCTGAAGTGGGTAGACTTCTATGGAATGTTCAAACTTGTCTGATTTAACCTTGAATTTGATGTTGTTTTATACTTAAATTGTTGCTGAAATGTAGCAACAATTACACTACATTATTTCAATGACATTCAAAAAAATCTCGGAGGGAGAAAATAATGACGTTCACTATGTTTTTTGTGTGTTTCGTGATTTATATTGCATTTTCATTTTAATATGTGTGAGGTATTTAGACATCAAAGTGAGTACAATCTATCATTTTCCACATTATTCAAGATTTAGATTTCCCTCTTTCTACATTATAATTTCATTTTTGTTTAATAAATTATATACTATAACTGATGAGTCAGTTTTTTCGACTCATTCAAGTGTGGAACTACCAAGGAAAAATTATCATTTTGCTCATCCCAAAAGTTATGCATCATCTTTTTAGTCTAAGAGCATTCAACAAGTGATGATGCAATGCATTCCCTTTGTGATATGTTGAAAACTATTGAAGGCAAAGTGTAATGCAAATTTTGAAGTAATTAATATGTCAACTATAAAGTGTTCCATACTATATATTTTTTGGTATAACTTTTGATAGGAAGTAGATAGATAATATCTGATGCATTATTGAAAAAGGTGAAACAAAATCTTTAGATTTAAACAATCAAGTGAGAAAAATCTGAACTCCATAAATTTAAGTGAAATGTTGATGTATGTTCTAAAGGAAAGCCTGGTGAAGTTGGAGTAGGAGCCATTTTCATTGGAAAATAGAATTGGTAGTAGCATGTTCAGACTGTTATGCAATTTTCTCTAACAATGATCTACAATATTATAGACTGAAGTCATATTATTAGGCTTATGTCGGTGCATTTCAGAATCACTACAGCTATGTAAAAATAAAATCTTACTCTATTTTAATTATTAATATAGAAACTTACATGGCAATTGGAGAGAACAACATTGACATATCCAGTGTAATTCCACGAGTGGTGAAGAAAAAGCTGATTCAGTAATATTTGTTATAGGCCACCGTCTTAGAGAGGCTAATATGATAGCACATTAGCTGGCCAAATAGTTTCCTATCCTAATGATACTACAATTACATTGAAAATGATAAATTGGAGATACCATTTTTCAGAATTTGACAAAATAAAAAACACTTAAGCTTGGATAATGGTTAGAATAGTGATGTTGTAAACATATTTTTGTAAGTTCTTGTTCTTATGATGTGAATGAGTCGTCCTCATATCATTTTGCTCTTAACAGTATAGGTTATGCCTTGGTAGATATTTGTATTGATTAACTCACTTTTGGTATATTAAGATGTTGTATAAAAAATTAACTTACAGTGCACAAGATGCATTTTATTTTTCCATTTATGTAAGGAGCACTTTTTATGCTGCCTATAAAATATTCTGAAAAAAAAGAAACACCTTAAGATATTATCTGATATTTGCTCTCAAGTATAGAGGTATGTTTTAAATTCTCAGACAAGAAGAGTATGTAGGTTTGTTTACTTCTATATGCTTTCAAGTATAGATGTATTTTTAAATTTTCAGGCAAAAAAAGTATTAGAAGTCTATTTTTCTTTCTTTCTGTTTTTGGTTTGACTTGCAAATGTCTTTGTAGGTATTATTGCTAAACATGATTTATTTCTGCATGTATATATTGTGACATGTTTAACACAATCGTTTTGTTGAAGTTACATTATCTGCCTGATTACAATATCTTTTGCAGAAGGTAATCTACAATAAAAGGTTCCAACTTATACAATAGGAGTTGCATGTAGGGAGAAGATTAGGAAGGAAACAATCTACCGTCTTTTCACCTTTAGGTAGCTCATAGCTTTGGAACATGTTCTTTTACACTTATTTCAGTATACATGTGGACGATGCCACTCTCACTTAAGGAGTTATTAGTTGTGATGGAACAACTTGACCATCACAAAGGAGAAGAGGTCCTTTGATCTCAATATTCTCCCTGAAAGTGTACTTTTCCAACTTTATCATGTCATACATTGAACATTTCACACATGAATAAGTCCCTTATGTCTCCACCAATAATCAGTATTGAACGACATATAATTTCTTAATTCACAGAGAAACTATTGTTCTGTTGAAATACCGATAATTACATGAAGATATAGCTTGAAAGTAACTGAAGTTTCTATGAAATACATATCATGCATGGATTGCTGAAACAAGTCTACTTGGGTAAGCAAATGTAATTTTTAATATACAACTGCTCTGCTGATTTAAAGTTTTCTCATACTTCATTCAGGAATTGTTTCTAAGTAACTGCAAGCTTCAGTTAGACATTTTTTTATCGAGAATTTGAGTCTTATAAGAGGATTTAACACTGCACACGCTGCTGCTAGGAACAACATAGTAATTAGATTTTGAATTTCATTAGCGAAGTTATAATGGTACTATTTAATTAGCTGGAATAGGATTGTATGGTGTTAGATTTCCATATTAATTTCAGGGCATATATCGTGCTGCAATTAAATTTAGAGGACTTGATGCCGATATCAATTTCAATGACAGTGACGATCACCATGATCTAAAGCAGGTGTGTGGGACAAACAACCATTGATCCATTTAAGTATGAAAGCCTTTTTTGCACTTAGAAAACTGAATTTGGTTCACTATTATTCGTGAAGTGCAGCTTGACAGAAATAAGGAATAAGTCTCCCCTATCACCAACCTGTACCTTCTTTTAATGCACATTATTGTCTTGTGACTGGTATGTAGATATCGAGCATCTCAAAGGAAGAGTTTGTGCATATATTTGATATATTAATGTCAGAGCACTGAATTGTTTAGATAAAGTTTAAAATACCATGGAGTGAAACTGTACAAATATGCATGATGGCAGGTCTGGAAGGGGCAGTAGCTCAGAAAGAAGTGAGATATTACTTATCACTCCCTATAGCTTATGCATGTCCTATATGATATTTTGTTTTCGTTTTTATTGCAGCTTTGAAACTTGCTCCGAATGTACTGCTAATGAAATGTGGCTTTTATTCCATGGAATAGTAACACAATAGTTAAGAATTTCCCATTCAATGTCATTTGTCAATGATGATGAAGCATGGAGGTAACTTCACGGTTGAACAGTTTGTCAGGCTTCGTTGTGAAGACATATTGCGAGTTCATTACTTTATCCTCTCCTCGGGGTCCAATTTAAAAATGTACAGAGGTTGTTGATGTACGTAAGCTGAAACTGTGACAAATTTATTTATCATATCAAGCTTGAAACAACAAGATGCCTAAGTTCGTTTGTGAAATGCAAGATGTTCACTTTGTATCATTTGAGTTGAATAACTTGTATTATATGAAGACCAAATAACTATCGGAAGAATCAATGAAGTTACTACTATGATACAATGTTATGTTAAGAAATTTCAGCAGAAGCTTGTGATATTTTTGCTTCAACTGTAAGTTCTTATTTACCAATTTTTTGTTTCTTCAATAAGTAGTAAACTATATACCAGTGGAATCAATTCTCCGATAGACAGAAGCTTATATACTTGCCCATAATTTTTTTTAGTTTTATTCTAAACTGAAGCTTATAAGTTGTCTAAAAAGTTGTATAATGGAGATAACAATAGAAAATTAGAGAAACTAAGCCAAAGTAATTATTGGAAACAATGCAAAATATAAATGTTGGAGCACAGGCCATACCTATCTAGTATTACTATAAGTGGGAACAAAAAAAGTTGACAGGTTAAATACCAAAATACCCCTATAAAGTTGAGTTACTACAATAATACCATTAATCATATATCATCCTAATATACGAAAAAAAAGAAGTTGAAATACCAAAGTACACCTATAAAGTTGAGTTACTACAATAATACCATTAATCATATATCATCCTAATATCTTATTATACTAAATACTAAAAGTGGAAAGATGTTAAGTCGAAAGTTCATAATGATGATAATAATAATAATAATAAAAAAAAAAAAAAGGTGGAAAGACCAAAGGTCACCAATTCTAAAATGCATTGAATAAATATTTATTTGCACGTAATCTACCAATTATTTGGAAAGACCAAAGGTTCACCAATTCTAAAATGCATTGATTAGGCATTTATTTACACGTATTTCACATTGTCTTTGATTCATTGTAATACAAATCTTATCATTTATTGAAATTTAAAAGGTAAGTTAATGAATTACTATTTTTCCCCACATTATTAATTAAATTAATAAATTAAATTTAAATAACTATTGTTCTCTATAAATTTTAATCTTCCTTATAATTTCACCTACAAAAGTGACATTGAAGAGAATTACTGACTTTTCATTTTCTCGTCATTATTACCTCAATTCTTATCATTTATTAAAATTTAAAAGGTAAGTTAATGAATTACTATTTTCTCCTACATTATTAATTAAATAATAAATTAAATTTAAATAACTATTGTTCTCTATAAATTTTAATCTTCGTTATAATTTCACGTACAAAAGTTAGACATTGAAGAGAATTACTGACTTTTCATTTTCTCTTCATTATTACCTCATTTATTGTATTTATTTTGGGATGTTATGAATAGTAACAAATCAACAATTTCAACACACTATAAATAATGAATAAAATACTTGGTAAGGACGTAGAAATACCAAGAGAAGGTCTCTATCCCGACTCTTTGATTTTTTGATGAATTACTTATATTTTTATTCCTATTTTGATTTTGTTTGCAGGTTCTGTTTGATTTAATTTCTCCTCCAACATCTAAACCATAACAATAAAATAAGGTAACGATTTCATCCAATTTATACTTTTCTAAATAGTGATTAAATTTATAGTTTTGATTTCTGTCGTTGGCCTCATATTTTGTTTTTGTGTATGTATCAAGTTCAATATTTTTCTAAAAAAATATGTATCTATCGTAAATTAAAATTACTCATTACAAATAAATAGAAATTGTACTACATATGATATTTATGACTGAAACCTACATGTAAATGCAATTGGTAATAATATTATTTATGCGTATGTTTTTATATTTTCTCTCTATCAGTCTTTTTAAATTTAATTTTCTATAAAAATATTATTGCTGTAACATTTATTTGAGATTGTTGCATTTTAGTACTGATCATTACACACATGTCTTCATAGAAATTTAAATTGTTCTATCAAATTAATTAAAAAAATGTATGGGATACACGTGCAAGGCACACGTTCAGAAACTAGTAAAAACAATAAATGTGAGGCAAATAATGATTAAAAATATATATTTTTGGCCTCACATCAACACCCCACACTTAAATTTTTGCTCGTCCTCAAACAAACATTAAAGCTCATCTCAAATAAAGCAAACTAGGAATGCCATCACTTTGGTTGATACAAATAATTAGGCCATAGAGAAATTTCTAAACATCAAGTACGATTCCCGCTCATTATACAAGACATCCAAATAAAAAAAAAACATCTAACCTTCTAACCTCAAGGAAGGACTTTGAACACATCAAATTTAAGTTTACTTCCCTACTCATCAAAGAAAGCTAATAAAATCAACTATCTATCATGAAACAGGTGCCCTCACAAAAAGAGATAGTCCACACAATCAATTCAATCGATTGAATATAAATTAAGAACTTCACATCAAGAACAAATCTCACACTCACAAAGAAAATTACATGTATGCACAAAGAGCCATATGGTTGCCCATTATGTACATCTCCACTAATTAAGCATGTTTGAATAGAATCAAATAGGACTTTAACGGGTTGTAATGTAGGCTAGGGGACGGGTAGAAAAACTATATAATAGTGACTTACACTTCCCTAAGCACTTTGCACTTTTAGACTTCATCACACATTATTTTCTTCTCTTTATTTTCAGTCCTCTTTTCAACAATTATTTCACAAGTAATTCTCATCATCTCAAAAATGCTTCAATCGTTTTTTTTTTCTCTTTTTTTTCAAAGGATTTTTTTTCATGTCACATTCTTTTGTTCATTTTTTTTCTTTTTTTTCATCACATTCTTTCAAAGAGAGCTTTTTAATCACTTTGTAGCTATAATTGATTACCTTTTTCACTCAACCATCATTTTTTTCTTCAAAATTAACAATTAGAATAAATCTATGCTATAATCCTCAAGGAAGCAAGGTGCAAAAACTAGGGATTCAACAAAATAGTTAAGGGTAAAATATGGTTACCAACAAAAGACTACAGGCTCAAAAAGGGCTAACTAGTGATATAATATCTGAAAAGACAAAAATTTACAAGACAAATCAAAGAAAACCTATTATCATCTCCTAAATAAAACATCACTTTTTATTTCGCTTCATTAACATGCAGGGCAAATTCTAGGCTAAGATGCAAAACATGGAATAAAAAAATTCTCACCACACATGGCACAAGTATCAATCAAGATGAATCAAATTCACTTCTAAGAGAGACAATATCATAACAAACTACAAAATAAAATAAGCTATATACAAAGTCACAATTATGACCTAGGCATCAAAGGGTCTGCAATTTCATAAACAATCAAGCATTCAAGAGAAAGTACTATTGTAACACCTCGGATCTGAAAATGGAGAAAATCCTAGCTTTCCAAAATTTGGTGTTAGTACCAACAGAACCACCCACGGACCGTAGGTGGGGTTCCATCGTTAAGGTCCAAAATTTTATGGTGTCTGATCCCACCCACGGTCGACTAGTACGGTCCGTGGTTGGACCTACAGATGGTAGGTGAGGGTTAGCAGCTATTCAGAGGAAAATGGATGTTAGGTCACCTTTAAACGGTCATATCTTTTAGCAGAAAATGAATTAGGTGGTCCATGGCCTATCAAATTAAAGATAGTTAAAATATCTTTCCAACGCCACTAAATTTGCTAAAATCCAAGCTCGGAGTAAAAACATATGCTCATTTTAGTGAAGTCCGGTCAGGCAGAGCATGAACGACGACCCCAAACGATGATTGGTAGTCCAAATGACAGCCCATCAATCTTGTAGTAGATGACACTAATCAGTTTTAAGTCAGGGTCATTTTGGTCCTTTTACCTATGCATTAGGCACTTAAACTACGTCGTTTGATGCCTAAACTATGTCATTTTACTTTATCTAAGCCTAATAACCTAGTCAGACATACCCAAAACCCTCATTCTTTAAAAATCTTCCAAACTTGGAGAAAAAAAGAAGAGGAAAAGTCTACCAAACCTCCCAAGCACAAGTAGTAGTGTTCTTCAAAGGTCAGCCCCAAAATCCGAAGGATTTTTCCGTAGATTTCGTCACTAGGTATGTGGGATTTCACTAGTGGGTTCCTTTCATCCACTAGGTCCCTAGAATTCAGTCAGATCCTTGATTCTACCTAGCTTGTTTAGACCTAGTTTGTAAAATTTTGGGAATCTATTGTGATTTTAGCTACTATAGAATCCATAGTCTAAATAACATGTTTTCTTGAAAACGTTGCATAATTACTTATACAAAACTTAGAACCCTAGTTTGTGTAAATTCTCTTAGTTCATGAATTATACTTGCTAGGTCAGTTAAATAGAAAAATCATGCTCCAGATTTCGAATGTCACATTCTCAGTATATAAATGTTTCATTCTCAATTAGCATGTCAGTATTTTGAGCTATTCAATATGTAGTGTATTTTAGCTTCATATGTATTCAGTTGGGAGTAAATATAGCACCGAGTTGGACTAGGGTTTAGCATACCCTCATAGTCCCAAAACTACGTGCCCGCGTAAGATAATTAGTCCCTTCTATTGGGCATCAGATTTAGTGATCATGCCAGTCATGCCTTTATACCACATGCAAGGTATATTGGGTCCTCTCAATGAGGCTTATACATCGGACTCCACGTTTAGCTCACGTGGTTTATGCCGGTTAATAGTAGCTCCCACAGTCAGACTCTTAGTGCATTTGACCAGGTTTTCAACAGTTATATCAGTATACAGTTCAGCATGTTATCGTCATGATTAGTACTTGGTCATTGCATTCAGTTTAGTTTTCCAGTTATATTTCAGTATCTATATCTCTACTCAGATTACATCATTGCTCAGTTAGGTATTGTTCAATTTATATATCTTTTATTCAACTTAGTATTTATATCCTGCATACTCAGTACATTTCAAGTACTGACACATATTCTGCACTACATCCTTTCATGATGTAGGTTCAAGTACTCAGCATCCAAATCACGCTTAAATTGATTTTCGGTCCGCATTCAACTGCTTTGGTGGTGAGTCCTCATATTCTGAGGACAATAGACATGTTTTCTATTTCAGTCTTTATTTTCAGTCTTCAGTTTTGTTAGAGTTAGTTGGGGGTATGTCTCACTAATTCAACTCAATTAGAGGCTTTTTAGACATAGTAATAGATACAACTTGAGTTGTTAAGTGGTGTTTCAGTCATTATTATACTTTCATTATATTATATATATTCAGACTAGTTAGTTTTTCCCCACTTATAGTTATGCATTGTTGTAGATTCCGCATAGTACATGACTTATTCAGTTATTCTTAGTATGCTTGATTTATGCCAGACACATGGTTAGCTTGGGGTCACTCGTGATCCTAGGTCCCGTGTTACGTCAAGGGGGTAGCCTCGGGGTTGACAAACTTGGTATCAGAGCATTAGGTTCAAGAGTCCTAGGTTGTCTTAAAGCTGAACTAAGTAGAGTCTCTTTCATGGGTGTGAAATGTGCCACATCTATGAGAGGGAGGCTACAAAGTGTTTTAAGAAAAAAATCACTTTCATTCCTATTCTTATCGTGCATGAGGTATGATTTAACTTTTCCTTTCTAATATGTCGCTATGCATTTCAGATCATGCCTCCTCGTAGAGCTAACACACAAAATGCTAATGCACACAGTGCTAAAACAGTTCCCCTAGTCCCGAACCAAGAGGTTACAAATGCAATTTTTTTGGAATGCGATCCAGCTCTTGGCTCAGAGTGTGGCCAATTAGAACAATCAGCAGCCCAGTTCCTGCAAATATGAATGGTGGATCAGCTACAACTAAGGTTTGAGACTTTGTTCGGATGAATTCGTCGAAGGTTGGTGAAGACCCATAGAACTTTATTGATGAGGTTAAGAAGATTCTTGGGGTAATGCAAGTGACTGGTACTGAGAGTGTTGAGTTAGCATCCTATCAACTTAAGGATGTGGCTCATATCTGGTTCACTCAGTGAAAATAAAATAGGGGTGCAGATGCATCTCCTGTGACTTGGGATTATTTTACTGGAGCTTTTCTGGATAGATTCTTCCCAAGAGAATTGAGAAAAGCTAAGGCACAAAGTTTATGAACTGGAAGCAGGTTTTACTGTTGGTCCAAGAATACGGACTGAAGTTCACTCAGCTTTCCAGGTATGCTCCACATATGGTTGCTGATTCGAGGACACAAATTAGCAAGTTCTTGTTTGGAGTATCCGATTTGGTAAAGATTGTGTGCAGGAATGCTATGCTGTTTGTGGATATGGATATCTCTATACTCATGACTCATTCTCACCAGGTTGAGGGAGATAAGCTTAGAGAAATGGCCAAGGACAACAAGAAGGATAAAATAGGAAATTATGAATACTCACATAAAAAGTCAGGTGGTGGGAATGGCTCACACTTTCAGCAAAGTACTACAACCCCAACACCTTCATCAACTAATGCTCCATCCCCTAGGTTTCGAAAGGATAAAAAAGGTAGGGCATCATGCTCTAAGTCTCAAGGGGATACTTCAGGTAACAACACTTTCCTAACTTGTCCAAAGTGTGGTAAGAACCATCCGGGGGAGTTTCTTGTAGGCAGGGAAGGGTGCTTTGGTGTGGGCAGTCTTGCAATAGGTTGAAGGATTTCCCTTCTTTCAGGAAGGGGCAAAGAGGTAACAACAATAGGGCACAGTCTATAGCTCTAGCAGCACCAACAGCACCAACAGCACCAGCAGGTCGCCCAACTCAGCAGGGTGCTTTGTCTAGTACAAGTGGCGGTCAGCGCCAGAACATTATGTATGCTCTCCAGGCTCGCCAGGACCAGGAAAATTCTCTTGATATGGTCAATGGTACGTTATGAGTCTTTCATTTAGATGTTTATGCATTGTTAGATCCAGGGGCTACATTGTCTTTTGCAACTCCCTATACAATAGTAAACTTTGATGTCAGTCTAGAAACTCTCTCAGAACCCTTCTCAGTCTCTACTCTAGTTAGTGACCCAGTTATAGCTATACGGGTATACAGAAATTACCATGTCACAGTCTCTCAAAAAGTTACCTCAGCAGATCCTGTAGAGTTAGAAATGATAGATTTTGTTATCATTTTAGACATGGATTGGTTACATTCATGTTGTGCCTCAGTCGATTGTAGAACTAGGATTGGTTTCTAAACGAGCCAGTCTTAGAATGGAAGGGTAGTAGCTCACTACCTATGGGTCGATTCATCTCTTACCTTAAGGCCTGAAAAATGATTTCCAAAGGGTATGTCTATCATCTTGTCCGGGTTAAGGATTTAAACTCTTAAACCCCAACTCTTGAGTCAGTCCCAGTAGTAAATGAGTTTCCATAAGTATTTCTTGGAATATCTTCCCGGAGTTCCTCTGGAAAGGGAAATTGACTTTGGAATAGATCTCCTTCCAGATACCCAACCCATTTCGATTCTTCCTTACAAAATGGCTCCAGCTGAGCTTAAGGAATTGAAAGAGCAATTGAAAGATCTTCTATATAAGGGCTTCATTACTCCAGTGTTGTTCATGAAAAAGAAAGATAACTCCCTCAGAATGTGTATTGACTATCGGCAGTTGAACAAAGTCACAATCAAGAATAAATATCCCATCCCCAAGATTGATGACTTGTTTGACCAACTTTAGGGTGCTAGATTCTTTTCTAAGATATACCTCAGATCTGACTATCATCAGCTTAGAGTCAGAGATAATGACATCCCGAAGATAGTCTTCAGGATTCGGTATGGTCACTATGAATTTGTAGTTATGTCTTTTGGACTAACAAATGCTCCTATAGCTTTCATGGACTTAATGAACAGGGTGTTCAAACAATATTTGGACCTGTTCTTCATCGTCTTTATTGATGATATCCTTATTTATTCTTGAAGTGAGGAGGAGCATGCGACTCATCTGAGAGTTGTTCTGCAAGCTCTCAAAGATCACTAGCTATTCGCTAAGTTTAACAAATCTAAATTCTGGTTACAATCCGTTGCTTTCCTTGGTCATGTGGTATTTAGTAAAGGGATCTGAGTGGATTCTCAGAAAATTGAGGCAGCACAACACTGGCCCAGACCCACCTCTCCAACATATATTAGAAGTTTCTTGGGTTTGGCCAGTTATTACATGAGATTTGTTGAAGGATTTTGATCCATAGCTTCCCCATTGACCAAGTTGACTCAGAAAAAGGTCAAATTTGAGTGGTCAGATGAGTGTGAGAAAAACTTCTCAGAACTGAAGACTAGGTTGACTATAGCTCATGTCTTGACTCTACCAGATGGTTCAGACGATTATGTGATTTATTGTGATGCATCCAGGGTCGACCTAGGTTTTGTGTTGATGAAGCGAGGTAAGGTCATAACTTGTTCTTCTAAACAACTTAAGGTCTATGAGAAGAAATACCCGACTCAGGACCTTGAGCTTGCAGCCGTAATATTTGCCCTAAAGATTTAGAGACATTACTTAGATGGTATTCATGTTGATGTGTTCACAGATAATAAGATCCTCCAATATGTGTTCACCCAGAAAGAGTTGAATCTTCGTTAGAGGAAATGGCTTGAATTCCTCAAAGACTATGACATGAATGTGCTTTACCATCCGGGTAAGGCCAATGTAGTGGCTGATGCTCTCAACAGGATGTCTATGGGTAGTGTAGCACATGTTGAGGAAGAAAGGAGAGAGCTAGCAAAAGATGTTCACCGGTTTGCTCACTTAGGAGTTTGCCTTATGGACACATCAAATGGTGGTGTGATAGTTCAGAATAGATCAGAATCTTCATTGGTAGCGGAGGTTCAGAATGGCAATCTCCTCATAAGATAGGTTGTCCTTGATACCAATATTCTCGGTAGGCACAATAAGTGAAGGATCACCCAAACACATATTTAGCATAGAGATGTGAAATACTTGATGGACTGCTGCTAACTCTGACGGTAGCTCGAACTCATAAGCTACATTACCAACTCTCTTAGATATCCTATAAGGACTAATGTATTGGGGACTAAGTTTTCCTTTCTTACCAAAGCTCATAACACCCTTCATAGGTGAAACCTTTAGATATACCCAATCATCAACCTCAAAATCCAAATCTCTTTGTCTAACATTTGTACAGGATTTCTGATGGCTCTGCGCTATTTTCAATCTCTCTTGGATTATGTTCACCTTTTCCATGGATTGATAAAATATGTCTATACCTATCAACTCAACTTTACCAACCTAAAACCAGCCAATAGGAGATCTACACCTTCAGCCAAAAAGAGCATCATAAGGAACCATCTGAATACTGGAGTGATAGTTGTTATTGTATGCAAACTCAATAAGAGGCTAGTTGTCATACAAGTTCCATTTGAAGTCCAACACACATGCTCTCAACATATCCTCTAAGGTCAGAATAGTGTGCTCTTCTTGTCCATTTGTCTGTGGATGAAAAGCGGTATGGAGGTTTACTTTTAAACCCAAACCTTTCTGCAATGACTTCCAAAATTTAGAGGTAAACTGAGCACCTCTATCCGAGATGATGGAAAAGGGAACTCTATGAAGTCGAAATATCTCATGAATGTACAAGCCAACATACTCATATGTTGAATTGGTAATCTTTACCGGCAAGAAATGGGTTGCTTTATTCATCTGATCTACAATCACCAAAATGAAATCATGGTGCCTGCGAGATCGCGGTAAGCCAGTAATGAAGTCCATATTAATCATCTTCCACTTCCATTCCAGAAGAGTTATGTTCTAAGACACACTATATGGCCTTTGGTGTTCCATCTTGACTTGCTGACAATTTGGGCACTTAGCAACAAAATCTGCAATACACCTCTTCATGTTATTCCATCAATAGACTTCTCTCAAGTTATAGTACATCTTTGTGGAACCGGATGGATCAAGTATCTGTAACTATGAGCTTCTACCATTATCCTCTCTTGGAGCTCATTCACCTTTGTAACACACAATCTACCTTGATATCTCAACACACCATCTCCCCCTTGTTCAAAAGCCATTATCTTCTGTTTATGAACATTTGCCTTTAGTTCAAGTAAAATGGGGTCTCTGTCTTGCTTCTCCTTTATTTTTGACACTAAAGAAGATTCAGCCCCATTCATCACAATGCGGTGTAAGTGTATAACTTTCAGCATTTTGCTTTACCCACTGATGTAGTTGGTAAGTCGTATACTCTTTTGCTAAACTAGCTTCAGATTTCATAGCAATGGGGGTACAAATTCATCATCATAGATGATTGTGTCCTTGACAAAGGCTGAAATAATTTTGATAGGACAGAGCTTATGGTCTGATTTAAAAAGGCGTGGAAAAGTTTAAAAGGGTCAGCAATAATAAAGCAACATTTGGGGTTGAAATCTTATTCGAGTTCGCAAATTTGCAACACCTAAAACATTTGTCTCAATTGCTAGCATAACCAAATGAGTTTTTGTCATCATAAGACAAGTGTCATCACGTCTATTATTGGGTCGTGACATGCCTCCATGATAGTTTTTGTCATGACCCAACCCACCGGACTGTGCGGAAACCTACTCTAACACCTAAGTAGGAGGACCCTTGATACCCAAACAGTTAAAAACATGTGGAAGATTAAGAAAACTGGAGATAAAAGGAAATTCATGAGATTTTTACATAAATAAGAGTTTAAACAATCCAAAGTTAAACTTGTAAAATAAATAAAGCCCCCGGGGATCTAGTCTAAATAGGTACAAGAGATTCTAAGATTACAAGGTATAAAGTATAGTAACTAATGACACATCTCCCACCACAAGGAAGTAAGAGTAGAAGCTGTTGGAAATTGTCTTCATCTGCACCTATGAAACATCATTAACCCTGCAACCAGACTATGCCAAATGGCATAGCAAGAGTAGTATCAACACAATCAACATGAATCATCGGTCAACCCGATGCCCATCGCATGATATAAAGAAATCAACCAGCAGGAAACATGCAATAGAAAGTACATCCCTCAACCTTTATCCTCCTGCCTTTACCGTTCCCGTATACCTTGAACGTACTCATACACTTGACTCTAACCCCCTACTATATCGCCCTGCTCGCTCTGTTCTTGATCATAGCTTAACCATTCTATCTCATAGAGGAGTTCCTGAATACAACCACTACCAACCCAACCAACCACTCACGACATGCCTTCGCTAACTCTGCATCACAATTTAGCCCTTCACCACATAATATACTCTATCAAGGCTCGCTAATCGTTTCAAATACGAGTCCCTTCCCAAGGTAAGACCTAACTACTTTCTGCATCATAAACACTACCCTACTTCTCATTGTTTAAGAACACAGACAACCTCTCTAATATAGACGATAGTATAACATGGATCCTCAGTCTCCACTTACCAGACAACATACTGATTAGGCATGATCATTCACAGTGAATTCTAGTAAACGAGATATAAATAAGTAATTACAACACACTAAACACATATATATATATAGGATGCATAATTTAATTATCATTTAGGAGCAATATACATTTCCCCAATATCAATGACAAGTAAATATGAATGTAGTAGTCACAAGTGGTTCTCTCATGGAACCCACACCCAAACTGTTAGTGTGTCGAAAAGTGACACCCGATCCAATATATGTATCGAAACGTGACACTCGATCCAGTCAACACAACCACAACCATAATCACATCCACAATGAACAATTCACACAGTCAAGTAACAGGTTCATGGCATGTAATTGTCCATACTTAGTTATTTTATTAGGTTCGATTCATGTTTCTCTATTCACATACATGCACGCATACATTGGAGCCATTAACAAGTATATATAACTCAAATAGGAAGTCAAACCATCATCTACCCCTAGTTCACAGGACGAGGTTTCCCCTCTACGATACATATCATATTTAACGACTAGGAGGACATGTACAATCGTCCCTTTTTTCTGTGCCCAAGTAATGTAAACCTAGCCTACCTGGGCGCCAAGTAGCTGCAGAGGGATTGTAGTTCCAATCTTGGCTTTCGGACAACAAGATGGTGGATTTTGGCAGGGAATCAATGAGTTATCATCAACCTTGCGCTAGAAATCTGTTTCTCCTTCCTTCCCAACCCTAGAGCAGCCTTTTGAGGTTTTTTGGGGTGATCTTCGCCTCTTTTTGGCACTTAGGGCAAATGGAGGAAATAAGACTTCCCGTCATTAAGTTCTGCCCTCCGTCCATCCCGCTTTGGCGCTCCCATCCCACTAGGGCGCTGCTGCCGCAACGGCATTACCCCGCTCTGGCGGGACAATGGTGCCTAGTTACTCACAATGTTTTGACCTTCATAAGTAATGACGGTTCGGGTCGTTACAATAGATACCAATTTACCCCTCGTTCATTCGCGAACGACAAGCGGAGGAGTAAGCAGGACCCAATTTGGAGTACTTTGAAACTAATGGATTAGCCCGTCATGGAACAATGAAAGATAGTGGTCCCCACGGTTTAGGCATGAAAGGATCTTTACCTAGGGAATCGACTAGAGAAAAGAGGCAACACACAGAGGAAAATTGACGCACCAATTTACTTGGCCTGACCCTGCTAGAGCGGCAAGATTTTTGCTACTGAGGTGGGGCCGCTATGGCAGGGCCGTCCCACTGTGGCGGGAGGTCGAGACCGATTTAGAAGAGGGAAAAGGGAGTGGTTTCCCCATTTCCTTCTATACCCCACCCCCCCCCCCCCCAAACTGCAAAAACTCTCTCAATTGCTTTGCTCCAAACGTCAATCTTAAGGTAATGTTCTTTCTCCCTAATGTAATTACTTCAATGCTTTCTTAACAACGATTGCACAAAAATAATCGGTTGGGTAGAATGGCCTTGGTGTAATTTTTAAAATTTTCACATGGGTTGCTTAATTTGATAAGAAAAACTTAGTATGAACACTTCCCTTATGTTCACAATGTCTCCACAACATTCTGAGCATAAGGATTTTGAGATAATAGAGCCGAAATGGTTTTGAAATGGGTGGGAGAAATTGAATAGTTTCTTGGTAGGAAACTTGACTTCAGGCACCATTTAGGAGTTGAAATGATAGGGTCTTCACATATTTAGATACTAGGGTACTCTAGAAACATTGATCTAGTGAAAATTTTGCTAAAAATGAGGTTTTGGGATGAAGGGGCGCTATCATTGCACCCTGAAGTTTGACCCAGATGAAGGCCGATCTGTGGGCCTCCATCCCGCTGTGGTGGCCTTCATTCCGCTATGAAGGCCTTCATCCCGCTATGGCGGGATCCTGCGGAACAATGGCCCCTTTTCACTTCAAATAGAAAGTTTTCCTTTTCTTAGCCAGGGATTGACTAATTCCATGGAGTCTTAACGTGTATGTTTCATGAATTTTTGTAGGTTTGTCTAACCATGGCTAGAATCAATGAAGAAAACTTGCCCTTCATCCGATTCCTCGATGTTGTAACTCTAGAGAGACACCATGATCACCAAAACACCAAATTCTTGTGCGAGAGGGGTTTCCACTTGGTGGGCTTAGTAGAGAAAGCACCCGTCTTCCATGCCCAACTGATGGAGTTTGGTTGGGGTCCGCTGACAGAGGCTTCCACTGGAATGCGCTTAGGATGGGTGAGGGAGTTCTATGCCCTACTCCCTACTGTCCACTAGGACGATCCTCACCCTACCATCTACATCCGAGGAGTCGACATCCCTCTGAGCACTTAGTTCATCAATGCAGTGCTCGAGGTGCCGGAGGTCTCTAACTCAGAGTATGAGACCAGACTGAGGGAGATACATTTGGGTTGGCTGCGGGACACACTGGTTGAGGCTGTGCACCTGGACCGAGTTTATTGGACTACTAAGTAGGGCATCACCAGTACTCACTGGTCACCGGATGCCAAGAGATGGCTTCACCTAGTATCTAGGAGGATCCACCCGTCGGGCAACCACACTGAAGTGACCTTTCCTCGGGCTCTAGCAGTGGCTTGTGCTGAGCAGGGGATTGGGCTGAATGTGGGGGCACAAATCATATTCGAGTGGAAAATGTTCTACAGAGGAAATAAGAAGGCATTTTTCCTACCTGGACTAATGACGGCGATGTGCAAGCGGGCAGGGGTGCCACTCTTGGACACTGATGAGGTACTTCCTATTGATCCCCCTTTTCATTCTCTTTTGATTAGGCAACCCTCCACCCCAGGAAGAAAGAAAAGAAAGACGGATGAGGCCGACAACACTAGAGCAACGGCTGAGGCAGACAACGAAGGAGAGGATTATGATGAGGCTGATACACCCTTTATACCCAGTCTCAGCCCCCACTATCATGCGCTCGTATGGAGGAGGACCTGGTGGCCTTCAAGAGGAGATTGTGAGGCTCCTATGCTAGCACCTCAACTCTAGTTCTACCATTCACTGCCCTTGAGGTTGAGATGCTCCACCGCCAGTTGCAATGGGAGAAGAAGAAGAATGTAGAGAGGGATTATCTGATGAGACGGAAGCGGAAGACCATTAAGGTAATTTTCTCTTGAGTCGCCCCCCAGCAGGAGCTTCCCACGCTCGAGCTGGAGGACTTTCAGGAGTTCCCCTGGTTAAGCGAGGTGTGGACTGGCGAGATAGCCTTGGAGGACCTAGATTCCGACAATAACGCTCCCCCTTCCCATGGACCTTGATTTGGGTTGTCCCCACTTGGGCATGTAACAAACAATATTTTTATTTCTTTTTTTACTTTTCATTAAGCTTTTGTAAGCACATGGATGCTCGTTTAACTATTTTCATAGCCGTAATTAAATGCTAGGTGATTATCACTTACTGTTCTATTATGGAGTACTGGCTGGATTGCGAAAATTAGCCGATGCACGATTTAGAGTCCATAGGCAAAACAAGGGAAAAACAGGGGAGGCAGGGTTGAGATTCTGTCTCACCCTGTGTCACTCTTGCAAGAGACTTCCCGCTCTGGCGCTGCCGCCCTGGCGGGATGATCCCGCCCCAGCGGCTCTGACGGGGTCAGTTTCCAGGTCAACATTTCTTGGGGGTTCTCTTCATTTCTAGAGTTTTTCATTGACTCCTAGGGCAATAATTAAGCATTTAGGATAACCCTCTTAGCTAAGATATGTGTCATCCACCCCGAGGTCAACCCAACGGTATACACACCATAACCTTTTCCCACTACCACAAGCATGCACATCCTAAGAATATGCCTATTGATCACACGATTTATAATCAATAGCGACACATGTCAAGGGAACCCTTCATAACAACCAATTCCACTATTATGCAATAATACCCCTTTTTCTTATATGGTTCCCGGCCAATCCTGACTGTCCTGAAATTGGAGTTTCCCTACAGTCACAAGCCATTCTTTCCCCTTACCCTCTTTATCAATGGTAAGTCTATGCACATCTAACAATTGCATTCCCACTTATAAGTATATCATGTCACATGTCAAGAATTCTTTTACGAATCACATCGTAGTTTATCTCTAGACCTTTGCACATAGCCAAGTGATGACATCGTAGTTTATCTCTAGACCTTAGCTGATCATCCATGCATTTGTACAACCTCTAAGGCCAGATACAAATTGGAACCTTTTTGGTTCAAATTTACCTTGCTTGTGTCCCTTTAGCTGCGACTACGGCGTCCAATTCACTTTGTTGAGATACCAATTGGAATCAACTCATACCACAAACAACAATCAACTCGCACGAAATGAGAGAAGAAATGGAACTACTTCTTAGGATGCATCATAGCTTCCTGAAGATTAGATGTGGAAGTCAACACACCAATCCGCATGAGTCTATTCCACATTTGCTCTTGTACTGGAATACCGACAACCTGGGCTCTGATACCAATTTGTAATGACCCAACCCACCGGGCCGCGTAGGCACCTATTCTAACACTTAGGTAGGAGGAACCTTGATCCCCAAACGGTTAAAAACATGAGAAATATTAAGAAAACTGGAGATAAAAGGAAATTCATGAGATTTTTACATAAATAAGAGTTTAACCAATCCAAAGTTAAACTTGTAAAATATATAACGCCCCCAGGGATCTAGTCTAAATAAGTACAAGATCTTCTAAGATTACAAGGTATAAAGTACAGTAACTAATGACATAGCTCCTACCACAGGGAAGGAAGAGTAGAAGTTGTTGGAGATTGTCTTCCTCTTCACCTATGAAACATCACCGACCTTGCAACCAGACTATGCCAAATGGTATAGCAAGAGTAGTATCAGTACACACAACATATATTGGTAGACATCATCGGTCAACCCGATGCCCACCGCATAATATAAAGAAATCAACCAACAGGAAACATTTAATAGAAAGTACACCCCTCAACCTTTATCCTCCTGCCTTTACCATTCCCGTATACCTTGAACGTATTAGTACGCTTGACTCTAACCCCCTACTATATCACCCTGCTCGCTCTGTTTTTGATCATAGCTTAACCATTCTATCTCATACAGGAGTTCCTGAATACAACCACTACCAAATCGACCAACCACTCACGATATGCTCTCGCTTGTTTTGCATCATAATTCAGCCCTTGACCACATAGTATACTCTATCAAGGATCGCTAACCGTTTCGAATACGAGTCCTTTTCCCAAGGTAGGACTTTACTATTTTCTGCATCATTAGCACTACCCCACTTCTCATTGTTTAAGAACACAGAAAACCTCTTTAAAATAGCTGATTGTAACACCTGGACCCTCGGTTTCCACTTACCAGACAACTTACCGATTGGGCATGATCATTCACAGTTAATTCCAGTAAACGAGATACAAACAAGTAATTACAACACAGTAAACACGCATATATAGGATGCATAATTCAATTATCATTTTAGGAGCAATATAAAATTCCCCATTATCAATGACATGTAGATATGAATGTAGTAGTCACAAGTGGTTCTCTCATGGAACCCACACTCAAAATGTTAGTGTTGCGGAACGTGATACTCGATCCAATATATATGTGTCAGAATGTGACACCCGATCCAATATATGTGTCTGAACGTGACACCCGATCTAATATATATGTCAGAACGTGACACCCAGTCCAGTCAGCACAACTACATCCATAATCACACCCACAATGTTCATTGTAAACTGTACAGGATGGGGCTCCCCACCACAATACACATCATATATAACGACTAGGAGTGCATGTATAACCATCCCTTTTTCTATGCCTGAATGCCTAAACATGAATTCTACCATTAATTAGCAATATATTATGCAGTGAGCACGAATTTACGACTACCCAAGTAATGTAAACCTAGCCTATCTGGCGCCAAACAGCAATAGAGGGATTGCAGTTTCAATCCTGGCCTTCAGACAATGAGATGGTGGATTTTGGCTGGGAATCAGCGAGTTATCATCAACCCTGTGCTAGAAATTTGTTTCTCCTTCCTTCCCAACCCTAGAGCAGCCTTCTGAGGTTTTCTCGGGTGGTCTTCGCCTCTTTTTGGCACTTAGAGAAAAATGAGGAAATAAGACTTCGCGTTATTAAGTTTTGCCCTCCATCCATCCTGCTCTGGCGCTCCCATCTCGCTGGGGCACCGCTACCGTAGCGGCATCACCCTGCTCTAGCGGGATAGTGAGGCCTAGTTACTCACGACATTTTGCCATTTCATAAGTAACAACGGTTCGGGTCGTTACAGTTTTGTGCATTAAACTAGATATATTTTCTGTATCTATATACTGAATTTTGTGTTAACACAAGAAACCTAATAAAGTTATTTCCATTTAAGTCAAGCTCCAAGAATATTGAAAAATAAAAATCTAGTCTTGAGTTCCTTATGGTAAATTTGAAGTATGTTAATTATTATTTTTCTGTTAATATTCGAACCTGCCTCGCCGCATCCCATATTTTTCTTACTATATTGTCTTCTTAACCACAAATAGAAATCACAACATTCAACTCATCTTCTCATGAATTGCTCAAAATTTTGAATTAAATTTAAACATTTTCATAATAATCATCTTCAATAATAACTAAATTTATTATAACAATCATGTTTAATTATCCTCTAATACATAATAACTCATAACTCAAACTTCTTTTAAACTATCAGATAAACCATAACTCAAAATCATTTATTTTTTTTGCCAATATAAAAAGTATATTCTTAAATTTGCATAATCTAGGTTAATTATCCTCTTTGCACCTTCGAATTTTAGAGGGTCATTCATATAAATTCCCTTATTTTGGTATGATATTTTATTCATCTCTCAATTGATGATTGTTAATTCCAATGAGCCTGCTAGAGAATCGTTGCAATTGAATTTCTATTTGGAAGAGATAATTTGTGTTCCTTTACATCAACTTATATTTTTATATCATAATCTAATATAAGATATGTCTTACAATGCATAACAATTTATGCCACTTGTTCCTATAACACTAGTGTTGTTAGAGGCATGCGTTCAATTCATAACCACAAGGTAAAAGTTCTCTAAACTTATGGTAGATACTACACATTTATGTCGAATAACTTAATTCCTACAAAATATATGATGGAAAAGGAAAAATTGCTCTAACTTAAATCTTGCAAAATTAGGCCATAGATAAATGTGCTTTGACCCGTAAATTTTCATTGAATTAGAGAAGAATAAAAAAAATTAAAGATTGAAAACCAATCCAAAATAGTAAGTTTGTGCGCAGGAACTAGGATCCCAAAGGGTTAGGACCAAGGGCAAAGGGGCAAGGGCCAAGGCTGCCCAAGCCTTGCCAAGGCACTGCCCTATGACCACTTCACGACCAGTGGTGGTCACCACAAGTCATGGTGCCACTCGTGGAGGTGACGCAGTAGCTTCCTTAAGGCTCCCCGAAATTGGCTTCTCCACACGGGCCACTTTACGACTCGTGAAGCCTTAGACGACTCGTGGGAGTGACCTTGGTCATGGCTTAGTAGTTGATGGTTGAGGGTTGAATAAGGGTGGCTTAGCCATTGCTTCAAGGTCCACGCGAGGGACCACAGCTCGTGGCTAGCACCACGGCTCATGGAGCCCCTAGTGAAGTTGCTTGGGCTTGTGGGATAAAGGCACAAGTTACCTAGCCACTGCCTCAAGTCCACAGAGGGGACCACAACTCGTGGTCATTACCACGGCTCGTGGGGCCCCTCGTGGCACCTGGGCTGCTCACTTTAAGTGAGGGATGTTTTGGGTAATTCCGGTTTAAGTCCAATCAAAGTGAAGTCGTTCCGCCTTACTTTTATGCACCTATATAACTCATTTTAAGTAAAAAGACACCCACTCACCTCATTATTTCCCAAAACCCAAATCAAATCCCAAAGAGTTCATCTACTCCAAATATTCTCTCTCTAGAACATCAAGGAAGAAGAAGAAGGAAGTTAGGGCTAGGGTTCAAGGAACAAGGTTTTCTACTCAAATTTATTGGATTCCATTTCTAAGGTATGGGAGCTTTTCATCCATGGATAGCCTTCATCCATGGAGTCCCTCCAAAATGAATTTCAAAACTAGTGATTTCTCAAAGTTAGGGGTTGATTCCAAAGTCATGGTTCCTTTAAAAATTGTTTCTAATGATTGAATTATGATATAATAAGTATGAATTTATGATTTCCTATGGTTTTTATGTTGTATCCCCAAGAACCTATGAAACCCCCATAATTCTCATTTATGATCTTGTGATGTGGGTTTGTTGATGATAGATGTATGTTATGAAATTATGCATGTAGTAATTGGGTTACTTGAATTATGATTATATCCATGTCTAATGTAGTGAATTATAGATGTGTTGATTGAGTGTGATCCTTGATTTATGAAGGACGGTGAAAGGTTATTCTCACGCATGATCTAAAAGCTATCCTAATGAACTAAGTTGGGTTAATTGTCAAAGACATCCTTCCATGAAACAAGTTATGACTTAATAAGTACTCTGTGGGATTAATGCTTAGCACCGAGTGGCTATTGAATATGAGATGAAAGCTCTTCCGTTAGAAAGGCCGGGTTTCTAGAAGCAATCTCATGAGATGGAAGCTCTTCAATCAGAAAGGCTGGGTTTCTAGTAACAATCTCCTTATCTCATAAACTACGTGCCCCCGTAGGATATTTAGCTAGTGGATCCACCGAAGCTAACAAACTATGGTTCTACCTTAGGCAAGTAGGACAACCCTTTTCAGTGTGGGTAACACCAGGTGATCATGTTATAGCTCACATGGTCTCATGTCAGTTAAGGCTTATTCCCACAATAACAAGAACAAGAATATGCATGATGGCTTAAAGAGTTTTACTTGGCATGGGTGAGATTAATGGGGTTTTATTCATGCATTGCACAAGTAAGCTTTAAGGTTGTTTGTGAAGTGTTCCTTTTATAATGATTATGACTATGCTGATTATGTTTATGACTTATGCTTTTCCACTATGACTATGATGATGTTCTAAACTTGGTAAATTGCATACATTTAACTAAAATGTTCCCTTTAGCATGTTTTCAATATTTTATGCATGACTATCATACTTAGTGCATTTTGTTACTAATGCAACTTTTCCTACCTTTTCCCAAGTGTATTGTCCGATTCTCAAGGTGGTCCACATTGTTGCTAAAGCTTCAATTTGCTCATTTCTCCTACTTTGTTGGTGAGTCCTTATGATTCGAGGAAGAATGTTTTCACATTGTAGTTTCTTTTCTTGTATTTCCTTTTCGGATTATGTTGTATGGGTTGTGTCCCTTTCTCTTTCGAACATTGTAATAAATGGCTATGTTGAGACTTAGAGTCTAGACTTCCGCTTTCGCTTTAAAATGAATTTTTTTAGACTTGGACTTGAAATGCATTTTACTCTTATTGTTCTATTGCTTATGTTATGATATGCTAAGTGGCTTGTACAGAGTCTTTTCGGGGTTCCATACGGCATGTTACATCTAGGGGGTACCCTTGGGTCGTGACAAACTTGGTAATCAGAGCATAAGGTTTAGAATAATTTTAGGATCATGTCATGTCTCATATGCCACGTCTAGTAGAGTCTTGTTCATGAGTGTGAAGCGCGCCACATTTATGAATAAGAAGCTATAAGATGTTTAGGAAATTCCACTTCTTTCAATACTCTTAGGTGGTGAGATAGAGTTTAACTCTATAAGGTCTTTCTTCTAATCCTTACTCGATGGTCTACCTAATATGACTACTCGAAGGGAATTTGCAAGAAGGGTTGAGAAAGACAATGTGAATGAAGGAGCCCCTCAAGCTCTGGTTGATCCTTTGGTTGAGAATGTTACTTATGCGGAGTTTAGGGAGACTATCCAAATATTGGCTCAAGTCAATAGAGAGGTTGTAGCTTCGGTGAATCTTAATGTGATTCAGCGGCTTCAAGAGTGAGATATTTTGCAAGAATGAACCCCCCGGAATTTCATAGCTCCAAAGTTGAGGAGGATCCTCAAGAATTTGTGGATGAGGTTTATAAAGTACTTGCTATCATGGGGTGACTTCGATAGAGAAAGTGGATTTAGCCGCTTACCAATTGAAAGCATTGCGCAAGTGTCATATAATCAATAGAAGGAAGGTAGGCAGGTGGGAGCGGGCACCATAGAGTGGGAAGATTTTGAATTGGCATTTCTTGATAGGTTCTTTCCCCTAGAGTTGTGAGAGGCTAAGATGCAAGAGTTTATTAACCTTCGTCAAGGTGGTATGAGTGTGAAAGAGTATTCCCTAAAGTTCACCCAACTATCCAAGTATGCTTCAACTATAGTGGTGGACTCAAGGGCTAAGATGAATACGTTTGTGATGGGAGTGTCCGACTTGGTAGAGAAAGAATGCCATACGGTAATGCTAATTGGTGATATGAATATCTCACATCTTATGGTGCACGCCCAACAAATTGAGGAGTCAAAGCTCAAGGAAAAGAATTGGGAGGTGAAAAGAGCTAGGACCAGCGATGAGAACTTCTCTAATGCTAGGTCCGATGGACAAGGTCGACCAAGGTTTAAACAAAGGTTTTCAAACCAAGGTTCCCCTTCTCCTCCATGGGTCAACAAGGATTAGGGGTCCAACCCTAAACCACAAGGAGACAATGATGGTGTACCTTCTATGGTTAGGTCTACTTGTGCTAAGTCCGGTAAGAAACATGATGGTAAGTGCCAAGCCGGCACAAATGTTTGTTTTGGTTGTGTAAGGGTGGTCATCAATTGAGGAATTGCCAAACACTTAGCTAAGGGAAAAAAGCGCAAGCAAAGTCCTCCTAGTGGTTCAAACCCCAATGCTCCTAAGCAAAACCAATTTTATGCTCTTCAATCCAAAGGTGACCAAGAGAGCTCCCGGATATGGTGATCGGTATGTTAAAAGTCTTTCTTATTGATGTGTATGCCTTGTTGGATCCCGGTGCTAGTTTATCTTTTGTGACGCCCTTTGTGGCAAGGAGGTTTGATGTTCTTCCGGAAGTGTTATTAAAACCTTTTTCTATCTTTACTCCGGTGATTCTGTGGTGGCTAAGAGGGTTTATAGAAGATTTCCCATTTCCTTATCCCATAAAGTTACTCTTGTTGCTTTGGTAGAGCTTGACATGTTAGACTTTGATGTTATCTTGGATATGGATTGGTTGCACGTTTGTTACATTTCTATAGATTATAGAACTCGTATGGTCAAGTTTCAATTCCCGAGTGAGCCTATCCTAGAGTGGAAATGGGGAAATTCTATGCTTGAGGGACAATTTGTTTCATGTTTGAATGCTAGAAAGATGATCTCCAAGGGTTGCATTTACCATCTTGTTAGGGTGAGGGATATAGATTCCGAGACCTTCTCTCTTGAGTCAGTCCCCATTGTAAATGAGTTTCTGAAAGTATTCCCAGATGATCTACCCGGTATTCATTCCGAGCAGGAAATAGACTTGGGTGTTGACCTTTTCCCGGATACGCAACCTATAGCTATTCCTTCTTATAGAATGGCTCCAGTGGAACTTAAGGAGTTGAAAGAGCAATTGAAGGATATTTTTGATAAAGGTTTCATTCGGCCAAACATCTCTTCTTGGGGTGCTCCGGTGTTGTTTGTGAAAAAGAAAGATGGGTCCCTTCGTATGTGTATTGATTATCGACAATTGAATAAGGTGACCATTAAGAACAACTATCCCCTTCCAATGATAGATGACTTGTTTGACCAACTTCAAGGGGCTAGTTATTTCTCTAAAATTGACCTTAGGTCGGGTTATCACTAATTAAGGGTGAGAGGTGAAGATATTCCCAACACGGTCTTTGAACTCGATATGGTCACTATGAGTTTCTAGTAATGTCCTTTGGTTTGAATAACGCTTCGGCGGCATTTATGGACTTAATGAATAGAGTATTCCAACAATATCTTGATATGTTTGTGATAGTATTTATCGATGATATTTTGATCTATTCAAGGAGTGAGAATGTGCATGTTGACCATTTGAGAATTGTATTGCAAGTTCTTAAGGACCATCAACTTTTTGCAAAGTTTAGCAAGTGTGAATTTTGGTTAAGGTCCGTAGCTTTCCTTAGTCATATTGTGTCAAACAAGGGTATTGAGGAAGATCCTAAGAAGATGGATGCGGTTAAGAGTTGGCCTAGACCTCTCTCACCGATGAATATTAGAAGCTTTTTGGGTTTGGCCGGTTATTATAGAAGATTTGTTGAGGGGTTTTCCTCTATTGTTTCTCCTTTGACGACTTTGATTCAAAAGAAGGCTAAGTTTGTGTGGTTGGAAGCTTGTGAGAAGAGTTTCCAAGAGTTGAAAGATAGACTTACTTCCGCCCCGGTGTTGACCTTATCAGAAGGTACATATGGTTTTGTGGTGTATTGTGATGCCTCTAGAATTGGGTTGGGATGTGTGCTTAGGCAAAATGGTAAGGTGATTACCTATGCTTCAAGGCAACTTAAAGTCCATGAGAAGAATTATCCTACCCATGACCTTGAGTTAGTGGCGGTTGTGTTTGCCTTAAAAATATGGAGACATTATTTGTATGGGTCCATGTGGATGTTTTCACCGATCTTAAAAGTATTCAATATGTGTTTAGTCAAAAAGACTTGAATCTTCACTAAAGGAGGTGGTTAGAACTATTCAAGGACTATGACATGAGTGTCCTTTATCACCCCAACAAAGCTAATGTAGTGGCGAATGCTCTTAGTAGGTTGTCCATGGGTAGTGTGGCTCATGTAGAGGATGAAAAGAAAGAGTTGGTTTGTGATGTGCATAGGTTGGCCCGACTAGGTGTTCAACTAGTGGATTCTATCAAGGGTGGTGTCATGGTTCATAATGGGTCCGAATCATCCTTTTTGATGGATGTAAAGGCTAAGCAAGGCCTTGATCCTATTTTGGTAGAATTGAAAGAGACGGTACTTAAGAAGTCCATTGAGGCTTTCTCCCAAGGGGGAGATGGTGTGCTTAGATACCAAGGTCGGTTATGTGTTTCGGATGTTGATGACTTGAGGGACCTAATCTTGACAGAAGCTCATAGTTCTCGGTATTTTATTCACCTCGGAGCCACCAAGATGTACTGTGACTTATGGGAGGTCTATTGGTGGAATGAGATGAAGAAAGATATCGCGGAGTTTGTGGCGAAATGTCCTAATTGTCAACAAGTTAAGATTGATCATCAAAGGCTGGGAGGCTTATCCCAAGATTTAGGTATCCTCACTTAGAAGTGGGAAGAGATAAATATGGATTTTATTGTGGGTTTGCCTTGCACCCAAAGGCAACATGATTCAATTTGGGTCATTGTAGATCGAATGACAAAATTGACACACTTCATACCCGTCAAGGTTTCATTTTCGATGGAAGACTATGCCAAGTTATACATAAGAAAGAAAGTGAAGTTGCATGGGGTTCCCTTGTCCATTATTTCCGATCGGGGTACTCAATTTTCATCACAGTTTTGGAAGTCCTTGCAAAAAGGTCTTGGCACTAAGGTTAAGCTTAGCACGACTTTTCATCCCCAAACTGATGGGAAAGCAGAACGCACCATCCAAACATTGGAGGATATGTTAAAGGCATGTGTAATTGACTTCAAGGGTAATTGGGATGACCACTTGCCATTAATAGAATTTCCCTACAATAATAGCTATCACTCAAGTATTGGTATGGCTCCCTTTGAAGCCTTGTATGGTAGGAGATGTAGGTCTCCCGTTGGTTGGTTTAAGGTAGGAGAAGTTGCTCTACTAGGTCCCAAATTAATTTATGAGGCCATTGAGAAAGTCCGACTCATTAGAGAGAGGTTGAGGACGACCCAAAGTTGGCAAAAGTCTTATGCCGATGTTAGTATAATGGATTTAGAATTTGAGGTTAATGATTGGGTCTATCTAAGAATCTTACCTATGAAAGGTGTGATGAGGTTTGGCAAGAAGGGAAAACTTAGTCCCCGGTATATGGGCCCATACCAAATTTTGAAACGTATTGGGAAGGTTGCCTATGAGTTAGACTTGCCAAATGAGTTGGCACCGGTGCATCCGGTGTTTCATGTTTCCATGCTCAAGAAGTGTGTTGGAGATCTGGTATCCGTTATTCCTTTTGAAGGGTTGGGGTTTGATGAGAGTCTTTCATATGAGGAAGTTTCGGTAGAGATTCTAGACTGGCAAGTTAAAAGGTTGAGAAACAAGGAAATAGCCTCCGTGAAGCTTTAATGGAGGAATCATCTAGTTGAGGGTGCTACTTGGGAGGCCAGGCCAATATAAAGTCCCTCTATCCTCATCTTTTTCCTCCTACTCCTACCCTAGTTTGAGGTAAGTATTTTCTCTTGGGTTTACCTTGTTTTGAGAGTGTGTGTTATATGAGTTTTTTCATGATTTCCTTATGTTATGCATGTTCTTAAGAAATTTATGTTTCGTAAGAAAATGAGTTTTTATGATTGATTTTCCTCATGTTGTTGTGCATTGAGTAAGAATTGCCTATATGCTTCATGAGATAACTTGTTGAACATGCTTTAGTTATGCTTTTTGGAAATATGTTGCATAAAGGCTCCATGAGATTGTGTTGAGCATGCTTTTAAGTGGAGAAGGTAGTTCCTCCTATGGATATGAAATATGGTGAGTTTTTATGCACAATGGCTTGTTAGATGTAGCTCCTACTTCCTTGTAATGCATTGATTATGTTTGAGATGGAGTTGAAGTTTCCTCCTTTGAATTATGCATTATTTTTATGTTGCATGCATGATATGCTGGTAGTCTTGAGTCTTTATTTCCGTAAGGTGTCTAGATCGTCATTCGAGGACGAATGTTCCCAAGGGGGAGATATTGTAACACCCCAAAAATTAGTAGGCTAAACTAGAGCTAAACGTGAGGGTTAACGTCAAGGAAAAATGGTTAGGACCAAGGGAAAAGGGGCAAGGGCCAAGGCTGCCCAAGCCTTGCCAAGGCACTGCCCCATTACCACGAGGGACTTCACGACTAGTGGTGGTCACCACGAGTCGTGGTACCACTCGTGGAGGTGGGGTAGTAGCCTTCTTAAGGCTGCCTAAAATTGTCTCCTCCACACAAGCCACTTCATGGCTCGTGAAACCTTAGACGGCTCGTGGGAGTGGCCTTGGTTATGCCTTAGTAGTTGATGGTTGAGGGTTGAATGAGGGTGGCTTAGCCACTTCCTCAAGGCCCATGAGAGGGACCAGGGCTCGTGGAGCCCCTCGTGAAGTTGCCTTGGGCTTGTGGGCTAAAGTCACAAGTTGCCTAGCCACTGCCTCAAGTCCACGGAGGGGACCATGGCTCATGGAGCCCCTCGTGGCACCTGGGCAGCTCACTTTAAGTGAGGGGTGTTTTGGGTAATTCTGGTTTAAGTCCAATCATAGTGAAGTCGTTTTGCCTTACTTTTATACACCTATATAAGTCATTTTAAGTCAAAATACACCCATTCACCTCATTATTTCCTAAAACCCAAATCCAATCCCAAAGAGTTCATCTTTTCCAAATATTCTCTCTAGAACTTCAAGGAAGAAGAAAAAGGAAGTTGGGGCTAGGGTTCAAGGAACAAGGTTTTCTACTCAAATTCATTGGATTCAATTGCGAAGGTATGGTAGCTCTTCATCCATGGATAGCCTTCATCCATGGAGTCCTCCAAAACCAATTTCAAAACTAGTGATTTCCCAAAGTTAGGGTTTGATTCCAAAGTCATGGGTTCCTTTCAAAATCGTTTCTAATGATTGAATTATGATATATTAAGTATGAATTGATGATTTCTTATGGTTTTTATGTTGTATCCCCAAGAACCCATGAAACCCCCATATTTCTCATTTATGATCTTGTGATGTGGATTTGTTGATGATAGAAGTATGCTATGAAATTATGCATGTAGTAATTGGGTTACTTGAATTATGATTATATCCATGTCTAATGTACTGAATTCTAGATGTGTTGATTGAATGTGATCCTTGATCTATGAAGGGCAAGATATGAGAATTATGCATGATTATGAGATTTATGTATATGCTTGAAGAACACTTTGAGAGTGAAGTGTATATGATTATGATGTAATGGAGGTGTTGTTGAAAGGTTATTCTGACATACACTCATATGCATGACTATGAATGAAGTGTCCATAATTATGATAATGATGTTGTGTTGATTGAAACGCTATTCTCATGAATACATAATGAACATGGTGTGAGAGGTTTTCTCACAATATGATGATTCTAAGGTTGGAAGGCTTTCTCACCTATTTGAATCTATATGTAGACATGGACGGTGAAAGGTTATTCTTACACATGATCTAAGAGCTATCCTAATGAACTAAGTTGAGTTAATTGTTAGAGACATCCCTTCATAAAATAAGTTATGACTTAATAAGTACTCCGTGAGATTAATGCATAGCACCGAGTAGATATTGAATATGAGATAGAAGCTCTTTTGTTAGAAAGGTCGGGTTTCTAGAAGCAATCTCATGAGATGGAAGCTCTTCCGTCAGAAAGGACGGGTTTCTAGTAACAATCTCCTTATCCCATAAACTATGTGCCCCCGTAGGATATTTAGCTAGTGGATCCACCTAAGCTAACAAACCATGGTTCTACCTTAGGCAAGTAGGACAACCCTTTTCGGTGTGGATAATACTGGGTGATCATGTTATAGCTCACATGGTCTCATGTCGGTTGAAACTTATTCCCACAACCACAAGAACAAGAATATGAATGATTGCCTAAAGAGTTTTATTTGGCATGGGTGAGATTTATGGGGTCTTATTCATGCATTGCACGAGTAAGCTTTGAGGTTGTTTATGAAGTGTTCCTTTTATGATGATTATGACTATGTTGATGACTTATGTTTTTCCACTATGACTATGATGATCTTCTAAACTTGTTAAATTACCTACATTCAACTAAAATGTTCCCTTTAGCATGTTTTCAATATTTTATGCATGGCTATCATACTTAGTGCATTTTTGTACTAACGCCTACTTTTCCTACATTTTTCCAAGTGTAGGGTCCGGTTGTCAAGGTGGTCCTCATAGCTTGGATTTGGTCATTTCTCCTAGCTTGTTGGTGAGTCCTCATGATTCGAGGACGGATGTTTTCACATTGTAGTTTCTTTTTTTGTATTTCTTTTTCGGACTTTGTTGTATGGGTTGTGTCCCTTTCTCTTTCAAACATTGTAATAGATTGCTATGTTGAGACTTACAGTCTAGACTTCCGCTTTTGCTTTAAAATGAAAAAAAATTTAGACTTGGACTTGAAATGCGTTTTACTCTTATTGTTCTATTGCTTATGTTATGATATGCTAAGTGGCTTGTTTGGAGTCCTTCGGGGTTCTATACACCATGTTACATCTAGGGTACCCCTGGGTCGTGACAATAGTGTTGTTGTGTCAAAGAAAATAAAAATAATTTTCAAATTCTTCGTTAGGTAGAGCGTGGTACATTCATAGACGAATTCAAAATAAAAGCAATTATTTAGTGATAATAACAAAAATGTGATTAAAAAATTAGATTTCGTTGATTCAACCTTATAATCATTATTTTTTTATTCAATCATTTAGATGTCCATACAACAACAACAATAATCATGTAAAATCCAAACACTCAAAATCTGACCATATATAAGAGAAAAACTTTGAATCCATATGAAAGATTTAAAACCAATTTCATTATTTCTTGATCTTAGCTACCCCAATCAAGTCAAAAAAGATTTTGTTGCTCAAACTGATTGAGCATATTTTCTGTTGAAGACAACTTGTAGACATCTTGACTTAAACTCCTTATTTCATCAAGGATTTCAGGTGTGGCGGTTGTAATTACCAGTTCACCTAACCTCTTAGATCGTTCTTGATTTCAACTATTGGCAGAAGGCACTTTTTCCTCCAAGTGTTGATAATTGTTTTGAAATCCATAGTTATCGCCAAATTTCAATGATACCTTTTCAACAGCCACTGCATTTTCAAAATTACAATTTTTCACTTGCTCGTTCTTCAATGATAACACATCTATAGAACTATTTTTTTGTGAATCAACTGAAAGATGATTGGTCTTAAAAGGGGGATGAGATCTTTTGTAGAACAACACTTCACCTGTCTTTTTATCCCTAACAGTTACTAAAGGTACCTCCATTATAGTTTATTGTATTAGACTAGATCTATTTTGTGTGCCTATATATACTACTGGAATTTGTGTTACCAGAAGAAACCTAATAAATTTATTTTTATTTAAGTCCAAGATCCAAGATTACTGTAATATAATAATCTAGTCTTGATTTGACCCATGGTAAATTTGGAGCATGTTAATTATTATTTTTCCATTTAATCTTCTTATTACCCAATGTTATTGTATTTTATTGAAAATAAATTCATATAAATTTAAGTACTTAAATTGGATACAAGCACAATATTTTTACATTGTTTATATATATATATATACTAGATTAACCATAACCCATGTTCAGTACGGGCCCAACATGCATGTTTTCACTATTGTTTTTTTATTTTAAACATTACAACTTAAATAATTCAATTACAATTTGTCAAATGTATTTGCACTAACATGAATTCGACATTTTCATTTATTTTGAGAAATAGAATCTCCCGTTTACTTGTGAGAATGAGTAACTACAATATTACATCAAAGATAGAGAAAATCAAACACTAATTCATACTGAAGTTTAAATAGATAATGATAAGCTGGCTACGTACAACACGTGGATTATTGAGTACTTTTATTTATTATAAGAAAAATGCATCAGACCAACCCATGCATTGTATATTATATGGATATATGAACTTCATATTATTGAATGCGTTATTATATTCTCTTCGCTCTGACATAGACCTTAATACTCAACATTATTCATCAACCAAAATATCCAGCACCTAAATGTCCATATTTTCTTAGGTAAGTGAAGATCTTTCAAAAAAATAGAAACAAGAAAAAGCTCTAGAACCCATTTAAGTAAGATCTGCTACAAGGAGAGTGATATCTTGTTGCCTTCTTCACGTTGTGAGCCCTATAAATTCAACAAATTCACTGCATAAATAAATCATTAATTGTGAATTAGAAAGAACAAAGATATTTTGATTAATGAAAGAGGATAACATGAAAATATCAACTTATTTTAAGTTTAAGAAGTTTAGAAGTTCAATTGTCTCTCTTAAACCATTGAAAAGTCGTGGATCCTAAATATCACTCTATCAAGAACAAAACTCACGACACCATCCACTATAATAAGTAATGAAGTTAAGAATGTGTGATGTTAAACGAACTAAGCATTAAATTAATTTATTGAATTGCCAAAACGAAAAGAAAGAAAAGGAATCTACAAATACAAATACATTGGCTCACCCTTCACACCTAGAAAAGAATCATATTCAATGAAATAACAATCTGAATATTCTTGATAGTCTGTTCCTGTTGCTGGTCTTGCTTACCTTGTTACTATGCCATGAAGGAATTGTCCCCATTTCTTGAGCTAATCAATCTCTATTTTGTGTAAAAGTTCTTTAGAAGTCTAGGTTTAGCCTCATATAGTCTTCTTATTGCTTCTTCTATAAATTCCACTGACTGTCAATTTTTTTTAATGTATTTCAGGTTAAAAGAAATGATTTCACATCCATCCCACGCTCTTTTCTATACATTTTTCATGTTTTAAGCATGTGCCCTAGTCTCAAAGACCTGAATTGAAGTTTCTGGATCATATGCCAGAGATGTTGCCAAGCAGCTTAAGGTAAATGATCTTGTTTCTTTTGTTGTGTGAACTTTCAAGTCTGCTATTCTATTCTATCAGTCATGAACTTTATGGAACAATTTTCTCCTATCCCTCTATCATGTCTAACTTGGAAATCAACCTCTTTTCCAAGACGAAGACCAAGCTCAAATGTCACTGAATCTTATTTACCGACAAGTCATTTTTATTACAGAAATTACATCAACAACTTTAGTAAGTTTCACAAATATCTAGACTTGCTTATTTTACTAAAGAAATAGAGTTAGATATACAATTTTTTTGGCACTATGTCATTATAACTACCAGTGGGTTATGTGGCATTTAGAATGACAAGCTAATCAAATTATAATAAGAAAATTATATTGGGATATAATATAAAAATCGGGGTCATTTCCGGCAATGGTTATAAAGCCGATGGGAAATGGTTTCAACAAGAAATTGATTATGGTGACTTGATGTATTTAATGCTTATGCGTGACATTGCTTGATAATTGAGCTTGATGTACTTGTTGTGGTGACTAAACAACTTGACTTTGAGGTTGACTTGACTTGAGCCATGTATTATAGAATCACTAGGTTGGGTTGATTTTTGTGTAGGTACAAATTCATTATCATATATGATTGTGTCATTGACAAAGGTTGCAACAATTTTGAAAGGATAGAGCTTATGGACTGACTGAAAAAGGCGTGGAAAAGTTGAAAAGGGTCAGCAATAATAAAGGCAACATTTGGGGTTGAAATCTTGATTTGAGTTTGCAAATTTGCAATTCCTAAAGCACTGCAAACTGTCTCAATTGCTAGCATAATCAAACAAGTTGAACTTTGCATATTTGTCAAGATTTCATTCCCAATTGCTACTGTTATGATGAGAGTTATCTTTGTAGAAATATCTAATAGTACAACCTCTTAAACAAAATATATTTTGTACTACTTACCTTCTCACAAAAAAAAAAAGCTAGAAAAGAATACAATGAAATACCAACTAAAGGTTATAATCATGCATTAGTTTTCTCTATCTTTATTAAGTTTTATTTCGTAATTATGTATTTAGTGTCTTGTACGCGTGACAACAAGATTTTGGGGGTTTTAATAGAAGATACGTTTTCCGCTTTATCTTGTTCTTGTTTTTGTGTTATTCTGTTTTTTTTTGTTTTCGTCGGGTTGAGGCTAGTGGGAAAAGACAAGTGTCATCACGTCCATTATTGGTTTGTGACATGCCTCCATGATAGTTTGGTGTGTAAATGTAGATCTATTTTGTGTGTCTATATATACTATTGAAATTTGTGTAAACACAAGAAACCTAATAAATTTATTTCCATTTAAGTCCAAGCTCCAAGATTATTGAAAAATAAAAATCTAGTCTTGATTTTACTAATGGTAAATTTGAAGCATCTTAATTATTATTTGTCTATCAATATTCGAATCCGCTTCGCCTAGTCCCATATTTTTCATACTTCATTGTCATCTCTACCACAAATAGCAATCACAACATTCAACTCATCTGCTCATGAATTGCTCAAATTTATTTATTAAATTTAAACTTTTTAATAATAATCATCTTCTATAGTAATTGTATTTTACTATAACAATCATGTTTAATTATCCTCTAATACATCATAACTCATAACTCAAATTCGTTGATTTATTTTTGCAAATATAAAAAGTATATTCATAAATTTGCATAATCTAGGTTAATTATCCTCTTTGCACCTTCGAATTTTAGAGGTTCAATCATATCAATGCCCTTATTTTAGGATGATATTTTATTTATCTCTCAATTGATGGTTGTTAATCCCCAATTAGCCGTCTAGCGAATCATTGCAATTGGTGTTTGATTTCGAAAAGATAATTTGTATTCCTTTACATCAAGTTATATTTTTATATCATAATCTAATATAAGTTATGTCTTACAATGCATAACAAGTTATGCCACTTATTCCTATAACAATTGTGTTGTTAGAGGCATGCGTTCAATTCATAACCCACAAGTAAAAAGTTCTCTTTACTTATGCCAAGTGAATTTAGTTACTACACATTTATGTCGAATAACTTAATCTCTACAAAATATATGATGTAAAAAGCAAAATTTTTATAACTTAAATATTGCAAAACTAGGTCATAGATAAAGGTACTTTGATTCGTAAATTTTCACTAAGTTAGAGAAGAATAAAAAATTAAAGATTGAAACCCACTCCAAAATAGTAAGTTTGTGTGCAAGAACTAGGATCCCAAATTCTTGAAGATAATATGAATGTAGCGTTGTTTTGTCATAGAAAATAAAAATAATGTTCAAATTCATCGTTAGGTAGAGCGTGGTACATTCATAAACGAATTCAAAAAAATAGTTAGTTAGTGATAATAACAAAAATGTGATATAAAATAAGATTTCATAGGTTCAACCTTTTAATCATTATTTTTTGCCCAATTATTTATATATCCATAAAACAACAACAACAACAACAACAATCATGTAAAATCCAAACAGTCAAAATCTTACTATATGTAAGAGAAAAACTTTGAATCCATATGAAAGATTTAAAACCAAAATCATTATTTCTAGATCTTAGCTACCCCAATCAAATCAAAAAAAGATTTTGTTGCTCAAATTGATTGAGCATATCTTTTGTGAAGACAGCATGTAGACATCTTGACTTAAACTCCTTATATCTTCAAGGATTTCAGGTGTGGCGGTTGTAATTGCCAGTTCACCCAACCTCTTAGATCGTTCTTGATTTCGACTATTGGTAGAAGGCACTTTTTCCTCCAAGCATTGATGATTCTTTTGAAATCCATTGTTGTCACCGAATTTTAATGATACCTGTTCAGCATCTACTGCATTTTCACAATTACTAGTTTTCACTTGCTCGTTCTTCGATGATAACACATAAATAGAACTGTTTTTTTGTGAATCAATTGACAGACGATTAGTCTTAAAAGGAGGACGAGATATTTTGTAGAATAATACTTCACCTGTGTTTTTATCCCTAACAACTACTAAAGGTGCCTCCATGATAGTTTTGCGTATTAAACTAGATATGTTTTGTGTGCTTATATATACTACTGAAATTTGTGTTAACATAAGAAACCTAATAAATATTCTTTTATTTTAGGTCCAAGCAACAAGATTATTGTAATATAAGAATCTAGTCTTGATTTAACTTATAGTAGATTTGGAGCATGTTAATTATTATTTGTCCATTTAATCATCTTATTACCCATTATTATTGTATTTTTGAAAATAAAATTAATATAAAATTGAAGTATTTAAATTGGATACAAGCACAATATATTTACATTATATATATATACTAGATTGGCCATAACCCGTGTTCAGTGTCACACCCCTTTTCGCGACAGGCGATAAAGGTTTTTCCAATTTAAGTGATGTTATAGATTTAGGGATTGTTTTATTATTTTAGAGTCGCCACTTGGAATTGAGTTATGGTGTTCCAAGTCACCTTTTTGTTTAATCCCTAATCAAAAGGAAATGACTCTTTATTTTGGTCTGCAAACCAGAAATTCGGGTAAGGAATTCTGTTGACCGAGGGGAAGGTATTAGGCATCCCTCGAGTCCCGTGGTTCTAGCACGGTCGCTTTTATTGAATTATACCTACTTTTAATTATTTGTGGACATATTTTATATGCTATAGTTTCGCTCATATTTTTTATTGTTGAACTTTTATTTGGTCTTGACCTAGATGCGTAACTGCATTCTTGGTCTTGACATTTAGAGACATAACTGTCTTCTTTGCATCACACTTAATAATCTTATTTTTTATAAGTCTCTACTTTAGATTAATAAAATTTAATTATATTATTGGACAAGGTGCATCACTGCATCCTTGATTTTTTTTTATGTCTCAAAAAAGATGCGCAACCACATTCTTAATCGAAACAAATAATTTTAACGTACCTAAAATTTTGTCTAATGTTAAAAGAAAATACTTAGTCTTTATAAAGAAAAATCAAATAAAATAAAATACTAAAATTCTAAGATAAAATTTTGGATCATATTCATATCTTTTTATTTTATATTTTAATATTTTTATTACTCTTAAAATTAACATCAAAATTAAGTATACATTTTCTAATCAAACAAAACAATAACGAATTGTAAAAAATAAAACTCATTTTTTGTTTGATAAAATAAAACAACAATAATTTCTTTATGTATTATTTTTTAGCCTAACTATACCTACTTTATCATTATTATCTAAATCAAGACAAGAACAATGTTATGACCCGTTCATTTTTAAGAGATCACAACTAACAAATAAAAATAAATAAATAAAAAAAACAAAATCATCAATTAAAGCTACCTTCATTCATGAAATAGAGATATAACAACTAACAAATGAATCATTTCAATCAAATTCATGAATGAAAAAAATATATAATAAAACTTGTCATAAAATTACATCAAATTCCATGAATAAATTAAAGAGATAAGGCAAAGTTGAACCTTAAATAAAGAGAATAAGTACCGCAAAATCTTGATCGAACCTCGATTAGAACACCCACGAAACTTTGTTATTTTTGGTGTGGGTGTGTGTTGTATTTTGCTTCCGTGTGTTGTAGTAATTGCAAGGAAATTAAAATATTTGGATGTTCTTTTTCTCCCTTTTTTGGCGTGTCTTTCTGGACGATTTTTTTTTGTTTTCTCCGTGTGTGTGGTGTTGTTTTTGGAGTAGTATGTTTTGGTTTGTGGGATTTTTGGGTTGCTGAAATTTTTTCTCCCTTCTTTTTGGAGTTCGTCGGTATTATATGTAGTAGTGTATGTGTGTTATATGTTTTTGATCTCCTTTTTTTCTTATCTTTTTTTTCCCCCTCCTGTTGTTTATGTTGGTAAGTAGTATATAGGTGTGGGGTTGAGGGGAGTGGGGGTAGTGTGTGTGTCGTGTATAGTGTGAGGGGGAAGTGGGGGTTAAGGTGAAGTGGAGGGTGAGGGTAGTTTTGGTTATTATATTTTTTAAATTAAATATATATATATATATATATTAATTAAAGAAAAATCAAATAGCTAGTCTAAAAATATAATTAAGAAATACTAGCTTATTTATTAAAATTTAAATTAAAAGAAAACATATATTTTTTGTAATTTTCCAATCTTTTAAAATAAACTTACTAAAATACGATGAAAAATAAAATATTTAATTTATATATAAACCAATGTTTATGTACTAAAAATGGTGTAATACCTTAAGTTCGGTAAAAAATTACGTGTCTACATTCAGCACGGGCCCAACATGCATGGTTTCACTATTGCTTTTTTACTTTAAACATTACAACTTACATAATTCAATCACAATTTGTCAAATGTATTTGCACTAACATGAAGACGACATTTTCATTTATTCTGAGAAAGAGAAACTCCCATGTACTTGTGAGAAAGAGAATCTTCAATCTTACATAAAAGATAATAAATAAAGTCAAACACTGATTCATACTTAAATTTAAATAGATAATGAAAAGCAATATGCTACATACAACACGTGCATAATTGGGTACTTTTATTTATTATAGGAAAAAATGCATAAGACCACCCCATGAATTGTACATTATATGGATATATGAAATTCATATTATTGAATATGTTATTACATTCTCTCCGCTCTGACATAGATCTTAGTACTCAACACTATCCCTCAACCAAAATAGTCAGCACCTAAATGTCCATCTTTTCTTATGTAAGGAAAGATCTTTCAAAAATAGAATCGAGAAAAAAAGTGCTAGAACCGATGTAAGTAAGAAATATCTGATACAAAGAGAGTGATATCTTGTTGCCATATAAGATCAACAAATTCATTGCATTAATAAATCACTATTTGTGAATTAGAAAGAACAAATATCTTTTGATTAATGAAAGAGGATAACATGCAAATATCAACTTATTTTAAGTTTAAGAGGTGCAAAATTGAATTAGAAAATAGTTTTTACAATACCTAAATGTGATTAAGATGACAAAAGTTTGCTTAAGTTTGAGCACCATCTTCCTTAAGAGTATCTGAAAATTGAAATATAAGGAATAAAGGAAAAGCTGAAAATTTCTACAGAAGAAAATAAGAAAGAGAACTCCAAGCACCTTTTGTAGCTTCCAAGCAGCGAGACCGAATCTTGCTCTTTGGAGTCTTAAGTGATGCTAACGACGGGTTTCCCAAATTGAGGATACCAGTGGTTTTATGGAAAAGAAGGTGCCAATACACATGTTAACAAGTAAAGAACAAAGAAATGAATGCTTAATAATTATTGTTGTGAGCAAATCTAAAAGCTCATGCCTGGCTTTCTTCCCCAAGTGGATGAACAATTGCAATTTAAGAGAAGTTTAGAAGTTCAATTGTCTCTCTTAAACCATTGAAAAGACTTGTGGATCCTAAATATCACTTTATCAAGAACAAAATTTCCGACACCATCCGCTATAATAAGTAATGAAGTTAAAAATGTGCGATGTCAACCAAACTAAAGATTTAATTAACTTATTGAATTTCTAAAAAAAAAAGGAATCTACGGATACACTACAGATACAAATACATTGTCTAACCCTTCACACTTAGAAAAGAATCATATTAAGTGAAACCACAATCATAATATTCTCGATAGTCTTTTCCAGTTGCTGGTCTTGCTTACCTTGTTACTGTGCCATCAAGGTATTGCTCCACTTTTCTTCAGCTAATCAATCTCTATTTTGTGTAAAAGCTCTTCACAATTTTTTGGCAAATGTCGAGGACCAGAGCATTCTCTTAAGCCACAGGTTGAGGTTGTTGAGGACCAGGTTCCTCCCAAGTTTGGAGCTCCGTTGTTTTCAGAAGACTTTATTGAGAATTCTTGGTGTGATAGAGAACTTTTTTCTAGGTGATGCGTTAGGCACACCAAGGATGCTCAGATGAGAGTAGGGAAGCAAACTCCAGGTGTTCATGTCTAGGTAGGCCATCCATCAGTGGTTCTTGCACCAGTTGTTGATGCACAGATTGCTCTTGAGGTTATTTGACAACGATTGATCGGTAGTGTTATGAGAGGTTTCAAAAGATTAAACTACCCCACTTTTAGGATGGTAAGAGTGAGGATACTCACGAGTTTTAAACTTTGTGCCATGAGATGTTTGAGGTAGTGGGTATGGTGGACGCTCGTAGTGTTCGATTTGTGGCACTTCAACTTTATGGTCGCGCAAGAGAGTGGTGGAGAACTTTTGTAAGGTCTAGATCTGTTGGATCAGCTCCAGTAGAGTGGGATATGTATTCTAGTGTTATCCAGGACTGCTTCATTCCTTAGAGCGTGAGAGAAGAGAGTCATTTGAGATTGGAGACCTTGACTCAAGGTAGTGTGTCTATGGCCCGTTTCTGTGAGCACTCAAGGCATGCTATGACTATTGTTCCGGATAAGGCTGCGAGAGTTTATCGATTTGTGAGACAGTTGACTTTCTCGGTCAGTTCTAATGTTTTTACGAAAGCCAGAGAGAGGGCTTCCTTCCAATCCACTGTGAGCACCGCCAATGAGGCGGGGTTGATGGTCTTAGAGAAGTTTGTGGAGCCCAAGAGGGCCCGTTCTTCTGGTCAATTTTCTAGAGCCTCATCTAGAGATAGAGGTTTGCATAGAGGTGGTATTTCTTTTTAGCATCATAGGCTAGTTCATGCTTCTATGCCAGTGATTGAGAGTGGGAAGTCAACCCGAGGATCTTATGGTTCTGACCAAGATAGCTATAGTAGTTCATCTGGTTAGCAGCTACAATTTTTTGTGTTGAAATCTTGCTTCACTTGTGGGGATCCAGGTCATATGATGCGACAATTTCCTCTATAGACTCATTCATGTCACGCCCCGAGCTACCCCCGAGACGCGGACACGGGACCTAGGACCACAAGTGATCCCAAGCTAACCCTGCTGGCATGATCATGAGCATACTAAAGAAAATAAACTGATGCGGAAGCTAATTCATAATTAAATCTGAAAAGATGGGGAATACCCATATACTATAACTGAATATATGAAATCTGAGAGTTTAATACAAAAGAAATATCAAACTCAAATATTAAGCTGAATCTAACTATGTCTGAAATAAGCCTCTAAACTGACTAGAAATGTTGGGACATGCCCCAACTAGATCTAGCAAAACTGAAACTAAAGACTAAAAATACTGAAAAGAAACTCATGACTATTGTCCTCGGAGAATGAGGACTCACCACTGATTCTGCTGAACTGAAGATCGGGAACCAATCTAAGCGTGATCTGGATGCTGAGAACCTGAACCTACATCACGAGAAGATGTAGCGCACGTATGCGTTAGTACTTGAAAGGTACTGAGCATGCAGGATAGAGTACAGCTGAAAGAACATATAACTGAACAAAGCAATAAAGCAATGAAATAATCTGAACATGATATAGATACTGAATACTGAGCTAACTGAATGCAATGACCAATTTATAACATGCTGACTGAATACTGAATGGACTATAAATGTGGTCAATGCAATAGAGTCTGACTGAACTGTGGGAGCTACTAATAACCGACATAAAACCACATGAGCTAAATGTGGAGTCCGATGTATACGCCCCATCGAGAGGACCCAATATACCCTGCCAGAGGTATAAAGGCATGCTGGCGTGATCACTAAACTGATGTTGCCCACAGAGGGGACTTACACCTACGTGGCTCGTAGTTCTGGGACTATATGGGTACGCTGAAACCCTAGTCCAACTCGGTATTATGCTACTCCCAATGAATTAACTGGTTAACTGGTTATGACTGAATTTCTGTAAATACTGGATAGCTCGAAACTGAACATGCAAACTGAGAATGCAACAATTAATCTGATAATTATGCATTCATAAACTGAGGCATGTAAAAATGAATAACTGAAATATCTGACCTAGCATGTGTAATTCAAGAACTAAAGAAATACATAGCTAGGGTTCTGAAATTCATGCGATAAACTGAGTAATAACATGATAATCTGATTTGGAACATTTAAATAACTAATTCATGATGATCTTCTATAATTCTAGAAACCCTAGGTCTGTTCATAATCATGGAATCAAGAATCTGACTGAATTCTAGGGACCTAATGGGCGAAAGGAACCCACTAGTGAAATCCCACATACCTGGTGACGAATTCCACGGAGAAATCTTTCGATTTTGGTGCTGGAACTGAAGGAAACTTGCTGCGTTCTTGAACTAGGGTTCTTGGCCTTTTTCTCCCTTCTTGCTTCTAATTTTCTAAGTTTTGATTAATGAATTTGACTTAGGTAAGTTCTAGTTATGTTTCTAGGTTTAAACTAATTAAAACCTCATGATTTAGGGTCTAAACGACGTATCTTAGGGGTTAAAAGAAATAGGAAAAGACCAAAAGACCCCTGAATTAACTGCTGTCGGAGTGACCGACAGTTTGGACCTACGGGCCGTAGGTCAATCTACGGTCCGTAGATTGGGTCCGTAGTTCGAGTCTGCCCGACAGGGCTTCACTAAAATGGGCATAACTTTTTACTCGGAGGTCGGAAATTAGCTAACTCAGTGGCGTTGGAAATATAATTCAATTATCTATCTAACCATAGGTCATGGGACACCTAATTCATTTTGTGCTAAAAGTTATGACCATCTGAAGTTGACCCATCAGAATTTTCAGCTAACTGGCTGCTAACCTTCGATCTACGGTCAGACCTACGGACCGTGGATCGAACGACGGTCCGTGCTGGTCAACCGTAGTTCATGTCAGAGGCTGGGTAAGGAGGTCTTGATCCACGGACACAGACCACGGACCGTGGTCTGATCTACGGACCGTGGGTCTGTCCGTGAGTCGAGACTTAACCAATTTTCTGACCTGGCTGGGGAGGGGTTGCAGTGGTGAACCACGGACCACCAGCACGGGCCGTGGTCTGACCTACGGTCCGTGGATGGTGACCGTAAGTTGCACCTGCAACTTCTCAAAATCTGCATTTTTGTGTATTTTGAATACGGGGTGTTACATTATCTCCCCCTTGGGACCATTCGTCCTCGAATGAAGACTAAACTAGCTGAAATGGAGGGAGAGGGCTGCAATCCCTACCACTGAACACTGAGAACTGAATTTCTGACTGAACAGAGTTCCAAGGACATGCAAATACGCTGAAAATGCAAGTACAAACTGAAGGAACATGATTCTAAGACTGAATTTTCGCATGAATGACTGAAAAACTGATGAGGAACTATTACCTCAAGCTGGAATGGAATCGGAAGGAAATAGGTGAGGATACTTGGACTTCATGGCTGCTTCTGCTTCCCAAGTAGCTCCCTCTACTGACTGACTTCTCCACATAACCTTGACTGAAGCGACTTCTTTATTTCTCAACCTTCTAACCTGACGATCGAGAATCTCAACTGGTACATCCTCATAAGAAAGGCTATTTTTCACGGCCACACTCTTTAATGGCACTATGGATGCTGGATCACCCACACACTTCTTCAAAGGAGAAATGTGAAAGACTGGATGCACTGCTGCTAAGTCTGCTGGCAACTCTAACTCATAAGCCACTTTACCAATCCTTTTCAAGATCCGGTAAGGGCCTACATATCTGGGACTGAGCTTTCCTTTCTTGCCAAATCTCATCACCCCTTTCATAGGTGACACTTTCAAGAAAACCCAATCATCAACTTGGAACTCTAGTTCCCTTCTTCTCACATCTGCATAAGACTTCTGGCGACTCTGAGAAGTCTTAAGTCTATCTCTAATGAGTTGCACTTTCTCCATAGCATCAAGGACCGAATCTGGTCCTATCAAGGCTGCTTCACCTACTTCAAACCAACCAACTAGAGATCTACATCTACGCCCATATAATGCCTCATAAGGGGCCATCTGAATGCTGGAATGGTAACTATTGTTGTAGGCAAACTCAATAAGAGGAAGGTGATCGTCCCAACTACCCTTGAAGTCGATCACACAAGCTCTCAACATGTCCTCTAAGGTCTGAATGGTACGCTCTGCCTGACCATCCGTCTGTGGATGAAATGCTGTGCTAAGATTAACCTGAGTACCAAGACCTTTCTGAAATGACTTCCAGAAATGAGATGTAAACTGAGGACCTCTATCTGAGATGATAGACAAAGGAACTCCATGCAACCTCACAATCTCATTTATGTAAAGCTTGGCGTAATCCTCCGCCGAATATGTAGTCTTGACCGCCAAAAAGCGAGAAGACTTAGTAACCCTATCAACAATCACCCAAATAGAGTCATGTTGTCTGCGAGTACGAGGTAAACCTGTGATGAAGTCCATGTTGATCACTTCCCATTTCCAAGTAGGAATGTCAATCTCTTGAGTCATACCTCCTGGTTTTTGATGTTCTACCTTTACTTGCTGGCAATTAGGGCACTTAGCCACAAAGTCTGCTATATCTCTTTTCATACCATTCCACCAATAGACTTCCCGTAGATCACGGTACATCTTAGTGGCGCCTGGATGAATAGAGTATCTGGAATTGTGGGCTTCTGCGAGAATATGCTGTCTCAATTCACCCACATCAGGAACACACAATCTACCTTGATAGCGAAGTACACCATCTCCCCCTTGGGAGAAAACCTCCACTCTCTGATTGTGGACTGCACCCTTAAGTTCAAGCAAGATTGGATCACTATCTTGCATTTCCTTAACCTCTACTACCAAAGAAGATTCTGCCCCATTCTGAACCGTTACACCACCATCTGATATGCTCATAAGACGAACTCCTAGGCGAGCAAGTCTGTGAACATCCTTCGCTAGCTCTTTTCTTTCTTCCTCAACATGTGCTACACTACCCATATATAGTCTACTAATGGCATCTGCTACTACATTTGCCTTACCAGGATGGTAATGCACACTCATATCATAATCTTTGAGGAACTCTAGCCATCTTCTCTGGCGAAGATTCAACTCTTTCTGGGTGAACACATACTGAAGGCTCTTATGGTCTGTGAACACATCTACGTGAACACCATACAAGTAATGTCTCCAAATCTTAAGTGCAAACACCACTGCTGCTAGCTCGAGGTCATGAGTTGGATAATTCTTCTCATGTACCTTAAGTTGTCTAGAAGCATAAGCTATAACCTTACCTCGCTGCATCAACACACAACCTAGGCCGACTCTGGATGCATCACAATAGATCACATAACCATCTGAACCCTCTGGTAGAGTCAAGACAGGAGCTGTAGTCAACCTAGTTTTCAGTTCTACGAAGCTTTTCTCACAATCATCTGACCACTGAAACTTAACCTTTTTCTGAGTTAACTTAGTCAATGAAGAGGCTATGGATGAAAATCCTTCCCCAAACCTTCTGTAATAACCTGCTAGACCCAAGAAACTTCTGATATCTGTAGCAGAGGTAGGTCTGGGCCATTGTTTCACTGCTTCTATCTTCTGGGAATCTACTCGAATTCCTTCGCTAGACACAATATGCCCAAGGAAAGCAACTGATTGTAACCAAAACTCACACTTACTGAATTTTGCAAACAACTGACGATCTTTGAGAGTTTGCAGAACAACTCTCAAATGACTCGCATGTTCTTCCTCATTTCTAGAGTAAATGAGGATATCATCAATAAAGACGATAACGAACAAGTCCAAGTACTGCTTGAACACTCTGTTCATCAAATCCATGAAAGCTGCAGGAGCATTGGTTAGACCAAATGACATAACTACAAATTCATAATGACCATACCGAGTTCTGAAGGCTGTCTTCGGAATGTCACTATCTCTGACTCTAAGCTGATGATAACCTGATCTGAGGTCTATCTTTGAGAAATGACTAGCACCCTGAAGTTGGTCAAACAAGTCATCAATCCTAGGGATGGGATACTTATTCTTGATTGTGACCTTGTTCAACTGCCTATAGTCAATGCACATTCTGAGAGAACCATCTTTCTTCTTCACGAACAACACTGGTGCACCCCATGGTGAAATACTGGGTCTGATGAAGCCCTTATCTAGAAGGTCTTTCAACTGCTCTTTCAATTCATTAAGCTCAGCTGGAGCCATTCTATAAGGAGGGATAGAGATAGACTGGGTATCTGGAAGGAGATCAATTCCAAAGTCTATTTCCCTTTCGGGAGGAACTCCAGGAAGATCTTCTGGGAACACTTCTGGAAACTCACTGACTACAGGAACTGACTCAAGAGTTAGGGTTTCGGAACTAGAATCCTTAACCCGAACTAGATGATAGAGATAACCCTTAGAGATCATCTTTCTGGCCTTAAGGTAAGAAATGAATCGACCCATAGGCGCTAAGCTACTACCCTTCCATTCTAGGATTGGTTCGTCTGGAAACTGAAAACGAACAATCCTAGTTCTACAATTGACTGAGGCATAACAAGAATGTAACCAATCCATGCCTAGAATGACATCGAAGTCTACCATTTCTAACTCTACAAGATCTGCTGAGGTGACTTTCTGAGAGACTGTGACAGGGCAATTTCTGTATACCCGTCTAGCTATAACTGGGTCACCGACTGGAGTACAGACTGAGAAGGGTTCTGAAAGAGTTTCTGGACTAACACTGAATTGGACTGCTATGTAAGGAGTTACAAAAGACAAAGTAGCCCCTGGATCTAACAATGCATAAACATCAAGATCAAAGACTCGTAACATACCAGTGACTACATCAGGAGAATCTTCCTGATCTTGACGAGCCTGAAGAGCATAAAGCCTGTTTTGGCGCTGTCCGCCACCAGTACCAGAAGAGTTACCCTGCTGAGTCGGGCGACCTGCTGGTGCTGCTGAAGTTGTAGACTGAGCTCTACCATTATTTCCTCCTTGACCTTGTCTTGAAGGACAATCCTTCAATCTATGACCAGACTGGCCACACCCAAAGCATTCATCCTTACCTGCAAGGCACTCGCCCGGATGGTTCCTACTACATTTCGGGCAGGTTGGGTAGGTTTTGGTGCCTAAAACACTACCTTGAGACTTAGAGCCTGACGCCCTACCTTTCTGATCATTACGGAACCTGGGGGATGGAACACTAGCTGATGGAGGGGCTGGAGTCGAAGACTTCTGCTGAAAATGCGAGCGATTTCCACCACCCGATTTCTATTGGGAATACTCGTAGTTACCTGTTCTTGCTTTCTTAGTCTCCTTAGCCTGTTCCCTAAGCTTATCACCCTCAACCTGTTGAGCATGAGTCATGAGCCTAGAGATGTTCATGTCTCCCAACAACATAGCATTCCTGCACTCTGTTTTCACTAAGTCTGACACTCCATAGAGAAACTTATTCATCTGAGCCCTGGAATCAGCAACCATGTGAGGAGCATACCTGGAGAGTTGGTTAAACTTGAGCCCATACTCTTGGACAGTCATGTTACCCTGCCTCAAGTTCATAAATTCCTGGGCCCTTGCTTCTCTCAACTCTATGGGGAAAAACCTGTCCAGAAAGGTTTCGCTGAAACATTCCCAAGTAATAGGAGCGACATCTGTACCCCTGTTCTCCTTCCACTGAGTATACCAGATATGAGCTACATCCTTAAGTTGGTAAGATGCTAACTCAACCCGATCATTCCCAGTGACCTGCATCACCTTAAAGATCTTCTTGATCTCATCCAAGAAATTCTAGGGATCTTCACCAGTCTGCGATCCTAAGAACTCTGGAGGATTCATCCTAACAAAGTCACGAACCCTTGCTGCTGCTGATCCACCATTTGCATTCACAGGAGCTTGAACCCGCTGATTATTCTGGTTAGCGACACTCTGAGCCAACATCTGAATGGCATTCCTGAATTCAGCATTTGAGACTTCTTGATCTGGAACTGGAGGAGCTGCGTTTGCGTTCCTGGCATTCGCATTCCTAGCATAAGCTCTACGAGGAGGCATGATCACTGAAACGTAGAACGTCGAGTTAGAATGGAATTAGATCATACCTTACGCACGATAAGAGTAACAAGAAAATGAAGATTTTTCCCAAAGACACTTTGTAGCCTCCCTCTCATTAGATGTGGTGCGCACTACACACCCATGAAAAGGACTCTACCTAGTGCGGCTTTTCAGACATCCTAGGACACTTAAACCTAATGCTCTGATACCAAGTTTGTCACGCCCCGAGCTACCCCCGAGACGCGGACACGGGACCTAGGACCACAAGTGATCCCAAGCTAACCCTGCTGGCATGATCATGAGCATACTAAAGAAAATAAACTGATGCGGAAGCTAATTCATAATTAAATCTGAAAAGATGGGGAATACCCATATACTATAACTGAATATATGAAATCTGAGAGTTTAATACAAAAGAAATATCAAACTCAAATATTAAGCTGAATCTAACTATGTCTGAAATAAGCCTCTAAACTGACTAGAAATGTTGGGACATGCCCCAACTAGATCTAGCAAAACTGAAACTAAAGACTAAAAATACTGAAAAGAAACTCATGACTATTGTCCTCAGAGAATGAGGACTCACCACTGATTCTGCTGAACTGAAGATCGGGAACCGATCTAAGCGTGATCTGGATGCTGAGAACCTGAACCTACATCACGAGAAGATGTAGCGCACGTATGCGTTAGTACTTGAAAGGTACTGAGCATGCAGGATAGAGTACAGCTGAAAGAACATATAACTGAACAAAGCAATAAAGCAATGAAATAATCTGAACATGATATAGATACTGAATACTGAGCTAACTGAATGCAATGACCAATTTATAACATGCTGACTGAATACTGAATGGACTATAAATGTGGTCAATGCAATAGAGTCTGACTGAACTGTGGGAGCTACTAATAACCGACATAAAACCACATGAGCTAAATGTGGAGTCCGATGTATACGCCCCATCGAGAGGACCCAATATACCCTGCCAGAGGTATAAAGGCATGCTGGCGTGATCACTAAACTGATGTTGCCCACAGAGGGGACTTACACCTACGTGGCTCGTAGTTCTGGGACTATATGGGTACGCTGAAACCCTAGTCCAACTCGGTATTATGCTACTCCCAATGAATTAACTGGTTAACTGGTTATGACTGAATTTCTGTAAATACTGGATAGCTCGAAACTGAACATGCAAACTGAGAATGCAACAATTAATCTGATAATTATGCATTCATAAACTGAGGCATGTAAAAATGAATAACTGAAATATCTGACCTAGCATGTGTAATTCAAGAACTAAAGAAATACATAGCTAGGGTTCTGAAATTCATGCGATAAACTGAGTAATAACATGATAATCTGATTTGGAACATTTAAATAACTAATTCATGATGATCTTCTATAATTCTAGAAACCCTAGGTTTGTTCATAATCATGGAATCAAGAATCTGACTGAATTCTAGGGACCTAATGGGCGAAAGGAACCCACTAGTGAAATCCCACATACCTGGTGACGAATTCCACGGAGAAATCTTTCGATTTTGGTGCTGGAACTGAAGGAAACTTGCTGCGTTCTTGAACTAGGGTTCTTGGCCTTTTTCTCCCTTCTTGCTTCTAATTTTCTAAGTTTTGATTAATGAATTTGACTTAGGTAAGTTCTAGTTATGTTTCTAGGTTTAAACTAATTAAAACCTCATGATTTAGGGTCTAAACGACGTATCTTAGGGGTTAAAAGAAATAGGAAAAGACCAAAAGACCCCTGAATTAACTGCTGTCGGAGTGACCAACAGTTTGGACCTACGGGCCGTAGGTCAATCTACGGTCCGTAGATTGGGTCCGTAGTTCGAGTCTGCCCGACAGGGCTTCACTAAAATGGGCATAACTTTTTACTCGGAGGTCGGAAATTAGCTAACTCAGTGGCGTTGGAAATATAATTCAATTATCTATCTAACCATAGGTCATGGGACACCTAATTCATTTTGTGCTAAAAGTTATGACCATCTGAAGTTGACCCATCAGAATTTTCAGCTAACTGGCTGCTAACCTTCGATCTACGGTCAGACCTACGGACCGTGGATCGAACGACGGTCCGTGCTGGTCAACCGTAGTTCATGTCAGAGGCTGGGTAAGGAGGTCTTGATCCACGGACACAGACCACGGACCGTGGTCTGATCTACGGACCGTGGGTCTGTCCGTGAGTCGAGACTTAACCAATTTTCTGACCTGGCTGGGGAGGGGTTGCAGTGGTGAACCACGGACCACCAGCACGGGCCGTGGTCTGACCTACGGTCCGTGGATGGTGACCGTAAGTTGCACCTGTAAGTTCTCAAAATCTGCATTTTTGTCTATTTTGAATACGGGGTGTTACAATTCAGGACCTCAGTGTTCTCTTTCAGCTACTCTAGTTAGGGATTCAGTTCCTCCGACCAGGAGCCGAGGTAAAGTTTAGTTTGGTAGAGATGGCAGGACTAATGGTAGAGGTACTCCAACTGCGTAGGGTGGAGGTAGAGATTCTACTTAGTCTATAGGTGGCGAGATGGATAGTGTTATGCTTTTCCAAGAAGCCTGAGGTTGAGACTTCTGATGATGTGATCACAGGTATCGTCCTAGTTTTCCATCGACATGCGTTTGTTTTGTTTGATCCAAGATCTACTTTCTCATATGTTTCTACCTATTTTACTATTGGATTTAATATGATGTTTGTTTGTATGTTGTGCTTATTCATGTTTCTACAGCAGTGGGTGAATCCTTTGTGGTGGATCGAGCGTATCGATCATGTCTTGTTTCTTTGGTCGGGTCTGATACTTGTGTAGATCTGATCATTTTGGGGATGGTATACTTTGCTATTATCTTGGGTATGAATTGGCTTTCGTCGCATCATGCTATTTTTTATTGTTATTCTAAGAGTGTGATCTTAGCGATGTCAAGCATTCCCAGAGTTTAGTGGATGGGTGCTAGTTGTTCCTACCCTAGCTAAGTCATCTCTTTCATTAGATCTCAGAGATTGGTTGATAGTGGGTGTTGTCCTACTTGGATTTCATTTGGTATACTAGTGTCAAGCCATCTCCCATGGATTCCATACCCGTGGTTTAAGATTTTACATATGTGTTTCCTACTAATCATCGAGGTGTTCCTCCAGATAGGGATATTGATTTTTCTATTTACTTTGAGTCACGCACCAAGCCACTCTCTATTCTTCTTTATCGTATGGCACCAACAAAGTTGAAAGATCAGTTGCAGGATTTGTTGAGTAAGGGGTTCATTTTCCCTAGCGTTTCTCTGAGGGGTGCTCCTGTGTTGTTTGTAAGGAAGAAGGATGGTTCTATAAGGATGTGAATTGATTATTGATAGTTGAACAAAGTGACAGTGACACACAAGTATCCTCTTCCTCGTATTGATGATTTTTTTGATCAACTTCATGGTGCATATCTATTTTCTAAGATTGATTTGAGATCTGATTATCATCAGTTAAGTATTAGGGCATCGAATATCCCTTAGACAGTGTTCAGGACTCGTTATGACCACTATGAGTTTCTTGTGATGTGTTTTGATTTGACTAGTGCCCCTACAACGTTCATGGATTTGATGAACAAAGTGTTTTGACCTTATCTAGATTCCTTTGTAATAGTGTTAATTGGTGACATCTTGGTGTACTCCAAGACTGAGGAGGATCACAATCGACATTTGAGGATTGTGCTCCAGAGATTGAGGGAAGATAAGTTTAATGTCAAGTTATCGAAGTGCGAGTTTTAGCTTTATTTTGTGGCATTTTTAGGAAACGTGGTTTCCAAGGAGGGTATTTGGATAGATCCGGCTAAGATTGAGGTAGTGAAAGGTTGGACCAAGCCTACCTCGGTTACCGAGATTAGAGTTTTATGGGATTTGTGGGCTATTACCGATGATTTGTTCATAAATTCTCTACCATTGCATCTCATTTGACTAGATTAACTCAGCAGAGTGTAAGTTTAAAGTGGTTTGATGTGTGTGAGGAGAGATTTTAAAAGCTCAAGACTTTGTTGACATCAACTTCTGTTTTGACCTTACCCGAAGAGTGTTTGGATTTCACTGTTTATTGTGATGCTTCTGGAGACGGGATAGGTGGTGTCTTGATGCAGAAGGGTAAGGTGATTGCCAGTGCTTCTAGGTAGTTGAAGACCCATGAGAGGACTTACCATACCCATAATTTAGAGTTTGTAACGGTAGTGTTTGTGCTTAAGGTATGGAGATATATCTGTATGGAGTTCATTGTGAGGTTTACTCAGATCATCGAAGTCTTTAGTACATTTTCAGCCAGGGAGATCTGAATCTGAAGCAGCGTAGATGACTTGAGCTACTGAATGACTATGACATTACTATCTTGTATCATCTAGGGAAGGCCAATGTGGTGGTCGATGCTTTGAGTAGGAAAACCTATAGCATAGGAAGTCTTGTCGTTATTAGTGTGGATGAGAGACCATTGGCTAGATATGTTTAGAGGTTAGCCAACAATCTCATTCGATTGTGGGTTTATGATGAGATGGGTAGTTTGATTTCTTTTGTTGGGGCTCGTTCTTGCTTAGTTGAGCAGATTCGTGAGTGTCAGTTTAATGATGAGAAACTATGTCTCATTCAAAACAAGGTGATGACAGGGGAAGACAAGGAGGCTTCCCTTGATTCTAATGGTGTCTTACGGATTGAAGGAAGGATTTATGTGCCCAAGGTGGGCGAGATGATTAGACCGTTTCTTGAGGAGGCCCATTGTACCCGATATTCCATCCATTCGGGTGCGGCAAAGATGTATCATGACTTGAGCCAGCACTATTGGTGGTGTGGAATGAAGAGGGCTATTGCAAATTTTGTTTTGAGGTGTTTTACTTGTCAGTTAGTTAAGTGTGAGCACCAGTGACTTAAAGGTATACGCTAGAGGATGCCCATTTCTACTTGGATGTGGGAGCGGATCACTATGGACTTTGTTGTGGGACTACCTGCCATTGTGGATGGTTATGATTCTATTTGGGTGGTTGTAGATAGGTTTACTAAGTTCGTCCATTTCATCCCGGTTTAGGTGAAGTATACGGTGGAGAAGTTAGTCGAGTTTTATAATTGTGCGACTACATTAGGTCCCAGTTTTTATTATCTTCTACCAAGGTTCCTTGTTCAATTCTCATTTCTGGAAGGCATTACAACATGGTTTGGGTACTCAGTTAGATATGAGTACAACTTTCATCCTTAAATAGATGGCCAGTCTGAGCGGACAATTCAGGTGTTGGAAGACATTCTCCGAGCTTGTGTGATTGATTTTGGTGCTAGATGGGATCGACAATTCACCTTACCAAAGTTTGCCTATATCAACAATTATCATTCCAATATTTTGATGGCCCCTTTTGAGGCATTGTATAGCAGACGGTGCAAATCTTCGATCGGATGGTTAGATTCGGCTGAGAAGGATTCATTAGATACAAACTTTCTTAGAGATGCTATGGAGAAGGTTCATATGATCCATAACAGACTATTGATAGCCTTAAGTCGACGAAAGAGTCATGCGGATCGGAGAGTTCAAGCCCTAGTATTCATGGACGGTGATCATGTTTGGCTCCGAGTGTCACCCATGAAGGGTCTCATGAGGTTCGGGAATAATGGAAAGCTTAGCCCTAGATTCATTGGACCCTTTGAGATTTTGAGTCGTGTGGTAGAGGTGGCCTATAAGTTGGCCTTTCCGCCTAACTTGTCAACTGTGGATCTAGTATTTCATGTTTCCCTGCTTTAGAAGTACATGCTGGATGAGTTCCATCCACTTTTCCTTGATTCAGTTAAGTTGGGTCCAGACTTATCTTTTGAGGAGGAGCCTATATCCATTTTGGATAGGCAGGTTCAGAAGCTTAGGACCAAAGAGATTGATTCAGTAAAGGTGCAGTGGAAGCATCATTCAGTCGATGAGGTTACTTGCTAGACAAAGTCAGATATGTGTGCCAAATATCCTCAGCTTTTCAAAGCTCCAGGTACTTTCTTTTGCCTTATGTGTGAGAACGAACATGTTTTTAGTGGTGGATAATGTAATGAACCAGTTCGTCATTTTTGGAAAGTTTTGCAAATTTTGCCCCTCCTATAATTGGCCTCGAGTCCTTTTTGATTGAGTTTTGAAAAGTTGGTTTGATCCTTGAGTTAAAATTGAGATTTGGTAAGTTTTGAGTTTGAAAGGCCAAGTTTTTAAGGAAGTGGTTTTTGGAGTTTCAAGTGTCGGGATGAAATTTTGAAAATTCCATCAGTCCCAAAATGTGAAATATGATCTGTAAAAGTTGTTAGTTTTAGATTCCAAATATTTTTGAGGATTTGAGGTCCTAAGTTATGAAAATGTGAAAATTTAGCTTTTGGGTTGACTTTGGTCAACATTTGGGGTTTAGATGCTCAAATTCGAATTCCAAGAGTTTCGTTGGGTTCAGGGGATGATTTTAGGCCTATAATAGATCTTGGTTGATTTTTGAGAGGTCCTGAGCTTGTTTTAGCCTTCTTAGGCGTTGAGTTAGTTTCTTGTGGTTTTCACGAATTTCGGGCCAAGGAGACCTCAGATTCGTGTTTTGGTGGTTTCATTGAGTCTAAAATGTCGAGTATAATTGGTTTGCATATGTTGTTTGCATTTTCGGGGTTTCAAACGAATCCTGAAGGTCCTTTTGATGATTTTGAGTCGCTAGTTTCTTGTTCTGGTGCATGCCCACTTTGGTCATCGCGATGGTGTAGCATTATCTTGAGGTACATTGCGATCGTGAGAGTCTTGCCGCTATGGCGATGGTCAACTTTAATGAGTTGACTACCTTACTCATCGCGATCGCGTGACCCTGGGTCACGATCGCGATAGGCATTTGAGACATGGGCAGAATGTTCTCTAAAATCGGAGTTTCAACCCCCATTTCACCATTTTTGAGTTTTGGGAGCATTGGAGTGGCGATTTGGACCAGGTTTTTTAGGGAAATCTTTTTGGTAATGATTCTTAACTCCAAATCTTTGATTACCCATTATTATTATTATTGAATTTATGAGTTTAGATCAAGATTTTGGGTTGATAAACTGGGAGTTCTGCATGAACTTGAGTTTTGAAATAAAAGTGAGTTTATGAACGGATTCCAAGTCCTTTTTTTGAAATGATTTTCCCTAATGATTTCCTAAAGTCTTGAGTAATGTTTTCAAGTATTAAATTTCGATTTCAACCCTAAAATTTAAAATTGGGTTTTTTGTTGATTGACCCACCTTTTAAGAAGATTGATGTGGGTATTGTTACTTCTAGAAATTTATTGTGAATACTTGTTTGTGCATAGATTGTATGGCCTTGGGATTGATTCAGAAGGGGAAGACTCAACTATTAGAGTGATTGTTGATTGATTTAAGGCAAGTGGCTTCCTAAACCTTGTATTCTAGTTGAATCTGTATGCTTCATTTATTGTTTGTGTGTTGGGAATAATGGGATGAGGTGAAGGGTTAAATCATCCACTTGTTATATCTAAATGAATAATAAGGGGTTGAAATGAAAAAGGTTATGTGTTGATCATGATGATGTGAATTGCCTTATTGTAACACTTGTTGAATGATTGATGAAATTTCTTGAAAGCATGAATGTGGACTTAAAGTGCGCAATTTGTGATCTCTTTGATGTGGTGTGATATTATTTTTGTGCATGATCATTGGACACTGTGATGAGACATATGATGATTATGAGGCCGAGGTCTTTGATGGTAACTGTTATTATGCCGAGGTCTTTACCGACGAGAGTGTAATTTGGCCGAGATCATTACCAACGAGTGTTAATATGCCGAGGTTATTTCCGACAATGATTATAAAGCCGATGGAAAATGGTTCTGGTAAGAGATTGATTATGGTGACTTGATGTATTTAATTCTAATGCGTGACATTGCTTGATAATTGAGCTTGATGTACTAGTTGTGTGTGACTGAACTACTTGACTTTGAGGTTGATTTGTTTGATTCCATTGATTGATGAATTGGTTATTGAACTGAGAATATATTGGGCCTGTGAGACAGATATTGTAGAATTGCTAGGTTGGGCTGATTTTTGTGCAGGTTGTAGTTTGAGGAGGATTAGTTGAAGAGTTAGTGTATTCATTTTCTAACTAGTTCCTTTGTTTAGTAGGTTGCTTGTTGGGTGTCGTCTTGTTCGTACTCACCCTTTGATTCTACACTTTTGTAGGTTCTGAACTCGGACCTGCGTGATCTCTTTCTCTTTCTTCGATCTCGAGGCTTGTCAAGGACTTGAAGAGGTAGCTGCTTGTCATTCAGCGGCCCCTCTTTTTCCTTTTCTATACTTTCTATTTGAGAAACAAAGACTGTAACTTGTATTTATTTCTTAATTATGTACTTATGTATATAGTTGCTTGTATGCGTGACAACCAGATTTTGGGGGTTCTAATAGAAGAATAACGTTTCCGCTTTATCTTGTTCTTGTTTTTGTTGTTATTCCGCTTTTCTTTCGTTTTCATTGAGTTGAGGCTGACTTGTCCTTGTGGGAACAGACAAGTGTCATCACGTCCATATTTGGGTCGTGACATGCCTCCATGATAGTTTTGTGTATTAAACTAGATATATTTTGTGTGTTTATATATACTACTGGAATTTGTTGACACATGAAACCTAATAAACTTGTTTCCATTTAAGTCCAAACTCCAAGATTATTGAAAAATAAAAATCTAGTCTTGATTTCACTTATGGTAAATTTGAAGCATGTTAATTATTATTTGTCTGTTAATATTCGAACCCGCCTCACCTCGTCCCATATTTTTCTTACTCCATTGTCATCTCTACCACAAATAGCAATCACAACATTCAACTCATCTACTCATGAATTGCTCAAAAAAATTAATTAAATTTAAACATTTTCATAATAATCATATTCAATAATAATTATATTTTATTATAGCAATCATGTTTAATTACCCTCTAATACGTCATAACTCATAACCTAAATTTCTTTGAAACTATCAGATACACCATAACTCAAATTCGTTGGTTTTGTTTTGCTAATATAAAAAGTATATTCTTAAATTTGCATAATCTAGGTTAATTATCCTCTTTGCACCTTCAAATTTTAGAGGGTCATTCATATAAATTCCCTTATTTTGGGTTGATATTTTATTTATCTCTCAATTGATGGTTAATAATCCCAATGAGTCGTCTAGCGAATCGTTGCAATTGATGTTCGATTTTGAAGAGATAATTTGTGTTCATTTACATCAAGTTCTGTTTTTATATCAGAATATGATATAATTAATGTCTTAAAATGCATAACAAGTTATGATACTTGTTCCTATAACACTTGTGTTGTTAGAGGCATGCGTTCAATTCATAACCCACAAGGTAAAAGTTCTCTAAACTTATGGCAAGTGAATTAGATACTACACATTTATGTCGAATAACTTAATTCCTACAAAATATATGATGGAAAAATCAAAATTTCTCTAACTTAAATCTTGCAAAATTAGGTCACAGATAGAGGTACTTTGATTCGTAAATTTTCACTAAATGAGAGAAGAATAAAAAATTAATGATTAAAACTCACTCCAAAATAGTAAGGTTATGTGCAGAACTAGGATCTCAAATTCTTGAGGAAAAAGAATCTCTCTCTCTCTACATATATATACATTCATATATATATATATATATATATATATATATATATATATATGGAATAATATGAATGTAGCGTTGTTTTGTCATAGAAAATAAAAATAATGTCGTTAGGTAGAGCGTGGTACATTCATAAACGAATTAAAAAAACGAAGCAATTAGTTAGTAATAATAATAATAATAATGTGATATAAAATTAGAGTTCATAGGTTCAACCTTTTGATCATTGTTTTTTTGCTCAATCATTTATATATCTATACAACAACAGCAACAATCATGTAAAATCCAAACCGTCAAAATCTTACTATATGTAAGAGAAAAACTTTGAATCCATATGAAAGATTTAAAACCAAATTCATTATTTCTAGATCTTAGCTACCCCAATCAAATCAAAAAAGATTTTGTTGCTCAAACTACTGGAGCATATCTTCTGTTGAAGACAACTTGTAGACATCTTGACTTAAACTCCTTATATCTTTAAGGATTTCAGGTGTGGCGGTTGTAATTGCCAGTTCGCCCAACCTCTTAGATCGTTCTTGATTTCGACTATTGGCAGAAGGGACTTTTTCCTGAAAGCGTTGATGATTCTTTTGAAATCCATAATTATCGCAAATTTCAATGATACTTGTTCAGCAGCCACTACATTTTCACAATTACTAGTTTTCACTTGCTCATTCTTCGATGATACACATCAATAGAACTGTTTTTTTGTGAATCAATTGAAATATGATTGGTCTTAAAAGGGGGATGAGATCTTTTGTAGAACAACAATTCACCTGCCTTTTTATCCCTAACAGTTACTAAAGGTGTCTCCATGATAGTTTTGTGTATTAAACTAGATCTGTTTTGTGTGCCTATACTGGAATTTGTGTCAACAAAAGAAACCTAATAAATATATATTTTATTTTAAGTCGAAGCTCCAAGATTATTGTAATATAAGAATGTAGTCTTGATTTGACTTATGGTAAATTTGGAGCATGTTAATTATTATTTTTCCGTTTAATCTTATTATTACCCAATATTATTGTATTTTTGAAAAAATTAATATAGAAATTAAGTACTTAAATTGGATACAAGCACAATATTTTTACATTGTTTATATATATACTAGATTGGCCATAACCCGTGTTCAGTACATGCCCAACATGCATGGTTTCACTATTGCTTTTTTACTTTAAACATTATAACTTAAATAATTCAATTACAATTTGTCAAATGTATTTGCACTAACATGAATGCGGCATTTTCAGTTATTGTGAGAAAGAGAAACTCCCATGTACTTGTGAGAATGAGAAACTTCAATCTTACATCAAAGATAGAGAAAATCAAACACTGATGCATACTAAAGTTTAAATAGATAATGATAACCAATAGGCTACGTACAACACGTGCATAATTGGGTACTTTTATTTATTATAAGAAAAAATGCATAAGACCACCCCATAAATTGTAAAGTATATGGATATATGAACTTCATATTATTGAATGTGTTATTACATTCTCTCCGCTCTGACATAGACCTTAGTACTCAACACTATCCCTCAACCAAAATATTTAGCACATAAATGTCCATTTTTCTTTCGTAAGGAAAGCTCTTTCAAAATTAGAATCAAGAGAAAGCGCTAGAACCGATGTAAGTAAGATACACTACAAGGAGAGTGATATCTTGTTATCTTCTTCACATTGTTGAGCCCTATAAGGTCAACATATCCAAACTGCATACATAAATCACTATTTTTTAATTAGAAAGAACAAAGATCTTTTGATTAATGAATGAGGATAACATGCAAATATCAACTTATTTTAAGTTTAAGAGATTCAAAATTGAATTAGAAAATAATTTTTACAATACCTAAAAGTGATTAAGATGACAAAAGTTTTATTAAGTTTGAGAACCATCTTCCTTATGAGTATCCTTGTCACGATCCAGACCGTCGGGACTGACACCCACACAAACCCTTCGGTGGGAGAACCATTAATGCTAAGAAAGGAAATAGGGAGTTACGGAAGCAAGTTAAATGCTAAGAAAGGAAATAAGGAGTTCCCATAAACTCCAAACAAAAGTCTAACAACTAAACAAATGCGGAAGTAACATCTAGAACCTGAATGTCAACGTACCAAAACTTTAACAAGATCCATAAGCCCAAACAAGAAGGGCTACAATCCCAAACTAATGCACTAATAAATAGCTAGAAAGTCTAAGTCCGAATGAAATGGACTGATCTTCTAAGCAAGGTTTGTTAATAGCCGCCTGAAGATGCCCTGTACTCAACAAAGAAAGAACAAATGCAGTATCAGTACACAACCACAGTGTGCTGGTAGGATCACGCGGCTATCCCACTAAGTGACCACATTGTACTGGTAGGATCACACGGCTATACCACTAAGTGCAACATAAGTAAGTCATTACAACATAATAATAACATGCATACACCGAACATATACAATATCGACATCATTACGAACAACGAACAATTTCACATTTCTCAAGATACACAATTATGTCAAGTCATTGGTTCTCTCGTGGAACCCAAACCCAAACTGTTAGTATACCGGAACGTGGTACCCGATCCAATGTTTATGCCGGAATGTGGCAATCGATCCCATATTTATGTCGGAATGTGGCAACCAATCCAAGTTAGTGTGTCGGAATGCAACACCTGATCCACAACAAGCCACAATCACAATCACAAAGTACATTCTCATAATCTTACATTCAAGCATGATTCATGGTATACATACAATCATCTATCCTCATTTACAACTAGTGTAATCAATAATGTAACATTTGCATACATTCATGTATCATAATGAAGAAAGAACAAACATATATCACACATTCATGAAATCACAACCATCACCTACCTCGAAACAAGCTTGAAGCCCCTAAGAAACTTGGTTCTTCCCTTTCTAGATTTGTTCCACTTGTTCTTGATCTACAAACAATCACAATATTACGAGGATAAAAAAACAACACCTAATTACCTGGATTATATCAATAATATCAATTATAGGTCAAACCCTTCATCTCCATAACCAAATTAGGGATATTTCCACCGTAAATTCCAGATCAAAACCCTCCCCCATCGATAATTACCCATTAGATTATGTTCTATGGATCAAAAAATGGATTCGGCGAGTTAAAACCTTACCTTTAGCCTCAAGAATGGTGGAAAACAGTCAAGAAGACTCATTGGTTCGTTTCTTAGCTCTCAAGTTCAAAATTTAGAGAATAAAATATTTTTGGGGTTTATTTTCGACTTTAAGTCATGTCTGTCCCACCACAACGGTACTCTCCCCGCTACAGCGGCCCTGCCCTAGAGGGAAAATCCCGCCTTAGCGGCTTGCACGAAACCAGTGAGCAAAATTAATAATTCCAATACCCCAATTCCACAACACACCTTCAACCAATGACACTCAGAAACTACCCGTTCACGCTAAGATCAGTTTTGGGAGTTCTACTCACCCAAATTCATTTTCGTAAAGTCGTACGGGTTCCTTAACGTCTTAACTATCTACTCATGTAATCAAAATCATAATTAGATCACCCAATTGTTACCAGATTTCCCTAGACCTTACTGACTTCGATTTCGTCCAAATCTAGACTAGGTTGGGAAATCCTAAGTTACTACAAAAAGATTTTCCGACCCAAAAAGTTTTCCCGTTAGCTTTTCTATAACGACGGGAACCGGTCGTTACAATAGATGCCAATTTACCCATCACTCATCCCCGAGTGACAAATGTAGGAAAATAGGCTAAGGAAAGAATGAAGTAGTACCTGAATCGACGAACAACTGGGATACTTGTCTCGCATGTCCTTCTCGGTTTCCCAAGTAGCTTCCTTGACTGGACGATGATTCCATTGGACTTTCACAGACTTAATATCCTTGGTCCTCAACTTACGAACATCACGATCAAGAATTACAATCCGTTCCTCCTCATATTATAGGTCTTTGTCTAACACAATTGAGTCTCATTTAATGATGTAATCTCCGTCACCATGATATCTCTTCAATATAGATAAATGAAATACTAGAAGAAATCCCGATAGGTTAGAGGGTAAATCCAATCGATAGGCCATAGGCCCTACACATTCAAGAACCTCAAAGGGACCAATGTATCACAGACTTAGCTTGCCCTTCTTGCCAAATCTCATCACCCCTTTCATGGGTGATACCTTAAGAAGAACATTCTCACCAGTCTGAAATGACATGTTTCTTACCTTATGATCCGCATACTTCTTCTGTCTACTCTGAGCCGCTAGAAGCTTAGTTTGGATGCTTCTCACCTTATCTTGAGCGTCCTTCACTAAATCAACCTTCAAAGATTTCATATATCCATCCTCGAACCATCCTATGGGTGATCTACATCCCCTCCCATAAAGTGCCTTAAATGGTGTCATATCAATGTTGGAGTGATAACTATTATTATAGGAGAACTCACACAAAGGTAAGAACTTATCCCAATGCCCTCCAAAATAAATCACACATGCCCTCAACATGTCTTCTAGCACTTGAATAGTCCTCTCTGACTGTCCGTCCGTCTGCAGATGGAATGTTGTACTAAAAGTTAGTTTAGTCCCCAACTCATCATGCAACTTCCTCCAAAATTTGGATGTGAATTGGGTACCACTATCTCAGATGATAGAAAGGGGCACCCCATGCAACCTCACTATGTCTTTCACATACACCTTAGCCAATTGTTCAACATTATAATCTATTCTTAAAGGAATAAAATGGGCTGACTTAATCAATTGGTCAACCACTACCCAAATAGATTGTCTATATCAACCAAAGTAATGACATTACTAGTATGGTATTTTGAGATGAGCTTTAATGTTTGCTCGAGGACGAACAAAAGTTTAAGTGTGGGGTGTTGATGTGAGGCCAAAAAATATATTTTTAATCATTAATTACCTCATATTTATTATTAATGTTTGTCCTTTTCGAGCATAAATTTTATAAATTATGCTAAATATTATATTTTTTTTGTAGGATTAAATTGGTGGAAAATTGAAGAAGTTTGAAGCTAAAACGAATTAAAGATGAAAGGTTGAAGAAGGAAATCAAGCAAGCAACTTAATATATTAAAAGTTATAAAATAATACATAAGTTAAATTGCAATTACAATTGCAATTCAGCTGCAACGTGTAAGAATCTGAAGATAGGTACAAATTCTTTGAGGCGGCAGTAGTGTTCACGGGCAGCTCACGCGGCGTAAATGGAATCCAATTCCTTTGGGTTTTGGATCCCTAATTTAATTTGGACTCAATTATTTTATTTAGGGTTTTATATATCTATAAATAGGGCATGGAAAATTATTCTTGAGGGGAGCCAGGAACCAAGAAACAATACACAATATAAATTTTCTTCTAGCTTAGGAACTTTGGAAGAGCCGCCGTGAAGGCAAGAGAATTGTGGTTTATTCTTTCTTCTCCTTTATTATTTATTTGTATTTGTGATTAATAAAAGATAGTTTATCTATTGTTCTTATTTTTTTATGATTAACACAAGCATATTTATTTTAATAAATTTTTATTGTGTTTTTGAGATAATGAGTAGCTAAATTTCATGCCCATAGCTCCCGACAATGCTCCAGCTAAGGAATCTACGGTGAGAGGTCGCGGTCGAGGTAGGGGTAGAGGAAGAGCAAGGGGTAGAGGTCGTGGAAGAGTAGCACCTACTAGGAATGAAGCTCCTATTGAGAATGCTCCCAGAAATGAGAACCCTCATGCGCATCATGAAGAGATAGAGGAGAATGTGGAGGTTGAGAATGAGGAGGATGTTGGACAAAAGGAAGAGGTACAGGCTGAGACTACAAGTATCCCTCCCTTAGACCAAGTGTTAGCTCAACAAATTACGTTGTTCTTGAAAGGATTGGTTGGTCTTGGAGTGCTTCCCTCTGTTCAAGCAGCTCAGGCTCCTGCCTATGCCCCTATTGCTAACACTGCCCCAACTTTCAGGGATCTTACTGCAGAGGTTCAGGGAGGCCAACACTTGTAGCCCGACTAATTTAGTCCGACATGCCCGCTTCTACAGGTAATTACTCTGGAACTCCACCTCAGAATTTGATTTAGGATAGCCAGGGAGTCGCACCTTCAGCGGGCAACATGCCATCGTTTGATCATACTTGCTACAATTGTGGAGAACCTGGGCATATGAGGAGAGATTTTCCCCACTTGCGCATAATGGATTCTATGCAGCAGCAGTCTAGATCAGTGGTACCCACGGGAAATTGTAATAATGGTCGAGGACGTCCAGAAGGTGGGCGATGAGGTAATCATCGAGGTTATAGGGGTAGAGGAAATGGTAAGGCAGGCATAGGTGCAGCGCAGCCAGGAAGGGAAGTCGTTGTCACGATGATAGGGCTTAGTGTTATGCCTTTCCGGACAAGACCGAGGCAGAGGCGTTTGATGTGGTGATCACAGGTACTATTCTTGTCCATGACCGGATGGTTAATGTGTTATTTGATCCAGGTTCTACTTATTCTTATGTATCCCTGCGATTTGTCTCAGAGTTTGATATGATTTGTGATATACTTGATACCCCCATCTATGTTTCTACCATAGTTGGAGAGTCAATCATAGTCACTCATGTCTATCGTGCTTGTCCTATTTTGTTTATGGGTTTTCAGACTTGGGCTAATTTGGTGATTTTGGATATGACTGACTTTGATATAATCTTAGGCATGACTTGGTTGTCCCCCTATTATGTGGTGTTAAATTGTAATACTAAGTCTGTAACTCTAGAAATTCCGGGAAGGGAAAAATTAGAGTGGGAATGGGTGTACAAGCCTAAGCAAGTTAAGATCATATCCTCCATTCGGACTAGGAAACTGGTAGGGCCGCGTTGTTTAGCTTATTTGGCTTATATTCGTGATGTTGAGGTTGAGTCTCCATCTATTGAGTCTATTCTCGTGGTGTCAGAATTTAGAGAAGTGTTTCCTACTGATTTGCCTGGTATGCCTCTAAATAGAGATATAGATTTCTGCATAGGTTTGGAACCTGTTACCTACCCCATTTCTATTCCTCCATATCGTATGGCTCCGACAGAGTTAAGAGAGCTTAAGGCTCAAATCCAAGAGCTTCTTGGTAAAGGATTTATCCGTCCTAGAGCTTCCCTGTTGGGTGCCCTAGTTTTGTTTGTTAAGAAAAAAGATGGTAGTATGAGAATGTGTATAGATTACCAGCAATTGAATAGGGTCACCATTGGAAACAAGTACCTATTGCCTTTGATAGATGATTTTCTTGACAAATTGCAAGGTGCCCCAGTCTTCTTAAAAGTTGATCTAAGGTCTGGTTGCCATCAATTAAAAATTAGGCCTGAGGATGTGCCCAAGACGGCGGTTAGAATCCGCTATGGGGACAACGAGTTTCTAGTTATGTCGTTTGGGTTGACTAATGTGACTGCAACTTTTATGAGTTTGATGAATGGTGTGTTCAAACCATTTCTTGATTCGTTTGTTATAGTCTTAATTGATGATACTTTGGTCTATTAGAAAAGTGAGGAAGAGCATGCCGACCATCTTCATATTTTTCTGGGTGTTCTTGGGAAACTAAGGTTGTATGCAAAAAAATTTAAGTGCGAATTCTGGTTGACTTCGGTTGCATTTTTGGGGCATGTAGTTTCGAAAGAATGGGTAATGGTTGTCACGCCCCGAACTACCCCCGAGACGCGGAACGAGACCTAAGACCACAAGTGATCTCAAGCTAACCCTACTAGCATGATCACGAGCATACTAAAGTTAATAAACTGATGCGAAAGTTAAATCATAAATAAAATGAAAAGATGGGGAATACCCATATACTATAACTGAGATAAATGAAAACTGATGAGTTTAATACAAAAAAGCTATTAACTCAATACTAAGCTGAATCTAACTATGTCTGAAAATAGCCTCTAACTGACAAGAAATGCTGGGACAGGCCCCAGCTAAGTCTAGCAAAATTGAAACTAAAGGACTAAAAATATTGAAAAGACACTCATGACTATTGTCCTCGGAGAATAAGGACTCACCATTGATTTTGCTGAACTGGAGATCGGGAACTGATCTAAGCATGATCTGGATGCTGAGAACCTGAACCTACATCACGAGAAGATGTAGCGCAGACTATGCGTCAGTACTTGAAAGGTACTGAACATGCATGATAGAATAAATTTGAAATAACATATAATTGAACAAAGAAAATAAGTAATGATATAATCTGAACATGATAAGATACTGAAAATATTGAACTTGACTAAACTGAATGCAATGACCAAGTTTATAACATGTTGAGACTGAATACTGAACTGTACTAATACATGGTCAATGCACTAGAATCTAACTGAATTGTGAGAGCTACTAATAATCGATAATAAAACCACATAAGCTAAATATGTAGTTCGATGTATATGCCCCAACGAGAGGACCCAATATACCCTGCCAGAGGTATAGAGGCATGCTGGCGTGATCACTGAAATGATTCCCACAGAGGGGACTTACAACCTACGTGGCTAGTAGTTCTGGGACTATTTGGGAATGCTGAACCTAGTCCAACTCGGTATTATGCTACTCCAATGGATTAAGTGATTAACATATTATTACTGAATTTTTGTAAGTTACTGGATAGCTCAAATTGTACATGCAAATTGAGTATGCAACAATTAACTGATATTGATGCATTAATAACTGAGGCATGTATAACTGAATAAATGAAATATCTGACCTAACATGTGTAATTCAAGAACTAAAGAAATACATAGCTAGGGTTTTGGAATTCATGCAATAAACTGAATATTAACATACTAATCTGATTTGGATCATTCTAACAGCTAAGAACCCAATAATTCTAACATTCAAGAAACCCTAGGTCTAGTCAAACTAAGGGAATCAAGAAACTGACTGAAAACAAGGGACCTGATGGGTGAAAGGGATCCAATAGTGAAATCCTACATACCTGGTGACGAATTCCACGGTGAAATCTTTAGATTTCGGTGCTGGAACTGATGGAACCTTGTTCTGTTCTTGAATTTGGGTTCTTGACTTCTCTTCTTCTCTTACGTTCTAATTTTTCTAAGTTTTGATAAATGTTTTGACTTAGGTAATTCTAGTTATGTTTCTAGGCTTAAACTGACTAAAACCTCATTATTTAGGGTCTAAACGACGTATCTTAGGGGTTAAACAAAATAGGAAAATACAAAAAGACCCCCGACTTAACTGTTGTCGGAGTGACGAAGGACGGGACCTACGGTCCGTAGATTGGGGTCGTAGGTCAAGTCTGTCTGACTGGGCTTTACTAAAATGAGAATAACTTTTTACTCGGAGGTCGGACTTTAGCAAACTCAGTGGTGTTGGAAAGAGAATTCAATTATCTATCATATATTTGGTCAATGGGACACCTAATTCCTTTTTTTGCTAAGAGCGATGACAATTTTAAGTTGACCCAATCAACAATTTCCCCCTAACTTGCTACTAACCTTTACCAACAATCAGACTTACGGACCATGGATTGAACGACGGTCCATGCTGGTCGGCCGTCGTTCGCGTAAGAGGCTAGGTAAAAGGAGTCTTCGATCCACGGATACAGACCACGCTCCGTGGTCTGGCCTACGAACCGTGTGTATGTCCGTGGGTCGAGACTTAGCGAATTTTCTGGGCTGGGTTTGGGGAGGGGTTACAGTGGTGAACCACGGACCCACAACACGGGACATAGGTCAGACTACGGTCTATGGGTGGCGACCATAGGTTGCATCTGCAACTTCTGAAAATTTGAAATCTGGTCTGCTTTCAGATACGGGGTGTTACATTATCTCCCCCTTAGGACCATTCATCCTTGAATGAAGACTAAACTATCTGAGTATGGAGGGAAGGAGCTGTAATCCCTACCACTAAGTACTAGAAACTGATTTTTGACTGAACTGAGTTCCAAGAACATTCAAATACGCTGAAAATGCAAGGCTAACTGAAGGCACAAAATACTAAGACTAAATTAGTGCATCAATGACTGAAAATATGAAGAGGAACTATTACCTCAAGCTGGAATGAAATCTGAAAGAAAAAGGTGAGAATACTTGGACTCCATGGCTGCTTCTGCTTCCCAAGTAGCTCCCTCTACGGACTGACTCCTCCACAAAACCTTGACTGAAGCGACTTCTTTGTTTCTCAATCTTTTAACCCGAAGATCGAGAATCTCAACTTGTACATCCTCATGCGAGAGACTATCTTTCACAGCCACACTCTTTAATGGCACTACGGATGCTGGGTCACCCACACACTTCTTCAATAGTGAAATGTGGAAGAATGAATGCACTGCTGCCAAATCTATTGATAACTCTTAACTCATAAGCCACTTTGCCAATCCTTTTCGAGATCCGGTAAGGGCCTACATATTTGGGACTGAGCTTCCCTTTCTTGCCAAACCTCATCACCCCCTTCATAGGTGACACCTTCAGGAAAACCAAATCATCAACTTGGAACTCTAGTTCCTTTCTCCTTACATCTGCATAAGACTTCTGGCGACTCTGGGCTGTCTTAAGTCTATATATGATGAGTTGCACTTTCTCCATAGCATAATGGATTGAATCTTGCCCTATCAAGGTTGCTTTACCTACTTCAAACAAGCCAACAAGAAATCTACATCTACTCTCATACAATGCCTCATAAGGGGCCATCTAAATGCTGGAATGGTAACTATTGTTGTAAGCGAACTCAATAAGAGGGAGGTGATCATCCCAACTACCATTGAAATTGATCACACAAGCTCTCAACATGTCCTCTAAGGTCTGAATGGTACGCTCTGCCTGACCATCTGTCTGCGGATGAAATGTTGTACTAAGATTAACCTGAGTACCAAGACCTTTTTTGAATGACTTCCAGAAATGAGAGGTAAACTGAGGACCTCTATCTGAGATGCTAGACAAAAGAACCCCATGCAACCTCACAATTATTAATGTAAACTTGGCGTAATCCTCCGCCGAATTTGTAGTCTTGACCGCCAAAAAGCGAGCACACTTAGTAACTCTGTCAACTATCACCCAAATAGAGTCATGATGTCTGCGGGTACGAGGTAATCCTGTAATGAATTCCATGTTGATCACTTTCCACTTCCAAGTAGGAATGTCGATCTCTTGAGTCATACCCCCTGGTTTCTGATGTTCTACCTTCACTAGCTGGCAATTGGGGCACTTAGCCACAAAATTTGCTATATCTCTTTTCATATCATTCCACTAATAGATTTCCCGTAGATCGCGGTACATCTTAGTGGCACCTGGATGAATAAAATATCTAGAATTATAGGCTTCTGCAAGAATATGTTGTCTCAACTCGCCCACATTAGGAATACATAATCGACCCTAATAGCGAAGCACACCATCTCTCCCTTGGGAGAATACCTCAACTCTTTATTGATGGACTGCGCCCTTGAGTTCAAGTAATATCAAATCACTGTCTTGCTTTTCCTTAACTTCCACTACCAAAGAAGATTCTGCCCCATTCTGAACTGTTACACCACCATTTGATATGCCCATAAGACGAACTCCTAGGTGAGCAAGTCTGTGAACATCCCTAGTTAGCTCATTTCTTTCTTCCTCAACATGTGCTACACTGCCCATGGATAATCTTCTAAGGGCATCTGTTACTACATTTGCCTTACCTGGTTGGTAATGCACACTCATATCATAATCTTTGAAGAACTCAAGCCACCTTCTCTTGCAAAGATTCAACTCTTTTTGGGTGAATACATACTGGAGGCTCTTATGGTCTGTGAACACATCTACATGAACACCATACAAGTAGTGTCTCCAAATCTTGAGTGCAAATACCACTGCTGCAAGCTTGAGGTCATAAGTCAGATAATTCTTCTCATGTACCTTAAGTTGTTTAGAAGCATAAGTTATAACCTTATCTCGCTGCATCAACACACAACCTAGGCCGACTCTGGATGCATCACAATAGATCACATAGCCATCTGAACCCTCTGGTAGAGTTAAGACAGGAGATGTAGTCAACCTAGTTTTCAATTCTGCGAAGCTTTTCTCACAATCATCTGACCATCGAAACTTGACCATCTACTGAGTCAGCCTAGTCAATGGTGAGGCTATGGACGAAAATTCTTCCACGAACCTTCTGTAATAACCCGCTAGACCTAAGAAACTTCTAATATCTGTAGTAGACGTAGGTCTGGGCCATTGTTTCATTGCTTCTATCTTCTGAGAATCTACTCGAATTTCTTCACTAGACACAATATGCCCAAGGAAAGCAACTAATTGTAACCAAAACTTGCACTTGTTAAATTTTGCAAATAACTGGCGATCTTTGAGAGTTTGCAGAACAACTCTCAAATGACTCGCATGTTTTTTCTCATTCCTAGAATAAATGGGGATATCATCAATAAAGACGATAACGAACAAGTCTAAGTACTGATTGAACAGTCTGTTCATCAAATCCATGAAAGCTGCAGGAGCATTGGTTAGTCCAAATAACATTACTACAAATTCATAATGACCATACCGATTTCTAAAGGCTATCTTCAGAATGTCACTATCTCTAACTTTAACCTGATGATAACCCGATCTGAGGTCTATCTTTGAGAAATGACTAGCACCTTGAAGTTGGTCAAACAAGTCATAAATCCTGGGGATGGGATACTTATTCATGATTGTGACCTTATTCAACTGCCTATAGTCAATGCACATTCTGAGAGAACCATTTCTCTTCTTTACGAACAACACTGGTGCACCCCATAGCGAAATACTATGTCTGATGAAGCCCTTATCTAGAAGGTCTTTCATCTGCACTTTCAATTCCTTAAGCTCAGTTGGGGCCATTCTGTAAGGTGGAATAGAGATAGGCTTGGTATCTAGAATGAGATCAATTCCAAAGTTGATTTCCCTATTGGGAAGGACTCCGGGAAGATTTTCTGGAAACTCATTAACTATTGGAACTGACCCAAGAGTTGGGGTTTCAGAGCTTGAATCCTTAACCCGAACTAGATGATAGAGACAACCCTTAGAGATCATCTTTCTGGCCTTAAGGTAAGAAATGAATAGACCCATAGGCGCTAAGCTACTACCTTTCCATTCTAAGATTGGTTCATTTGGAAACTGAAAACGAACAATCCTAGTTCTACAATCGACCGAGGCATAACAAGAATGTAACCAATCTATGCCTAGAGTGACATCGAAGTCTACCATTTCTAACTTTACAAGATCTGGTGAGGTTACTTTCTGAGTGACTGTGACATGGAAATTTCTGTATACTCGTCTAGTTATAACTGCATCACCGACTGGAGTAGAGACTCAGAAAGGTTCTGGAAGAGTTTCTTGACTGACACCTAAAATTACTACTATATTGGGAGTTACAAAGGTAAGATTAGCCCCTAAATCTTTCCACTGAGTGTACCATATGTGAGCCACATCCTTAAGCTGGTAGGATGCCAACTCAACCCTACCATTACCAGTCACTTGCATCACTCCAAAGATTTTCTTAACCTCATCAATGAAGTTCTGTGGGTCCTCACCAATTTGTGACCTTAAATATTTAGGTGGATTCATCCTAACAAAATCTCAAACTCTAGCTGCCACTGATCGCATTTCGAAATTCTGCATTCGAAACCTCAAGGTGTGGTACTGGAGGAACTGCATTAGCATTGCGTGCATTAGCATTCCTTATGTAAACTCTACGAGGAGACATGATCGCTGAAACGTAGAACGTCGAGTTAGAATAGAATTAGATCATACCTTACGCATGATAAGAGTAACAAGAAAATGAAGATTCTTCCTAGGACACTTAAACCTAAAGCTCTGATACCAAGTTTGTCACGCGCCCGAACTACCCTTGAGATGCAAACACGGGACCTAGGACCACAAGTGATCCGAAGCTAACCCTGTTGGCATAATCATGAGCATACTAAAGATAATAAACTGATGCGGAAGCTAAATCATAAATAAAATGAAAAGATGGGGAATACTCATATACTATAACTGAGATAAATAAAAACTGATGAGTGTAATACAAAGAATATATTAACTCAATACTATGTTGAATCTAACTATGTCTGAAAATAGCCTTTAACTGACTAGAAATGTTGGGAGAAGCTCCGGCTAAGTCTAGCAAAACGAAACTAAAGGACTAAAAATACTGAAAAAGAAACTCATGACTATTGTCCTCGGAGAATGAGGACTCACCACTGATTTTGCTGAACTGTAGATCGGGAACAGATATAAGAGTGATCTGGATGTTGAGAACCTGAAACTACATCACGAGAAGATGTAGCGCAAAGTACGCGTCAGTACTAGAAAGTTACTGAGCATGCATGATAGAAAAAAGCTGAAATAACATATAACTAAACAAAGCAAATAAGCAATGATATAATCTGAACATGATAAGGATACTAAAAATACTGAACATGACTAAACTAAATGTAATGACCAAGTTTATAACATATTGAGACTGAATATTGAACTGTACTGATACATGGTCAATGCAATAGAATCTAACTGAACTGTGGGAGCTACTAATAATCGATAATAAAACCACATGAGCTAAATATGGAGTCTGATGTTTATGCCCCATCGAGAGGACCCAATATACCCTGCCAGAGGTATAGAGGCATGTTGGCGTGATCACTGAAATTATGCCCACATAGGGAACTTACAACCTACATGGCTAGTAGTTCTGGGACTATTTGGGTACGATGAACCCTAGTCAAACTCAGTATTATGCTACTCCCAATGGATTAAGTGATTAACATTATGACTGAATTTCTGTAACTTACCGGATAGGTCAAACTGGACATGCAAACTGAGCATGCAACAATTAACTGAGATTGATGCATTAATAACTGAGGCATGTATAACTGAATAACTGAAATATCTTACCTAGCATGTGTAATTCAAGAACTAAAGAAATACATAGTTAGGGTTCTGGAATCCATGCAATAAACTGAATATTAACATGCTAATCTGATTTGGATCATTCTAACAATTAAGAACCCAATAATTCTAACATTCAAGAAACCCTAGGTCTAGTCATAATAAGGGAATCAAGAAACTGACTGAAAACTAGGGACCTAATGGGTGAAAGGAATCCACTAGTGAAATCCCACATACCTGGTGACGAATTCCACAGAGAAATCTTTAGATTTCGGGGTTGGAACTGATGGAACCTTGCCGCGTTCTTGAACTAGGGGTCTTAACTTCTCTTCTCCTCTTACGTTATAATTTTTCTAAGTTTTGATAAATGTTTTGACTTAGATAAGTTCTAGTTATGCTTCTAATCTTAAACTGACTAAAACCACATAATTTAGGGTCTAAACGACATAGCTTAGGGGATGAAAGAAATAGGAAAAGACCAAAAGACCCTCGACTTAACTACTGTCGGAGTGACCGACAGACGGGACCTACGGACCGTATGTCAACCTACGAACCGTAGATTGGGGTCGTAGGTTAAGTCTGCCCGACAGGGCTTCACTAAAACAAGCATAACTTTTTACTCGGAGGTCGGATTTTAGCAAACTCGGTGGTGTTGGAAAGAGAATTCAATTATCTATCATATAGTTGGTCAATGGGATACCTAATTCCTTTTGTGCTAAGAGTTTTTACCATTTGAAGCTGACCCAATCAGCAATTACCCCCTAACTGGCTGCTGACCTTTACCAATGATCCAACCCATGGAACGTGGATCGAGCGACGATCCGTGCTGGTCAGCCGTCATTCGTGTCAGAGGATGGGTAAAAGGGGACCTCGATCCACGGACACAGAGCACGGACCATGGTCTGGCCTACGGACCGTGGGTCTGTCATTGAGTAGAGACTTAGCCAATTTTCAGAGCTGGGTTTGGGGAGGGGTTGCAGTGGTGAACCACGGACCCACAACATCCACCGTAGGTCAGACCATGGTCCATGAGTGGCGACCGTAGGTTCCACCTGCAACTTCTGAAAATCCAAAATCTGGTATGCTTTCAAATACGGGGTGTCACAATGGTAGATCCCCAAAAGATTAAGGCAGTTAAAAATTGGGTTTGGCCTAGCTCTGTTACGGAAGTTAGGAGTTTTGTGGGGCTCGCTAGCTACTATTGTCGATTTGTGAAGAATTTTGCTTCTATTGCCACTCACTTGACAAATTTGACCAAAAAGGAGATACCATTTGAATGGACTGAAAAATGTGAAGAGAGTTTCCAAAAGCTCAAGAATCTTTTGACAACCGCACCTATTTTAGCACTACCGGTTGAAAGTAAAGATTTTATTATTTATTGTGATGCTTCACATTCTAGTTTGGGTGTTGTGTTGATGCAGTATAAGAATGTTATAGCTCATGTATCGCATCAATTTAAGGTGCATGAGAGAAATTATTCAACACATGATTTGGAGTTGGCAGTGGTAGTGTTTGCTCTTAAGACTGGCGGCATTACCTCTATGGTGTTAAGTGTGAGGTGTTTACTGATCATCGTAGTTTGCAACATATGTTCACTCAAAAGAATCTAAATTTGAGACAGAGAAGGTGGATGGAGCTACTCCAGGATTATAATGTGACCATTCAATACCGTTCGGGTAAGCCAAATGTTGTGGTAGACGCTTGATTCAGAAGGCAGTGAGTATGGGTAGTCTAGCTTGCTTGAGTGTAACCAAGCGACCTCTAGCTAAGCAAATTCAGACATTGGAGTCTAAGTTCATTCAATTGGACATCTCAGAGAAAGGAGGGGTGTTAGCTAGCATTGAAGTTAGGGCCACATTCATTGAGAAGAACAAGACCAAACAATTTGAGGATGAAAATTTAAATGAACTTAAGAAGAAGACTCTGATTGGTAAGGCACAAGAGACCACTCTTGATGCGGAAGGTGTGCTCTGTTTTAAAGGAAGGATTTGTTTTCCTAAAATAGATGACTTGATTAAGAAATTGTTGACAGAATCCCATGGTTCGTGATATTCCATTCATCCAGGTGTGACATTAGGCCATATACCAATTTTAAAACGTTAAGTACAATTTCCGCTCATTATGCAAGACATCGAAATAAACAACAAACCTCTAACCTCCTAACCTCAAGGGAGGACCTTGAACTCATCAAATTTAAGTTTGCTTCTCTACTCTCATCAAAGAAAGTTAATAACATCACCTATCTATCATGAAACAAGTGCCCTCACAAGAAGAGATAGTCCACACACTCAATTCAAAAGATTGAATATAAATTAAGGACTTAGCATCAAGAAAAACTCTCATACTCACAAATAAAATTCACATGTATGCACAAAGAACCATATGCTTGTTCATTATGTATATCTCCACTAATTAAGCATGCTTGCATAGAATCAAATATGACTTTAACGGGTTGTAATGTAGGCTAAGGGACGGGTAGAAAAACTATATAATAGTGACTTACACTTCCTTAAGCACTTTGCACTTTAAGACTTTATCACCCAGTATTTTCTTCTCTTTATTTTCAGCCCTCTCTTCAACAATTATTTCACAAGTAATGCTCATCATAAGAATGCTTCAATCTTATTATTATTATTATTTTTTGAGAGGTTTTGCACTAGTCACCCTCAACTCAAGGCTTTGAGGCTTAAGTAAGGTACACAATATCCTTGGTAGGGCTAGGACCAATGTTTTAAGCATATTTCTGAATTAGCCACCCTCAACTTAAGTTTTTAAGCTTAGTTGAGGTGCACAATATCCACAAGGGACAAGGGCCAAAACAGAGTTTTCACACTTTTCTTCATTCTTCACACATCAAGCATTTTCACCCTTTTCCACTTCTACCAATGTTTTCAACTTTTCTTCTCAACATAGTGCATTAAGGATTTCGTTTTGGATCAAATAGAATTATGGTATCAATAAAAAGGGATTCGGCTCGGTCATGTGGTTTACAAGAAAAATGTCGGCTAAAAGGCTCAAAAGGGTTAACTAGTGATATAATATCTGAAAAAGCTAAAATTTACCAGACAAATCAAAGAAATCCTATTTTCATCTCCTAAATAAGGAAACACTTTTTATTTCGCTTCAATAGCATGCAGGGCAAGTTCTAGACTAAGATGAAAAACATGGAATAAACAAATTCTCACCACACATTGCACAAGTATTAATCAAGATGGATCAATTCCACTTCTAAGAGAGACAAGATCATAACAAACTACAAAATAAAATAATTTATATACAAATTCACAACCATGAGCTTAGGTGTCAAAGAGTCTGCAATTTCCTTATCAATCAAGCATTCACAAGAAAGTATTACTAAAAATTTAGGCCTAAATAGCAAGTATCACACCACTCAAAAGGGTGTTTTCTATTCTCTCAAAAAAAAATCTAAAGAAAACGTATTCCTAAAAAAGTAAAAGATACTCGGTTCAAAATGACTATCCTTAGGAAAAGAACCGAAAATAAAAGCCAAGGAACCATCCTAAAAAAAATGACTCAATAAAACAGTAAAAACTAGGAATTCATTCCTCCACCCCACACTTAAAAAGATGTTGTGTCCCCAAATCAATAAATAAAATTTAAAACAAGGGTTAGGAAAACTTCTGGAGGCCTTTAGGCCTAGCTAGTAGCATGTTCTCTTAATTTTCATCAAGGGTTGTCACTCCACACTTAAGCTCAAACATGCTCCTTTGCTTCAATTTTTTTTAGGTACTCAGACTTCCCCTAATCTGCAAAAACAAGACCAAAAAAAAAAGTGATACTAATAAAATAAAAATAAAATAAAATAAGAAGTTACACTACTAATTGGGTTGCCTCCCAATAAGCGCTTAATTTAACGTCGCGGCACAACACCATCAATTTTACTATTTTTCCTTTCACTTTGAAGATATGAATTGCACCCCTAATTTTACATCAATTTTTCTATTACGTTCAAGGGGTGGTGATACAACAATAAAGGTCCCAAGCAATAGATATCGCATTATGCACTTCTTGGATCCTAAGTGAGGAATGTAATTCTCAGATATTGAAACAATAAATTCAAGAATATAGACACATTGTTCCTCCCCCATACACTTTTCTATAAGCTCAGATGACTCGATTAATATTTCATTATCTAAACATAATGTGGAAAAATGATTGGAATGAGGTCTAGTGCGCCCTAACTTATTAATTGTATTATTATTAACACCCTCATATTTACACATACTAGAGTTTTAAAAAAATAATATTATCTACTTCATTAAATAACTCTAGTGTACTCTTCTCCACAATGACAACATCAATAAAAGTATGATCAAGCAATTGACCTTCAACTTTAAACTCTTCAAGTTGACTTATAAGTATTTTTTCTTCCTCACACATATTATTGCTAAATTGTTGGGTGTCATATGATTCAATCTTTGCACTCAACTCACAATCTAAATAATCGAGATCAAAAGCAAAGATATCTTCAAGCATGCACTTACATATTGATTTATAGCAAAGTATTAACAAATCTTCCATGTCCCCATACAACTTATCTTGTTGATAAAAATTAACCTATAAGAATCCATAATATCAGAAGTACAAGAATTACAAGAACACTTATCACTACATACTTGTTCAGATGACATCTCAAGAAGAGTAAAAGAAAAAATGATAATAAAAAAAAAACTAATTTAAAACGAATCCTAAAAATAAAAAAGGACTACAAGTCAAAATAAATACTAAAGACAATTTCTAAGCCACATTCCCCCGGCAGCGGCGCCATTCTTGGTAACGTCCAAATATACTTCTTGAAAAGAAATATAAATGGTTGTATGCAATATATTTACCCAACTATGAGTCGGGGTCGATCCCACAGAGAATACGAAAGAATATTGTCAATAGCAAATATTTAACTCGATAGTCGTTATATAAAAATGGGGGGATTTAAATTGAAAAAAAAAGGTAAAAACAATAAAAATAGCTTTGAACTAAATATTTATTTATATTCAGATTATTAGAAATAACTAGGAATGTGTTCCTCATAAGCTCACCTAATAATAGTAATTCTATCCTAGTGTATCACATGCAAAGTGGTAAGATATGCATCCCTAAGTGCTTGGTCCGCCAAATAAGAAATTCCACCCCGCACCTTGATCCAGCTACGTGTGTATAATTTACTAATCCTTACATTTACCTCAGATTAGACATCACATCAATGTATGACTTAGTTTTCACCCTCGCACCAATTGACATTAGACTATTAGATAGTATCACACTAAATCTCTGTTGATAATTCTTTTCTTATTAACTACCTCCTTGATCCAGCAAGTAGCAACAAGACGAGTTCTAACGCGTGCACTCGTTAAAAAGACTTCTAAGAGAAAGAATTATCAATGCATGCATCAACACTATTCAAGAATTACTTAGTTATTATTCATACTTTCTTAATCACTCATGGTTCCCACAACCCTAGTTATGAAATTTAGCTACTTATTATATCAAAAACACAATCAAAATTTATTAAAATAAATATGTTTGTGTTAATCATAAAAAAAATAAGAACAATAGATAAACTATCTTTTATTAGTCACGAATACAAATAAATAATAAAAGAGAAGAAAGAATAAACCGCAATTCTCCGGCCTCCACGTCGGCTCTTCCAAAGTTCCTAAGCTAAAAGAAAATTTATATTGCGTATTGTTTCTTGGTTCCTAGCTCCCCTCAAGAATAATTTTCCATGCCCTATTTATAGATATAGAAAATCCTAAATAAAATAATTGATTCCAAATTAAATTAGGAATTCAAAACCAAAAGGAACGTGAGCTGTCCGTGAACGGTACTGTCGCCTCAAAGAATTTGTGCCTATCTTCTGATTCTTACACGTTGGAGCAGAATTGCAATTGTAATTGCAATTTAACTTATGTGTTATTTTATAACTTTTAATCCATATAGCTGCTTGCTTGATTTCCTTCTTCAACCTTCCATTTTTAATTCGTTTTAGCTCAAAACTTTTTTATTTTTCCACCAATTCAATCCTACAAATAAAATATACTATTTAGCACAATTTATAAAATTTATGCTCGGAAAGGACAAATATAAATAATAAATATGAGGTAAATAATGATTAAAAATATATATTTTTGGCCTCACATCACCCATAAACTCCAAACAAAAGTCTAACAACCAAACAAATGCGGAAGTAACACCTAAAACCTGAAAGTCAACGTACCAAAACTCTAACAAGATCCATAAGCCTAAACAAGAAGGGCTACAACCCCAAACTAATGCACTAATAAGTAGCTAGAAAGTCATAAGTCCAAATGAAATGGACTGAGCAAAAAGAGAACTCATGACAGTCTGGAAGAACTGGCTCACCCTTGAATTCGAACGATCACTAATCTTCTAAGCGAGGTCTGTCAATAGCCGCCTGAAGTTGCCCTGTACTCAACAAAGAAAGAGCAAATGTAGTATCAGTACACAACCACAGTGTACTGGTAGGATCACGCAGCTATCTCACCAAGTGCAACATAATTAAGTCATCATAACATAATAATAACATGCATTCACCGAACATATACAATATCGACATCATTTACGAACAACGAACAATTTCACATTTCTCAAGATACACAATTATGTCATGTCATTGGTTCTCTCATGGAACCCAAACTCAAACTGTTAGTATACCAGAACGTGGTACCCAATCCAATGTTGATGCCGGAACGTGACAATCGATCCCATATTTATGCCAGAACATGGCAACCGATCCAAGTTAGTGTGTCGAAACGCAACATCCGATCCATTCAACAAGCCACAATCACAATCACAAAGTACATTCTCATAATCATACATTCAAGTCATAATGCATGGCATACATACAATCATCTTTCCCCATTTACAACTAGTGTGATCAATAATGTAACATTCACATACATACATGTATCATAATGAAGCAAGAACAAATATATATCACACAATCATGAAATCACAACCATCACCAACCTCGAAATAAGCTTGAAACCCCTAAGAAACTTGGTTCTTCCCTTTCTGGATTCGTTCCGCTTGTTCTTAGTCTACAAACAATCACAATATTGCAAGGATAAGAAAACGACATCTAATTACCCGGATTATATCAATAATATCAATCCTAGGTCAAACTCTTGATCCCCATACCCAGATTAGGGTTTATTCCACCATAAATTCCAGATCAAAACCCTCCCGCATCGATAATTACCCATTAAATTACGTTCTACAGATCGAAAAATGGATTTGGGGAGTTAAAACCTTACCTATAGCCTCAAGAATGGTGGAGAACTATCAAGAAGACTCTTGGGTTCGTTCCTTAGCTCTCAAGTTCGAAAATTACAGAATAAAACATTTTTGGGGTTTATTTCCAACTTTAAGTCGCATCTGTCCTGCCACAATGATACCCTCCCCGCTACAGCGGCCCCACCCTGGCGGGAAAATCCCGCCTTAGTAGATTGCACGAAACAAGTGAGCAAAATTAATAATTCCAATACCCCAATTCCACTACACACATTCAACCAATGACACTTAGAAACTACCCGTTCACGCTAAGATCAGGTTCGGGAGTTGTACTCACCCGGATTCAATTATGTAAAGTCGTACGGGTTCCTTAACGTCTTAGCTATCTACTCATGTGATCAAAATCATAATTAGATCACCCAATTGTTATCAAATTTTCTTAGACCTTGCTTACTCCGATTTCGTCCAAATCTTGACTAGGTTGGGAAATCCTAAGTTTCTACGAAAATGTTTTTCGGCCTAATTTTCCCCGTTGGCTTTTCTATAACGACGGGAATCGGTCATTACAATCCTAAAATTGAAAGTATAAGGAATCAACGAAAAGCAGAAAAATTCAAACAAAAGAAAATAAGAAAGAGAATTACAGAGGCCTTCTAAAGCTTCCAAGCAGCGAGACTGAATTTTGCTCTTTGGACTCTTAAGTGATGCTAATGGTGGGTTCCTCAAATTGAGGGTACCCATGGTTTGCTGGAAAGAAGGTGCCAATACACATGTTAAAAGGTAAAGAACAAAGAATGAATGCTTAATGATTATTTTTGTGAAAAAATCTAGAAGATCACTCCTGGATTTCTTCCTCAAGTGGCTGAACATTTGCAATTTAAGAGAAGTTTAGAAGTTCAATTTTCTCTCTTAAACCATTGAAAAGACTTGTGGATCCTAGATATCATTTTATCAAGAACCAAATTCACGACGTCATCCACTATAATAAGTAATGAAGTTAAGAATGTGTGATGTTAACCGAACTAAACATTAAATTAACTCATTGAATTGATAAACAAAAATGGAATCTACAAATACACTACAGATTAATATACATTGGCTCACCCTTCACACCTAGAAAATAATCATATTCAGTGAAATCACAATTTGAATATTCTCGATAGTATGTTCCGGTTGCTGGTCTTGCTTACATCGTTATTGTGCCATCAAGGTATTGTTCCCCTTTTCTTCAGCTAATCAATCTCTATTTTGTGTAAAAGTTCTTCACGAGTCTAGGTTTAGCATCATATAGTCTTTTTATTGCTTCTTTTGTAAATGTCACTGACTGTCAACTTCTTTTAGGTATTTCAACTTGGAGAAAATGGTGTCACATCCATTCCACACTCTTTTCTACACAATGTTCATGTTGTCGGTCTCAAAGACCTGAATTGAAGTTTCTGGATCATCTGCAAGCGATGGTTTCAAGCAGCTTAAGGTAAATGATTGTGTTTCTTTTGTTGTGTAAACTTTCAATCTCCTATTATATTCCATCATTCATGAACTTTATGGAGCAATTTTCTCCTATCCTTCTGTCATGTCTAATTTGGAAATCAACCTCTTTGCCAAGATTAAGACCAAGCTCAAAGTCACTGAATCTTCTCAACGACAAGTCATTTCTATTTCAGAAATTACATCAACAACTTCAGTATGTTTCACAAATATCTAGACTTGCTCAATTTACTGAAGAAATAGAGTTAGAAATACAATTTTTTTTGGCACTAAGTCAATAAACCTACCATTGGATTATCTGGTATTTCATAATGACATGCATGCTAATCAAATTATAATAAGAAAATTATATTGCGATATAATATAAAAAAATGGTCTAGTAATATTGACATTTTGGCCCTTCGTTATTTTCATAGAATGATATTTGTTCATAGAAAATTAATTAAACTCAAAAAGTAATAATGCATAAACTTTCTTAAGTCACAAAAATCAACACTTTTACCTCTTCTATTTGGATATCATAAAACAAAAGATGTAGACTCACCACTACAGCCGCTCAATTTTAGTCAAGTAACTATTGTCTAAATCAGAAATACCAAATGTTGAACATGAAAGAATGCTTCCTCAACAGATTTCGTTGACTATAATAGATTATTAACCCCACTTATATTCAAGAGAATAACCACTTTTATTTCTTAATGTGGCAATTTTCGTAGACTGACAGTTAGAGTATAATAACATTATAATGAATTATTTTAGTAACTATTCCTTTGATGTTCTCTTAGGTACGAGCTACATTTTCGGTCACAGAGTACAAGAGGTTCATATAGATTAATTTCAAAATATAAAAGAGATACTATTTTATATAAAAAAAATTCAGTTTCAAAGAAAAGAATAATAAGAAAAAGAAATGCATATCATGAAAGACCAACAAAACAAAATGTAACACCCTAAATTTTTTTTAGCTAAGACTCTAACACTTCTTTATTGTGAACGGAATTTTTCCGAGTGACTTTAAATTTTTTTAGGTGTTAAGGTCGCTAGATGTAACACCTCTAGTTCAAAAAAAAAGAATCAAAGAGAAGTTTGTTCAAGTCACCCATCATTATATTAAGTTTTGGGTCAACTTCAAACGACCATATCTTTTAGCACATAAAGAGTTAGGTGGACCATGACCTATCAAATTAAAGGTCTTCAAGTCCTCTTACAAACGCCTCCATTTTTTCTAAAATTAGAGTTTTGAGTAAAAAGTTATGACTGATTTACTAACGACGCCCAAACCTGGCAGCAGCTCCCGGTGGCTCCGTATTACAGAGCCAATACGGACCTCACGGTCTGCTGGAAAATTTTTCTGACTTCCAACTCACTTTGTTTATTTCTTTAAGGGAATTTTATTCCTAAAAACCCTTAGGAGGTCATCTAAATTACCCTAAGCGTGTAGAAAAATCAGCTTTCATAAATCAAACCCTCTCATTTACTGCTAAAATTCTACGCTCAAGAAATTCAAGAAACGCTAAGGCTAGGGTTCATCTTCCTAGATTTTCCTTCAAGTTTCATCAAGAAGATTGTTCTTCTAGGTATGTAAGCTTTCATAGTGTCGGGTTTGTTCACCCTCACGCTAATCATGTAAAATTTCATCCATGAATTCATTTTAAAGTTGATTGATTGAGATTCTTGATGAATTCTTGAGGTTTAGCTTCACTCTTTATTAATGGAGTGTTGTTGAGTTATTGAGGTGAGAGTTTTGCGAATGAGTGTTATTCTTAATAGGTTTTGTGTGGGTTTCATTGAAAATGTTATGGGTTTATGAAAATTCATGAATTAGGACCATAGAATTGCATAGGGTATGAATTGAATCGAGTTAGGAGAGGAAGAAAAGATCGAGAAAATAATTGAGCCCAAATCTATTTCGCGGAGACGCTTAAGATTGTCAGTCTTCATATAGTCACCCCTTCTCCGCGTTACGGAAAGGATACGGAGTCCTCTGCCTCAAAAAATATTTCACGACCAAAAATTTAATTCATCATCCGCGTCGCGCCAGTGACCTCCAATTTGTGTCTTCACTCATTTCTTGTTATCAACTATATAAACTTCATTTAATCATTTAGAGATCCTATATGCTAATCATAATCCTTGAATTCATACTTCAAATTTGAGGTAGAGTTAAGAGTAAAGTTGGAGAAAGTCCCTTTGAGTCTTTTCAAAGAGTCTTCTACATTTACTTATAATTTGTTTCAAGACTCGAGTAAGTGAGCATGAGAATGAGAGAGTGTAATAATGCGTCTACATTATCATTGAGATCCTTTAGTCGAGTCGTTCATGCCAAGAATTCCGCATGAACTCCATAAATTGAGTATCCTTGAGAGGAGTAGTATCTTTGAGTTCCAAGTTCTTGAGTATTGAGTCCCTAACCCTTTTGAGATTATATTACTAATTATAGGACTACCATATATTATACATGATGTCATGTGATACTTAATTCAGCTTTGGTGAGCCTTCTTATATTCCAAAGGACTTCACATTTACCTTACAATTACTAGTTTTGAGATGCCGTGGGTCTTGTATGATTGAGTTAGTCTTCCGCTTGTAGTCAGCCAGGGTGAAGGTTCGCTTGCGGACCAACAATGGTTCTCGAGTGTCGACCACGTCCAGGGTGTAGACTCGGGTCATGACAAACTTCGTATCAGAGCACGGTTCAACTGTCCTAAGGTGTCTATGAAGCTGTTTCAGTAGGATCTTATTTATGGTTGTGGGGGCTCCACTTCTATAAATGAGGGACTACAAACATTTAGAAAAAGATTCCCTTATTTCCTACTCTAAATTGTGCAATAGAACTATGTCGGAAGGAGCTTATTCAAACTCATGTATTTCTCAAATTCATTTAACTACCCTTCATACTAGAGGTGGTTGAAAAGTAAAGTCAGTTCTTTATCAATGAGTTGCTCTCTACAAAAGTCTTGAGTAAGTCATGAGACTGTAGAAGGGGCTTGAGAGAAACCCATGAGTGATATTCATATGTATCGTGCATTCAAGCTAAAAGTAAGATGTACTCTCTTCTCTAAACCTTGTTTTAGCTGAGATCCTTTTGAGGAAGTGCATTTTAGAGCTTGGGTAGTATTTTCAGCCGAAAATGTAGTATGGGTTATGAGATTATAAGCAGTAGTAGTGAAGGTTCCCTTAAATTAGAAGAATGCATGCAAAGGTTAAGTTATCTAAGAAAGGGAGGTAGTGATGAGGCAAGTTATGTTATTATAATCATACACCCAACAAGTTATTAATGATGAGTTTTCTTTTATGAGTATATTAAGGGATACTAATCTTGTTTAGAGTTTATGATATGAGGTAGAAGAATAGTTACAAGTTAGGATGAGTAAGAGTATATTTTAACTACAAAGGAGTTTATAATGAGGTTTCATTGTGTTGGTAACGACCAAGTGTAGGTGCTGAGTTGAAGAGCAGTGTTATTCATGAGGTGATAGCTCTAAAGTAGGTTCATGATTTTTTAAGGGGAAGCCCATAATATCCAAAGGGTTATAGAAACTAACTAGGCAATGATGTATAGCTAATCGGTAAATAGTACTTACGTTGAGAAAGGAAGTGTGACGGTAAATTGTAAATATGAAGACTCAGAGATAAAGATTGACTACTTGTCATGAGGTTTTAGTGGGTGAGTGTTTCTTAATATTTATCTAGTAGTTGTAAGTTAGTATATTAAGCGAGCAATCATATTGATATTCGGGTTTAGTAATAAACATTAAGCTTGAATTTGAGATGAGCATCGTGGTCAAAAGATGGCAACATGAAGGTAATGGTGTTAGTTTTGAGAGTTGATCTAGTAGGTTTGACCTGAAATAGGTGAGGATATCAAAGTGGTACTTTGGAATGAAAATGTGGTATTATGACCCATAAATGAGAGAAATGAAGGTAGAGCAGTAAAAAGTATACCCTAGATGGTATGTAGCCAGACAACGTCCTAATTGAGGTTATGATTTTTTTTTTGTGCCTAGATTGTATAATTGAGCTGCCAATATGGGATAGGCTGGTGCAAGTGTAATTTTCCTAAAGAGTTAGATGAGGTGGCCTTGGGATCCAATGAGAAGAGGTCAAGAGAAACATCTTAGAAAGAGGTCTTAGTACCTGCTTATGGAGAGTTTGGTAGTCATGAGATAAACTTTTCCCGAGTGTTAGAGTAAAGGGAGATGTAGACCAGTTTAGAGACGACAGAATAGGTACATAGATGTCAAGTGTCAGCTTTAGACCTAAGTGGGGATGCTAAGATGAGAAATCAAGTCAAGTGTTGAGAATAAAATATTAATGAGTTCGAAAGAGTAAGGGATATATCTTTTCAAAGATATTTTTAGTAGTAGAGTGATGTTAGAAGGAGAAGGTTAATGATCTTATCGTGATCATGATGGTGGGATAATTCCATCTAAGGTTCCAAATGAGGAAAGAGGAGGCTGAGGTTTTACTATGGGAAATAGTCAACTGAGAGCCCTTAGTTGGTTCCGAGTAGTAAAGCGGGAAATTCTAGTTGGTATGGCAGGGATGATGAGAGAATGAGAACTTCTTAAGGAGCTGGTTAGTAGGAGTCCATGAATTGTTAGAGTACTAAGCTTGAATGTGGTTTTGTTAAACATTAGGTGGTTCTTGATGTAACACCCCCGAAAATTTTTTAAGGTAAGACTCAAACCATCCTTCGTTGTGAGTAGGATTTTACTGAGGAATTTAAAATTTCTTAAGTGTTAAGGTCACTAGATGCACCTTAAGTTCCAAAAAGAATTAAAGAGAGTTCATTAAAGTCATTCCTAGGTTCTTCTAAGTTTTGGGTCAACTTAAAATGACCATAACCTTCAGTAAATGATGTGTTTGGTGGCCCATAAGATATCCAATGAAAGGTCCTTGAATTATCTTTCCAACGCCACTGAGTTTGCTAAGTTTCGAGTGCCGGCCACGTCTAGGGTGTAAACTCGGGTCGTGACAAACTTGGTATCAAAGCACATAGTTCAAGAGTCCTACGGTGTCTATGAAGTCATGTCAAGTAGGGTCTTATTTATGGTTGTGAGGGCCCAACTTCTATAAATGAGGGACTATAGACATTTAAGAAGATTTTCCCATCTTTCATACTCTTAATCGTGCAATAGAGCTATGTCATAGAGATTTATTCATACTCATACGTTTCTCAGATTCATTCGACTACCCGTCATACTAGAGGTGGTTGAAAATAAAAGTCAGTCCCTTATCGATGAGTTACTCTTATAAAATCTTAAGAAAGTCATGAGACTCCAGAAGGGCTTGAGAGAACCCATGAGTGAGTTAAGTGTTGAGTTTCAGAGGAATGCACTCATATTCATGTGAATCGTGTATTTGAGCTAAAAAGCAAGTTGTACTCTTTTCCTTAAGCCTTATTTCAGCTAAGATCCTTTTGAGGAAGTATGTTTAGAGCTTAGGTAGTATTTTCACCCGAAAGGTAGCATGAGTTACGAGATCATGAGCAATAGTAGTGAAAGTGCCCAGAGTTAGAGGAAAGTATATAGAGGTAAGGTAATCTATGAAAGATAGATAGTAATGGGGCAAATTATGTTATATAGTCATTCACCTAGTAAGTTATTAATGAGGAGTTTTTCCTTATGGGTAGACTAAGAAGTGATGAGTTGTGAAGAATCCATCATAAGAGGTAGAGCATGTTTTAGCTAGAAAGGAGAGTGTGATGAAATGTCATTGTGTAGGAAATGACCAAGTGTAAGTGTCGAATAGAAGAGTAAAGGTATTCATAAAGTGATAGATCTAAGCTGGGGTTATGATTTTTTTGAGAGGGTCATGATGTTCAGAAGGTTATAGAAATGATCAAGTAATGAGGTATAGCATATTAGGTGAGCAGTCGTATTGATATTCAGGTTTAGTAATAAATATTAAGCTTGAATTTGAGATGAGTATCTTGATCAAAAGGATGGAAACATGAGGGTGATGATGTTAGTCTTGAGATTTGATCTAGAAGACTTGGCATAGATTAGGTGAGGAATTGAGGTGATTAGTTGGAATAAATATGAGTGGTACAAGTGAGAGACCCCAACCCTTAGATAAGAGTAGTGAAGTGTGGATAAGTCACAAAAGTAACAAGAGCATTAAGAGGTGTCCCGAAAGGGTATGTAATCAGAAGAGGTTGAGAGAAACACCTTAGAAAGAGGTCTTAGTACCTGCTTATGGAGAGTTCGGTAGTCATTAGATAAACTTCTCCCGAGTGTTAGAGTAAAAGAAGATGTAGACTAGTTAATGATAATGGAATAGGTCCATAGCTTTCAAGTGTCAGATTTAGACCTAAGGGGGAGATGACAAGATGAGAAATTAAGTCAAGTATTTGAGAATAAGATAGTAATGAGTTCCAGATAGTATGGGAGATATCTTTTCAGAGGTCCTATCAGTAATGGAGTTGTTAGAGTACTAAGCTTGAAGGTGGTGTTGTTAAACATTAGGTGGTGCTTCATATGACCCCAATGTGGCGGTAAAGAGTATTAGTCTTGTGATGAGATTCCCTAAAAAGAGGTATAGAACCTGAACCTAAGGATTTGGGTTAAGCTTGAATATAGTAAGAGCATACCATTAGACGCAGACTTAGTAAGAGTAACCCATTCCTACCCAGTCGAGTCGTCTTTCGAGGACGAATGATCCCAAAGGGGAGATATTGTAACACCCCGGAAATTTTTTATGCTAAGACTCAAACCATCCTTCATTGTGAGTAGAATTTTATCGAGGAATTTAAAATTTCTTAAGTTTTAAGGTCACTAGATGCACCTTGAGTTCCAAAAAGAATTAAAAAGAGTTCATTCAAGTCATTCCTAGGCTCTTCTAAGTTTTGGGTCAATTTAAAATGACCATAACCTTCAGTACAGGATGTGTTAGGTGGCCCATAAGATATCCAATGAAAGGTCCTTGAAATATCTTTCCAACGCTACCGAGTTTGCCCTGTTTGGAGTGCTGGCCACGTCCAGGGTGTATACTCGGGTCGTGACACTTGATATGAGCTCAATGTTGGTTGATTGTGGTGGCTAGGAGTAATATCCTTGGGATGAGATTCCCTATTAAGATGTATAGAACCTGAACCATAGGAATTGGGTTAAGCTTGAATATAGTAAGAGAGTTCCATTAGACTCAGACCTTAGTAAGAGAAGTCATGTACCCTTGTGGGAGCTATGAGTTGCAGCCAATAAGGTATGCTAACAAAGAAAGAAGAGTATAGTTGAGGAGTTTTGTTAAGCTTAACAACTGGCAGTCACATTACCCGGGCAAGGTATTCCTAGTCTTACTTCATGCCCAGAATTCCTTTGTTTCAAATAAGGTAACTTTAGAGAGAGCGTGACTATGTTCACAACAACATCGTTCTTGACTTGGGTGCTATACAGATTCCCAACTCTTAGTACGAATCAGTTCAGCCTATGTTAGTAGGAGAGTTTATGAGTCAGAAGAGATAGTAAGATTAACCCCGTTCCATTCCCAGTCAAACTGTCATTCGAGGACGAATGATCCCAACGGGGAGATATTGTAACACCCTGAATTATTTTTTGCTAAGACTCGAACCCTTCTTCATTGTGAACTGAATTTTTTTGAATGATTATAAACTTTTTTAGGTGTTAAGGTCATTAGATGTATTACCTCTAGTTCAAAAAAAAAAAGAATTAAAGAGAAGTTCCCTCAAGTCACCCATCATTTTCTTTAGTTTTGGGTCAACTTCAAACGACCATATCTTTTAGCACTTAAAGAGTTAGGTGGCCCAAGACCTATCAAATTAAAGGTCTTCGAGTCCTCTTTCCAACTCCACCTATTTTGCTAAAATCCGATATCTTAGTAAAATTTATGACTGATTTACTAGCGATGCTCAAACCTGGCAGCAGCTCCTTGATGACTCCTCGTTGCGGTGCCAATACGGACCTCACTGCCTGCTGGAAAAAGTTTCTGACTCCCAGCTCATTTTATTTATTTCTTTAAGGGTATTTTAGTCTTAAAACCCCTAAGGAGGTCATCTAAATTACCCTAAACATGTAGAAAAATCAATTTTCATAAATCAAACCCTCCAATTCACTCCTAAAATTCTACGCTCAAGAAATTCAAGAAACGCTAACGCTAGGGTTCATCTTCCAAGATTTTCCTTCAAGTTTCTTCGAGAAGATTGTTCTTCCAGGTATGTAAGATTTCATAGTGTTGGGTTTTTTCACCCTCACGCCAATCCTGTAAAATTTCATCATTGAATTTGTTTTAAAGTTGATTGATTGAGATTCCTGATGAATTCTTGAGGTTTAGCTTCACTCTTTATTAATGGAGTGTTGTTGAGTTCTTGAGGTGAGGGTTTTGCGAATGAATGTTATTCTTAATGAGTTTTGTGTGGGTTTCATTAAAAAGGTTCTGGTTTCATGAAAAGTCGTGAATGGGACCATAGAATTGCATAAGGTATGGATTGAATCGAGTTGGGAGAGGAAGAAAATATCGGGCAAATAATTGCACCCAGGTCTGCGTTGCAGAGACACTTAAGATTTTCAGTCTTCAGATAGTCACCCCCTCTTCGAGATCCGGAGAGGATACAGAGTCCTCTGCCTCAAAAATTATTTCATAACCAAAAATTTAATTCATCATCTGTGTCGCGCCAGTGACTTCCAGTTTACGTCTTCGCTTGTTTATTGTTATCAACAATCTAAACTTCATTTAATCATTGAGAGATCCTATATCCTAATCATAATCCTTGAATTCATACTTCAAATTCGAGGCAAAGTTAAGAGTAAAGTTGGAGAAAGTCCCTTTAAGTCTTTTCGAGAAGTCTTCTACAACTACTTATAATTTATTTCAAGACTCGAGTAAGTGAGCATGAGAATGAGAAGAGTGTATTCATGAGTCTACATTATCATTGAGATCCTTGAGTCGAGTCGTTCATGCCAAAAATTCCACATGAACTCCATAAATTGAGTATCTTTGAGAGGAGTAGTATCTTTAAGTTCTAAGTTCTTGAGTATTGAGTCACTAACCCTTTTGAGATTATATTCCTAATTATGGGACTACCATATGTTATTCATGAAGGTTCTTGAGTTGAGTCTTTCATGCCCATAATTCCGCATGAATCCTATAAGTCGAGCATTCTTGAGATGAGTAGTATCATTGAGTCCTTGAGTTCTGAAGTTATTGAGTTCCGAGTATTGAATTCTATATATGGTTATTAAAACCTTTGAATTGAGTTGTTCCCGTCGATAATTCGGAATGAACTCTATTTTGAGAAGTCTTTTACAATTATTTATAATTTGTTTAAAGACTTGAGTAAATGAGTATGAGGATGAGGAGAGTCGAGTTTCGTTTTATTTAAAATGAATACAAGGGGACTAATTATTCCCAAGAGTAAATGTTTTTTACATTTAAAATGAGAGGAAACTTCGATTTCCAAATGAGTTCATGAGGAGTTTTGAGCACTATCTCTTTTAAGAGAACCATTTGAGTAATAATCTCAAAGTTTGAGGATGAGGAAATGTTTTTAAACGTGTGAGCATGAGTTATATTATTGGGAGTAGTATTAAGCACCGATATGAGGGTGGGTTCAGACAACTCAAAGTCCTCATAAACCATGTATGCCAACATAAGTAAAGGGTCATACTTTTTTAGATGATTCTTTATTACTTTTTAAGCATATCTTAGTGGATCCACTTAGTTGAGGATGTCCTATACTCCGGCAAGGTATAGGAAAGTTCTGGCAGCATGGGCGAGACGGTGTATCATCATATCTCATAGTGATGGTTGTCAGTTATAGAATCTCCCAACTAAGAGTAAAGAGTTATTATTGAATTTTCATATACATTTGAGTTATTATCTACTGTTTTAAGAGTTTCATGTATATAGCATCTTTTATTGATGCTTTCATTATGAGTTGAGTATCCTGAGTTGAGTTGAATATTCTGAGTTGAGTTGAGCATCCTTGAGTTGAGTTGTGTATCCTTGAGTTGAGTTAACAATTCCTGAGTCGAGTTGAGTATTCTTGAGTCGTGTTGATTTGAGATGAGGTGAGTATGTCTTCCTTATTATCAGTTCGATCTTATACTTATATTGCAGAGTTCCCTTTACATGCTCGTACATTCCATGTACTGACGTCATTTGGCCTGCTATGATGTAGATACGGATACTCAGGATCATCAACAGGCGTTTCATTGAGGCCATGTGATATTCCAGTCAACTTTGGTGAGCCTTCTTATATTTTGGAGGACTTCACATTTACCTTACAGTTAGTAGTTTTGAGATGTCGTGGGTTTGGTCCCGATATCCTTCTGTAATAGTAGAGGCTTCATAGATAGACAGAGTTGAGGAGTTTTCTGTATTTACTTTCTTTTGAATATTGTACAGACTTTTTAAAAGGTTGAGTATTTGAGTTCAATGATATGTAATTCATTTTTAAGCTTTTGTATGCTTGAGTTAGTCTTCCACATGTAGTCAATCAGGATGAGGGTTCCCTTGGGGATCAACAATGATTCTCGAGTATGGGCCACGTCCAGGGTACAGACTCGGGTCGTGACACAAAAAGGATAAGAAAATTTTTCTATATAATTTATATTCAGTAATATTATCAATATCAATGCACTATTAGTTATCCCACTGTATTTTCTTTTAGGTCTAAAATAATTAAGAAAAGGGGACTAATAATGTTGATGGATAAATTGAATTAGTTCCTAAGAATTTTTAAATGCAAAAATCAGCCTATAGTAGACTATTCTTGCAGTTCTACTAATTCTCAATTTAAAGAGAAAGTAGAACAATACCGAACACCAAAATTAAAAAAAACGATAGTACCACTAAACAATATTCAAGATCTCATTGTTGATCAAAATAAAGCAAGGATAGTATATGTAACAAGTAATTAACAATCATACCTTGCATCTTTAGCATGTGGAAGATGATAGTAAGTATAATTGTGAAACAAGTTAAGAAGAGTCTTTGCTCATTAGCTCCCAGAAATTTCACTAATGCAACACAAAAAGGACAAAGACAACGAAATAGTCAAAATATGATGTCTCATTCATACCATTAAATACCTTGGGTGCACAATCCATTTCTAAAATTCAATGAACTTTGGCAACTCAAAAATGTTCATAAGGTGGTTTAATTCTTCACTAATTAGTTGAAAACGAAGACAGAACTCATCAAAGAGACATGATACATGTGTAAATCATGTACAATTACAAACATATATATAAGAATTAAAGTACAAAATTATATTCAAAAGGACTGAACACTTACAAATACACCAGATTAGATGAAGAAAAATCTAGCCAATATTGACCATAGATAGCATGAATCATGGTAGCAGATCAATTTGGGGCAAACAACTTGTAGAGGAAAATCAGGAACAAAGAACGAGATATAAGAACAAGAAGGACTAAAGAAAGAAGAAGAATGGAAGTAGAAGTGAATTGAAGCCAGATCCCAAATAGTGAAAAGGGAGACAGGTGGTCCTAGGAAAAGAAAAATTGTGGGCTGCAATTGAAGTGCAATACAGGTGGGAGGCTAAATAAAAATCATCAATTGTACAATTCATATACCTTTTTGTACAACAGCTTAATGTTGTGTTCGTCCCAGCCTTTATTGCTAAAAGTACGTGTTGTCCATGTTGACCGTACACACATTATTTTTAGTACAATAATACAATGCAATGTGCTTCCTTGCTAAAAGTACATTTTATGTTGCTTTTTGTACAAATATTTATAGATGTGTTCGTACTAGGCTATATATATATATATATATATATATAGAGAGAGAGAGAGAGAGATATTGAACCATCTTTGACTTTTTTGTGCATTCATTTTTCATATTTTTAACCCCTCAATAGAAATTGTGGTTATGTCACTACCTCAACTTATGATTGTTAAACTTATAAACATTTTTATTTTAACCAATTGTTTTAAAAATATATTCTATGCTTAATTGTTTTTTACTAATTTAATTCTTAAAATACCTTTTGCATAAAAAAATTAGAATTTTCTCTTCACACATATTGTTTATTCCTCCTTTTCTTTATAAAGATGCTTTTAAATTTGTAATTCTTGAGAAAAAAAGACATTCGAAAATATTTTAGTCATTTTAATAGTGTTATCCATATATGTGACTGGTTATATATAGGAGCGGCAAACGAGCGGGTCGAGTCAAATATGGGTTGATCAAAAACGAGTGAAATAAAAATGGGTAAAATACTCGACTTGATTCATATTTTAAATGGATAAAAACGAGTTACCCAATGGATAATATGGGTATCTATATTTACCATATTATTATACGGATCATGTTAAAAGATTCAAAAGCAAGATCTCTTCCCCACTCTTCACCCCCATATTCCCCACAAAAAAAAAAATACTTAAAACTTTCTAAATTTAACCTGCCCACCTCACCCCACCCCGAACTCCAACGCCTCAAAAACTATTTTTTCTTTCACTACTCCGACGCCTCTCCCTCCCCCACCCCACGCCACCCCCAACTCCAACCCCCCCATCCCCCCACACCCAACGCCTCAAAAATTAAATTAAATATTTACTACTTCAACCCCCACCACCACCATTACCCCCCTACCAGCCCCTCCCCTCAGCCCCTTCCCCAAAAAATATTGTTTTTAAAAAAAATCGATTTTTTTCCATATCCCACCAATCCCAACCCCGACCACCTACACCTTAAAAAAATATTAATGTCACTTCTCTTTCTTTTATAAATGAGTCTATTTTATCCATTTTACTCATTTAACTACCCACTTTTAAATGGATAATATGAGTTACTCGTTATTTACCTATTTTAAATGAGTTGGGTAATATAGGTAATTTGAATGAGTACCCATATAAATTACCCATTTTGTCATCCCTAGTTATATATATGAAGTCAGTTTCAACACTCATAAGTTGAACTAGATACAAAGTTTGTGTCAATATGAGCCCATGTGTTACTTTTATGTTTCAATTTATATGACATAAATGAAATTTTGAATTGATCAACTTTTTTATTTGTTTTTAAAATATTCTAAGTTGTTGAGCATGCTAATACTTTTTATGTCATTTCAAATATATAACAAAATAAAAACATAAGACAAATAGATTTCCAAAAAGATGGTTAGTATCAGTTTTCTTAAAAAGTAAGACAAATAAATTCTCCAAACATTGCATACTCAGTTTGGTATCAGTTTTCTGTATATTTCTACTATTATAGAAGAGTGAGTTTAACTTTGAGGTATCAACATGTGTGCTTTTTCATTTTATGATTAGTTGTTATTTATTTTTTTGTTTATTCCATATGCATAATATTAAGAGAAAAATTATCTATGCACAATTATTAATAAATCTATTCCTTCATATTATTTGTTCATATTTTTATTTACACACTTTATAAAAAATATAAACAAAAAGAGTGTTTTTACTAATTTACCTTTTAACTCTTTTAATATTTTTTTCGTTTACTTTCTACTTACCACATTTGAACTTGACATATCTGTTAAGAAAAAAATGATTGACATGACTATTGAAGAGTATTTTTAGTAATTTACCTATTAATTCTTTTTAATACTTTTTCGTTTACTTTTTACTTATCACATTTGAACTTGACATGTCCATTAAGAAAACAATGATTGACATGACTATTTTACCACATTAACCCTAATAATTGATGTTAGTATTGTTGGATATGTTGTAATATATAGAATTCTTAAATTAAATAGACACATATTTTCATGAAAGAATATGATTCTTATGAAAGTCATCCGATCATGAAAGAACATGATTATTATGAAAAGTCATATGTTCATGAAAGAACATGACTCTTATGAAAAGTCATCTCTTAAGTTCTATAAATATAAAGACTCTCTATAAGTAGTCTAAGAAAAATTTGCATGTATAAATAAAGGATTTTGTTGTATCCCATAGGGATATATTTGTATTTTCCAATATGTATATGGGCAATATCTCTTTAAAGAAAGTGATTTTACACGCCTCAGAGCCATCTTCTTCGTCACTTATATTCCTATTATTTTTCTAACAAGTATTAATTTTTGAAAAATAATTTAGGGAATAAGTAATTAATGTTAAGGATAAAACGCTACTAAAATTTGAAACCTTCATTTTATGGAAGATTAAGCACTCATCAACCCATTGGCCTAAACTCGAAATTATAGAACTATAACAAATCATATTGGAATCAAATGAATTCTATTTAATAAATATTATTTAAATTAATTGCATTGTAATTATGTTTATTTACATAATGCCTGTGCTTGCACGGGCTTGCCATTCTCTAGTAATTCCAGAAGAGTTGGAATTGCCATATAAAATTTTCAATACGATAGGGATTATCTTCATTCATTATACAGAAAAGCAAAGATAGATTATGTGAGTTGAACTGAACTCATTGTTTTCGGTTCTAATTACTTATTCATATGCAGAAATAATACAAAATCCTCTACTTCTTTTCTTGTTCCCTTGCAACTGTAATGAATTCTTCCCTTATTCCGTGTTTAATTGACTGCGTGCGGAAGAAAAATTTGCATTTATAAATAAAGGATTTTGTTGTATCCCATAGGGATTTATTTGTATTTTCCAATACGTATACAGGCAATATCTCTTTAAAGAAAGTAATTTTACACGCCTCAAAGCCATCTTCTTCGTCACTTATATTTCCTATTATTTTTCTAACAAGTATTAATTTTTGGAAAATAATTTAGGGAATAAGTAACTAATGTTAAGGATAAAACACTACTAAAATTAGAACCCTTCATTTTATGGAAGATTAAGCACTCATCAACCCATTGGCCTAAACTCGAAATTATAGAACTATAACAAATCATATTGGAATCAAATGAATTCTATTTAATAAATATTATTTAAATTAATTGCATTGTAATTATGTTTATTTACATAATCCCCGTGCTTGCACGGGATTGCCATCCTCTAGTAATTCCAGAAGAGTTGGAATTGCCATATAAAATTTTCAATGCTATAGGGGATTATCTTCCTTCATTAGACAGAAAAGCAAAGATAGATTATGTGAGTTCAACTGAACTCATTGTTTTCGGTTCTAATTACCTATTCATATGCAGAAATAATACTAAATCTTCTACTTCTTTTGTTGTTCCCTTGCAACTATAATGAATTCTTCCCTTATTCCGTGTTGTTGAGTTTCTGTTTAACACTTCCTCTGAAATTCTAGACAGATATAGAAGTGTCATTGTGTTGTGGGCAAAATGGAGGAACACCTTTGGAAATACTCGTCCATGTAAAGAACCTACACATTAGTATATAACAATTAACTACTACTCGTATCAAACAACATTAAATCTTTGATCCTTTTTTCCTTTCCATATAAATGGCAGTTGTTTAATTGACTGCGTGCAGAAGAAAAGAAATACTTTTGACACATACTAGAACAGTGTACGCAAACCTTATCTCTAACTCAAAGGTAGATAGATTGTTTCATACAGAGTCTAACAAAAATTTGCATGTATAATTAAAGGATTTTGTTGTATCCCATAAGGATTTATTTGTACTTTCCAATATGTATATGGGTAATATCTCTTTAAACAAAGTAATTTTACACGCCTCAAAGCCATCTTCTTCGTCACTTATATTTCCTATTATTTGTCTAACAAGTATTAAATTTTGAAAAATAATTTAGGGAATAAGTAATTAATGTTAAGGATAAAACACTACTAAAATTTGAACCCTTCATTTTATGGAAGATTAAGCACTCATCAACCCATTGGCCTAAACTCGAAATTATAGAACTATAACAAATCATATTGGAATCAAATGAATTATATTTAATAAATATTATTTAAATTAATTGCATTGTAATTATGTTTATTTACATAATCCCCTTGCTTGCACGGGCTTGCCATCCTCTAGTAATTCCAGAAGAGTTGGAATTGCCATATTAAATTTTTAATGCTATAGGGGATTATCTTCCTTCATTATACAGAAAAGCAAAGATAGATTATGTGAGTTCAACAGAACTCACTGTTTTCGGTTCTAATTACTTATTCATATGCAGAAATAATACAAAATCCTCTACTTCTTTTGTTGCTCCCTTGCAACTGTAATGAATTATTCCCTTATTCCATGTTGTTGAGTTTCTGTTTAACACTTCCTATGAAATTCTAGACAGATATAGAAGTGTCATCGTGTTGTGGGCAAAATGGAGGAACACCTTTGGAAATACTCGTCCAAGTAAAGAACCTACACATTAGTATGTAACGATTAACTACTACTCGTATCAAACAACATTAAATCTTTGATATTTTTTTCCTTTCCATATAAATGAAGTTGTTTGATTGACTGCGTGCAAAAGAAAAGAAATACTTTTGACACATACTAGAACAGTGTATGCAAACCTTATCTCTAACTCAAAGGTAGATAGATTGTTTCTAATAGAACGTGAGAAAATAGTCCAATAATCATAGGGGTTATATTTCACTATAAATCATTGATCCTACTATACACCTGGGAATTTAGGTCTTAGGCCTAAGACCTAATTTCACATGGTTTCAAAGTATGGCCCATCTCACCCAATGTTGGACCCTTAAAAATAAAAAAATTATCCACGCACCAGATGCTAAGCACTAGGCATGAGTTGGGGTGTTAAAGAATGACAAAAGTCCCACATTAGTGGTTAATGAGATGGGTGGATTTCTTATAAAGTTTGAACAATCATCCTCCCTTTGAGCTAGCTTTTGGGTGTGAGTTAGGCCCAACACCTAATTTCACAAGGAGTCCTGCACTAAAGTAGTTGGGTTTGTTACTATGGATGTAATTGAAGATAATGGTGAAATTGTTTTTGGACTACATCATTAAAGAACACAAGGAATTCGGGTTATGGATTCTCTTTGAGCTTATTTGGCATTGCTGCTAAAAATTTCTTATTTTTAGAAGTGTTTTTTTAAAAATAGCTTTTCTGAAAAGTGCTTTTCAAAAAAAGCAATTTGTGTTTGACAAATTCATTTGAACAGTGCTTTTGATAAGCAATTTGTGTTTGGCAATCTTTTTTAAAAAAGTGTTTTTGAGAGGGAAATTACAAAAAATGGCAAGTATCAATGTGCTTTTAAAATTATTTTCTAGAGAGAAACTATTTTATATAGCTAATACATAACTTTAATTAAATTTTTATTTTAATTAAATTAAAATGTACATATTCAAATTATTAATCAATATTATACGTAGATTAATAAATAAATAAAATATTAATACAATGTTAACATGATGAGTTAAATATAATTAAAAATATCAAGTAAAATAAATTTAAAAACTATTCCACAAATAAAATCAGTACATACGAAAACTTACCACAAAATAAATAAAGTTATTCATACGTCACAAATTTTTTCAATGATTTAATCCCTAATTTTATCATGCAATATTTCCATAGTAGTAGAAGGTATCTTTGAAGGCCCCCATCTTCTTCTTCGATTTCTGTAGTAATGTCTTCATTTGCAAAATAGATGAAGTCTTTATCAGTGGTAGAATGCCATCGTATGAAATTATGTATAGTCATAGTACTTGTAACAAGATGAACCTGAGTGTCAAATTTATAAAAAATAAATAATAATATATCAACAAACATAAATAAAATAAAAAGTTTATCATATAAAAATAAAAAATAAAATTCTTGAATGAAATTTAACAAAACTTATGAAATATGTTAATTAATTAATAAGAGATATATTGGTAAATATGTAAATATGTAAGGGATTTAGTCTCCAAAAAAATAATTTTCTACTTCTGCTTCTACTTCTTCTTCTGCTTTATTTAAGAAGCAGAAATATTTAGTTTCTTCCCAACAACAGAAAAATTGCTTCTATTTAAAAGCATTTTTGAGGGTTTGCCAAACACTTGATTTTGCAAAAAAGTTGTATTTTCTAATAAAAAACACTTTTGGCCTCCCAACAACAATGCCAAACAGACTCTTAGTCTTGTTTATTTGATTTATACAATGATATTTTGAACTGCAAGACATGTGTTTTCCCCTACAGAGCACCCAAAATCTGCTACACGAAATGGGCTACAATCAAGGTTTATTATCCCTCTATCTCAATCAACTCGGTCATTACTTTCTTTAAATATTTGTAACATCCCACTTTAGAAAGGGCTAAATTTATAAAGAACTAAGTTGGAAAGAGCTAATTTGAGATTTGTTCAAATTAAGCTAATGTTGTGAGTTTTGGGTCAACTTCAAACGACCATAACTTTCAGTACATGATAAGTTAAGTGGCTCATAAAATATCAAATGAAAGGTATTTGAATCCTCTTTCCAACGCCACTGAATTTTCTACGTTTTGAGTTTGGATGAGGGAGATATGCCTGCTTGAAGTCAGCCTGTCCAATTAATGAAATTTACCCGAATTAATGAGGGGTATTTTTGACTTTTTCTTACCCTATCAGCTTTAAACGTTTTTAGTAATATTTTAGGGGTCAAGACTGATTTGGGTCAGTTTTCACAATTCAAAGTATGCTTAGGGTTTTGAGAAGAGTTCAAGAGGAAAGTTCAAGGCGTTTGTCAAGGTTCTTAAGATTTGTCGAGGAATTTCGCCAAGGGTTAATCTCTAAGAGGTATGTAAGCTCTCATAGTGTTGGGTTCATTCACGCACACGCCAATCATGTGATTTTAGATCCGTAATTTTGTTCTTGAAGTTGAATGATTTGAGTTCTTGATGAGTTTCTTGAAGTTTCGGTCTTAAATCGTTAATGATGAGTTTGATGAGTTCTTGAGATGAATGTTAGGAGTTTGAGGGTTGTTTTTGAGTAGATTTACCTGTACTTGTGTTCGGAATTCTAATCTAAGTGAGTTGGGAAGTAACCATTCAATTCTAGATGAATTAGGGCCAAAAATCGAAGAAGAAAATTCGTTGGAATGTTCTGGGGAGAGGTTGGGCGGCGCGCCCCAGATGCTCCAAGGGGCCTGGGGTGGCGCCCCAGCAGTACACCAAATTTTGGTCTCTGATGTTTAGGGGTTGGCGCTTCGCACAAGCAGTGCGCCAGGGTCGCCTGCCCCAACCATTTTTCCGTCGTTTGCTCTGTCTGAGTCCTCTGAAAGTGTACCTTCACTCCCTTCTGATTCTGACTACTCTAAACTACATTTAAACATCAAGAGATCCTTCATAACATGAATCATAATCCTTGAATTCATAATTCAAATTCGAGTAGGGTTAAGAGAAATGTTTTGAGAGTTCTTTGGAGTCATTTTGAGAAGTCTTTTACAATCTTTTAAAACTTGTTTTAAGACTTGAGTACTTGAGTATGAGGATGAGGAGAGTTGAGTTTCATTTTTCAAAATGAATATATGGGGACTAAGTGTCACGCCCCAAACTGGGGAAGGCGTGACTGGCACTCGATACTTTATGCGATCGAGTTAGACACTGAAACATGCCGACTCAACTATGGGCCTAGAAAGTTGGGCAGCATAAAATCTAAAATACTACGACTGGACCATCAAGGTCATAACCTGAATATCAGCAAGTCATACTGACAAAGGTAGACAAGCCAAAGATAGTAAAGTACTAGCTAGCCGACAAGGCCGAAATTGAAGATATACATATGTACATACATATATATACATGCCAAGCCTATGGGGCTAGAGACTAGAAGCTGCAAAAAGAAACCTAAAATATTGTGTCTACAATAGCCTCTAAGAGTGTCATAAGCATTGATCGGGACAAGGGCATGATTATATACAAACTATAGAATAAAAGTAACATCATATGAAAGCTCCAGGAAGAGGTGGACCTTACCACCTCACGACTGAACCGTGAATCCTAGCAGAGGGGTCAATCAGAACCCCTACCTGGACATGCAGGCACGAAACAAAAATGCAGCATTCCCAGGCAATAGGACGTCAGTACGAATAAAAATGTACTGGTATGTAAGGAAGAAAGTAGAATCATAAATAGTTGTTGTAAAAAGGGTAATAAAGATACCACCTGAAAGAGAAACTTTGATAGCCGTCATGGCTGATATCCAACCTTATAAAAATTAAATATGCATGGTATGCTCACTTAATCGTATGTCGTGAATACATATATATAGGATGAAAATGCATGTCATACCCAACCAAGTGCTAGCAATGGTGGTGCCTCCCGGTAGCGAACCGGCATCATATTCGCTAACTTGTGGCCATTTGTGTCTCATACGTGTAAATATAGGCAATAGGATCCATACCTTCTGATTATAGCTTGGGAGTAGAATGCATAGCATGTAATGTCATGAATTTGTAATGCATTTGTGTTACCTAAAACATGTTGCCAATCTTGGCCTGTTGGTACTCTTGTGCTCATGATCTCGTAATCACTTTCGTATCACATGTATATATCTCATATAACCATATGCTTGTAGATTAAACTAGAACACTTAAATCAAATTAAGAAAGGTAACTTAAACCTGAGGATGTTCATAAAGATCTTAAGGTGCTTCACCTAGTATCTATATATGTTTCCTTAGTAGTTTGTAAAAGAAAGTATTTCAGAAAAACACGTCCTTTAGTAGTTTAAACATGCGATTTACATTTAACAGTTTGGAGATCAACGTATTATTTTAAAGTTTTTCAAAAATATAATTTAGTGAGGAAGGAGGACTGATTTCAAATTCATATTGTTCATCCCTAATTTTTTAAAGTTACTACACCAAAAGAAATATAAGAATTTGCGCACATGGACCTATAGACAAGAGAATCAACAAAATGACATAAAGACGTCGAATACCCTATCTAACCGAATGAGTTGAATAGCAACATAATGGAGTCACAAAAATACGCCAGCTGCAATCTCAATGCCTTCCACAAAAGGTCTTTCTAGCAATAGAGTAGTAAAACAATATTTGATGATTTAGGATTCCAAAATTTGTGCTCAAAGGAAGTACAATGCTTAGCCTTAACATACCTCAATTTGGGTCTTGTTGTATCAATATGGATTGATCCCCTTCCTTACAGTATGTAATCTACAGAAAATCATGTCACACAACCATTACAGGCAGAATATTAACACATCAGGGTCAAAGTAGCAATTTAGAGCTTACTAACAAAGTGATTAGCTCGCCAGACCCGTTTTAGATGAATGCTTCATTACCTTTTCTTCTCCTAATTACAACCCCAATTAATGACATAACATACATTTTTGCATCAGCTATTAACAAGTGGAGGCTACGCAATAGTCAACAACAACCAAATAGATTATGCCTGAACAACAATAAAAACTCGGCGCATCGCCACACCCTTCCTTTCCAACCCCAAAATAACCACAACAAAATCCCAACCATGAGTCTTCAAACCATTCAATCTAGAAAAAAATAAATGTAATAGAGTCCTATAATTGTTCAATATAACCATAATAACTCGAACTTACGGCTTTCGATCACCATCATGTGAGTTCGTCCAATAATTACGTTTGGAATTATGTCTTTCTCTTCATTCGACAAAAGAGAATAAAATGGCAGAACCTTAACTTAAAATTGATGGAGCTTATAGTATTTTAGCATGTCTCCTCAATAACAAACAGTCTCCTCAAACACAAGACGTTCAACCAAGAAGAAACGATTTCAAAATTGCAATGCAATAATAGAACCAACGTTACACTTATTTATCTTACAATTAAGTACCCATCTATACTTCTTCTTCTCTTCCAGGCTCATATCAACAACAACCACACACAAACAAATCAATTCTGAAAATTCTAGCAACAGCAACATCATAAAATACTTCAAAAATAGCTCAACATCACATAAGTATCCAAATATGATTTTCTAGTTGTCTATTCGTGTTCTTGCTTATATATCATAGCTATAGCTTGGACTTACTCAATAAAATGAGGGGTGAGAATTATTACCTCCAAATAGCAGCAATAACACCTAAAAACGAGACTCCTTCACCATGAAGAATCCTTCAAATCACAACCAACGAAGAGGAAAGGAGTAACACAATCTCTATGAACATTCCGAGGGTGAAACCACGTTGAAATCATATAGATATTTTCTTGGATGATAGGGGAACCTTTAGAGACGATTTAGGACAGTTTTTTTTTCTTATTTTGGTCAGAAAAAAAAGGAGATAAAACGAAGGAGAAATCAGTTCTTTTAAGGCTAAACCGACATAGAGGCGAAGGACCCACCTTCACATGCCTTCTTGTGCAGTATCACTAAAATCTAAATATCTCTCAATTCTAAAGTCGTATGGACAAACAGTTTAGTGCGTTGGAAAGTAGAATCGTAGGCCTTCGATTAAGTATATTGGGGTTCTTATAAATCTTTATAGATTGGGAGAAAAGCTCCGAGACATTTAACGCAAATTTCAGAAAATTTATCAAAGAAACTTACTCTAACTTTTGTCAACTTTTATTTCCCAACTTGCTTAACTTCAAAACTTAACTTATGATCAATGGGAGACTATATCACCTTATAAAACATTCTTATTAGCATATAAGACACTCTTTGTCTTACCCCAAAGGTACCGGTTAACTTAAACCTTCCGAACGGGCAGGGTGTTAGAAGAGACATTCCTTAACTCGAACTTGTTTAAGGGAATCCTTGACCCATAACGTTAGTCTAATTTTTTTATTTTACCACACCCTTTGCAACCTTATTATTCTTACATGATACACCAAGTCATATAAACCTCATACACTCATGCAATGATACACATATTATGTGAAAGAACCACGAGGTCTCACATTCTCCCCTCCTTAAGAACATTCGTCCGCGAATGAAATCAAACAATCTCTTGGTTGTATTCTTTGTTGCTAATGTGTTATTTGCAAGGCTATATTTGTTACGTCCACAAATCTTAAACCCATTTCTGAAAGTCCACTTACAAGGCTTCGTATATCTAACTCGCAACAAGCCATAAAACTACATTTTTGAGGTATTTAAAATCCTATTAAGTTGGTATACATGAATAATTGTCAATTATTGAAATGCAACTCAGCTTAGGTCGTCAATAGATGGGGGTACTTCTTCCTTATTTCCTCCTTGGCTTCTCAAGCTATTTCCTCAACGTTGTTATTCTGCCCTAACACTTTTATAGAAACCACTTCTTTAGTCCAAATCTTTCTTACCTGCCAATCCAAAATAGCCACAAACACCTTAGCATAAGAAATGTTTGTAGAGACACAAATATACTCAACGGGCATATTTGAAGCATTTTCGATGCACCTGTATAACCTAGATACATGGAACAGTGGATGAACCGCTTTAAATTTTGAAGAAAAATCAAGCTCGTAAGTCATCCTGCCAATCCTCCGAATAATGTTATATGGCCCTACATACCTTGGACCCAGCTTTCCTTTCTTGACGAATTGCATGTACCCTTCATAGGCCATTGTTCAAGAAAACCTAATCTTCTATATCAAACTCTAAGTCTCACTGCCAAACATCTGCATAAGACTTCTGACGACTCTATGATATCTACAACCAATCTCTAATAAGCTTTACCTTCTCTATCACTTGTTGGACTAGATCGTGACCTAGCAACTCTATTTCCATGATCCTGAACCAATCAATTAGTGACCTGCACTTCCGCCCATAAAGTGCTTCATAAGGAGCTCTATGATTACTTGCTTAGAAGTTGTTATTATAAGAAACCTTAATCAGTAACACGTGATCATAACATGTCCCACTAAAATATAGCACACATACCAATAAGATGTCCTCGAGCATTTAGGTCGGCTTGGCCATCAATCTGAAGATGAAAATCCACACTAAGATTAACTTGAGTCCCCAAACACTTCAACAAGGATCTCCATGACTGTGCTATAAAATGTGTCCATCTATTTGAAATAATCAATACTGAGATACAATGGAGTTTAAATATCTCTCTAATGTACATTCCAACATAGTATTCCACTAGTATGTAGTCCTGACTAGATAGAAATGGGCTGATTTCTTCAAGATGTGAATAATAACCCAAATGGAATTGATCTTCCCTCGCAAATGAGGAAAACATATGACAAAACTTACATTTATCCCTTCCACTTCCACAATGGAATAACTATCTCCTGAGTTAGCAAACTAAGTTTTTGATGCTCTACCTCTCCCTATTGACAACATATCTCCTTAATACCATGACAAATTTTCATGGATCCAATGTGAACAAAGTAGTGATAATGGTTTGCATGTCCCATCTTTTCCAATACAAGCTCTGTGGCATTCAAAACATATAATTGAACTCTGAATCTGAAGATTGTATCTCCTGCTCTATCAAAGGTGAAAACAAAAATGTGTTGCTAAGCCTTGCCTCTGAGCTGATCTAAGCTAAGATCTTCATTTTGTCAAGCCTTCACCTCCACAAATAGAGATGATATTACTCACTCCTGAACTATGCTGCTAGTATCATTGGAGTTTGATAATCTAACCCCCAAACAAGCTAGCTGATGGAGTTCTTAGGGCATCTCCTCGTTCTCAGCCCTGTGATAGACTACCCATAGAATTACGATTAAGGGCATCCGCTACTATATTGTCTTTCCTTGGACGATATAAGATATTCACACCAATGACTTTCAGCAATTCATGCCATCTACGTTGTTGTAGATTTACCTTCTTTCAGTCTAAAAATATACTGGGGGCTCTTAGGATCTGTATAAATATCAATGTGAAAGATATTCAAGTAATGCCTCAAAATCCTCAAGGAATGAATAACTGCAGTCAACTCTAAATCGTAGGTCGAGTAGTTCTTTTCATTCTTCTTTAACTATCATGAAGCATAAGCAATTACCTTTCACTAATGTGTCAGAACATAAACCAGCCTAATGCTTGAAGCATAATAATACATTAGATTGCCCTCTTGACCGTCTTGGCATGGGTGAGATTTATGGGGTCTTATTCATGCATTGCACAAGTAAGCTTTAAGGTTGTTTATGAAGTGTTCATTTTATGATGATTATGACTATGTTGATTATGTTTATGACTTATGTTTTTCCACTATGACTGACGATGTTCTAAACTTGTTAAATTTCATACATTCAACTAAAATGTTCCCTTTAGCATGTTTTCAATATTTTATGCATGGCTATCATACTTAGTGCATTTTTGTACTAATGCCTACTTTTCCTACATTTTCCCAAGTGTAGGGTCCGGTTCTCAAGGTGGTCCTCATTGTGGCAAAAGCTTGGATTTGCTCATTTCTCCTAGCTTGTTGGTGAGTCCTCATGATTCTAGGATGGATGTTTTCACATTGTAGTTTCTTTTCTTGTATTTCCTTTTCGGACTATGTTGTATGGGTTGTCTCCCTTTCTCTTTCTAACATTGTAATAGATGGCTATGTTGAGACTTAGAGTCTAGACTTCCACCTTTGCTTTAAAATGAAAAAAAAAGACTTGGAATTGAAATGTGTTTTACTCTTATAGTTCTATTGCTTATGTTATGATATGCTAAGTGGCTTGTATGGAGTCCTTCGGGGTTCTATATGCCATGCTACATCTAGGGGGTACCCCTGGGTCGTGACAGTAGTGTTGTTTTGTCATAGAAAATAAAAATAATGTTTAAATTCGTCATTAGGTAGAGCGTGGTACATTCGTAGACGAATTCAAAATAAAGGCAATTATTTCGTGATAATAACAAAAATGTGATAAAAAAAATAGATTTCATTGATTCAACCTTATAATCATTATTTTTTTGTTCAATAATTTATATATCCATACAACAACAACAACAATCATGTAAAATCCAAACAGTCAAAATCTGACCATATATAAGAGAAAAACTTTGAATCCATATGAAAGATTTAAAATCAAATTCATTATTTCTTGATCTTAGCTACCCCAATCAAGTCAAAAAAGATTTTGTTGCTCAAACTGATTGAGCATATCTTCTGTTGAAGACAACTTGTAGACATCTCGACTTAAACTCCTTATATCTTCAAGGATTTCAAGTGTGGCGGTTGTAAATGCCATTTCGCCGAACCTAGTAGATCGTTCTTGATTTTGGCTATTCGCAAAAGGCACTATTTCCTCCAAGTATTGATGATTCTTTTGAAATCCATAATCATCGCCAAATTTCAATAATACTTTTTCAGCAGCCACTGCATTTTCAAAATTACAATTTTTTACTTGCTCGTTCTTCGATGATAACACATCAATAGAACTATTTTTTTGTGAATCAACTGAAAGATGATTGGTCTTAAAAGAGGGATGAGATCTTTTGTAGAACAACACTTCACCTGTCTTTTATCCCTAACAGCTACTAAAGGTACCTATATGATAGTTTACTGTATTAAACTAGATCTATTTTGTGTGCCTATATTTACTACTGGAATTTGTGTTAACAGAAGAAACCTAATAAATTTATTTTTATTTAAGTCCAAGCTCCAAGGTTATTGTAATATAAGAATCTAGTCTTGATTTGACCCATGATAAATTTGGAGCATGTTAATTATTATTTTTCCATTTAATCTTCTTATTACCCAATATTATTGTATTTTATTGAAAATTAATTCATATAAATTTAAGTACTTAAATTGGATACAAGCACAATATTTTTACACTAGATTGACCATAACCCATGTTCAGCATGGGCCCAACATGCATGTTTTCACTATTGTTTTTTTACTTTAGACATTACAACTTAAATAATTCAATTAAAATTTGTCAAATGTATTTGCACTAACATGAATTCGACATTTTCATTTATTTTGAGAAATAGAATCTCCCGTTTACTTGTGAGAATGAGTAACTTCAATATTACATCAAAGATACAGAAAATCAAACACTGTTTCATACTGAGGTTTAAATAGATAATGATAAGCAATAGGCTACGTACAACACGTGCATTATTGGGTACTTTTATTTATTATAAGAAAAATGCATCAGACCAACCCATGAATTGTATATTAAATGGATATATGAACTTCATATTATTGAATGTGTCATTATATTCTCTTCGCTCTGACATAGACCTTAGTACTTAACACGATCCCTCAACCAAAATATCCAGCACTAAATGTCCATATTTTCTTAGGGAAGTAAAGATCTTTCAAAAAATAGAAACAAGAAAAAGCGCTAGAACCCACGTAAGTAAGATCTGCTACAAGGAGAGTGATATCTTGTTGTCTTCTTCACATTGTGAGCCCTATAAATTCAACAAATTCACTGCATAAATAAATCAATTTTTGTGAATTAGAAAGAACAAAGATATTTTTATTAATGAAAGAGGATAACATGAAAATATCAACTTATTTTAAGTTTAAGAGTTGAAAAATTGAATTAGAAATTAATTTTTACAATACCTAAATGTGATTAAGATGACAAAAATTTTCTTTAAGTTTTAGCACCATCTTCTTTATGAGTATCCTGAAATTGAAAGTATAAGGAATAAAGGAAAAGCTTAAAATTCAATGTAAGAAATTAAGAAAGAGAACTCCAGAGATCTTTTGAAGCTTCCAAGCAGCGAGACCAAATCTTGCTTTTTGGAGTCTTAAGTGATGCTAATGGTGGGTTTCTCAAATTAAGGGTACCCGTGGTTTGCTGGAAAAGAAGGTGTTAATACACATGTTAACAGATAAGGAACACAGAAATGAATGCTTAATAATTATATTTGTCAATGATTCTAGAAGCTCACGTCTGGCTTTCTTCCTCAAGTGGCTGAACAATTGCAATTTAAGAGAAGTTTAGAAGTTCAATTGTCTCTCTTAAACCATTGAAAAGACTCGTGGATCCTAAATATCACTTTATCAAGAACAAAACTCACTACACCATCCACTATAATAAGTAATGAACTTAAGAATGTGTGATGTCAACCGAACTAACATTAAATTAATTTATTGAATTGCCAAAAAGAAAATAAAGAAAAGGAATCTACAGATACAAATGCATTGGCTCACCCTTCCCACCTAGAAAAGAATCATATTCTATGAAGTCACAATCTGAATATTCTTGATAGTTTGTTCCTGTCGCAAGTCTTGCTTACCTTGTTACTATGCCATGAAGGAATTGTCCCCCGTTTCTTCAGCTAATCAATCTCTATTTTATGTAAAAGTTCTTCAGAAGTGTAGGTTTAGCCTCATACCATCTTATTATTGCTTCTTCTATAAATGCCACTGACTGTCAACTTTTTTATGTATTTCAGCTTGAAAGAAATGGTTTCACATCCATCCCATGCTCTTTTCTATACATTTTTCATGTTTTAAGCATGTGCCCTAGTCTCAAAGACCTGAATTGAAGTTTCTGGATCATATGCCAGAGATGTTGCCAAGCAGCTTAAGGTAAATGATCTTGTTTCTTTTGTTGTGTGAACTTTCAAGTTTTCTATTCTATTCCATTAATCATGAACTTTATGGAACAATTTTCCCATATCCCTCTATCATGTCTAACTTGGAAATCAACCTCTTTTCCAAGAATAAGACCAAGCTCAAATGTCACTGAATCTTATTTACCGACAAGTCATTTTTATTTCAGAAATTACATCAGCAACTTTAGTAAGTTTCAAAAATTTCTAGACTTGCTTAGTTTACTAAAGAAATAGAGTTAGATATACAATTTTTTGGCACTAAGACATTATAACTACCAGTGGGTTGTGTGGCTTTTAGAATGACAAGCTAATCAAATTATAATAAGAAAATTATATTGGGATATAATATAAAAATCGGGGTCATTTCCGGCAATTGTTATAAAGCCAATGGGAAATGGTTTCAACAAAAAATTGATTATGGTGACTTGATGTATTTAATGCTTATGCATGACATTGCTTGACTATTAAGCTTGATGTAATTTTTGTGGTGACTGAACAACTTGACTTTGATGTTGACTTGTTTGATTCCTTTAATTGTTAAATTGTGGTTGTTGAACTGAGAATATCTTGGGCATGTGAGCCATATATTATAGAATATCTAGGTTGAGTTGATTTCTGTGTAGGTACAAATTCATTATCATATATGATTGTGTCCTTGACAAAGGCTACAACAATTTTTGAAGGATAGAGCTTATGGACTGATTGAAAAAGGCGTGGAAAAGTTGAAAAGGGTCAGCAATAATAAAGGCAACATTTGGGGTTGAAATCTTGATTTGAGTTTGCAAATTTGCAACCCCTAAATCACTGCAAACTGTCTCAATTGCTAGCATATGCAAACAAGTTGAACTTTGCACATTTGTCAAAATTTCATTCCCAATTGCTACTGTTATGATGAGAGTTATCTTTGTAGAAATATCTAATAGTACAACCTCTTAAACAAAATATATTTTGTTCTACTTACCTTCTCACAAAAAAGAAGCTAGAAAAGAATACAATGAAATACCAACTAAAGGTTATAATCGTGCATTAGTTTTCTCAATCTTTATTAAGTTTTATTCCGTACTTATGTATTTAGTGTCTTGTACACGTGACAACAAGATTTTGGGGGTTTTAATAGAAGAATACGTTTCCCGCTTTATCTTGTTCTTGCTTTTGTGTTATTTCGTTTTTCTTTCGTTTTCGCTGGGTTGAGGCTGACTTGCCCTAGTGGGAAAAGACAAGTGTCATCACGTCCATTATTGGTTCGTGACATGCCTATATGATAGTTTTGTGTGTTAATGTAGATCTATTATGTGTGTCTATATATACTACTGAAATTTGTGTTAACATAAGAAACCTAAAAAAATTATTTCCATGTAAGTCCAATCTCAAAGAATATTGAAAAATAAAAATATAGTCTTGTTTTCACTAATGATAAATTTGAAGCATGTTAATTATTATTTTTCTATTAATATTCGAACCCGCCTCACCTCGTCCCGTATTTTTCATACTCTGTTGTCATCTCTACCACAAATAGCAATCACAACATTCAACTCATCTGCTCATGAATTGCTCAAATTTATTTATTAAATTTTAACTTTTTAATAATAATCATATTTTATAGTAATTATATTTTACTATAACAATCATGTTTAATTATCCTCTAATACATCATAACTCATAACTCAAATTCGTTGATTTATTTTTGCAAATATAAAGAGTATATTCTTAAATTTGCAAAAACTAGGTTAATTATCCTCTTTGCACCTTCGAATTTTAGAGGTTCATTCATATAAACACCCTTATTTTAGGATGAAATTTTATTTATCTCTCAATTGATGGTTGTTAATCCCGATGAGCCGTCTAGCTAATCATTACAATTGATGTTCGATTTCGAAGAGATAATTTGTGTTCCTTTACATCAAGTTATATTTTTATCTCATAATCTAATATAAGTTCTGTCTTACAATGCATAACAAGTTATGCCACTTGTTTCTATAACAATTGCGTTGTTAGAGGCATGCGTTCAATTCATAACCCACAAGGTAAAAGTTCTCTTTACCTATGCCAAGTGACTTAGATACTACACATTTATGTCGAATAACTTAATTACTACAAAATATATGATGTAAAAAGAAAAATTGTTTTAACTTAAATATTGCAAAACTAGGTCATAAATAAAGGTACTTTGATCTGTAAATTTTCACAGAGTTAGAGAAGAATAAAAAATTAAGGATTGAAACCCACTCCAAAATAGTAAGTTTGTGTGCAAGAACTAGGATCCCAAATTCTTGAAGATAATATGAATGTAGCGTTGTTTTGTCATAGAAAATAAAAATAATGTTCAAATTCATCGTTAGGTAGAGCGTGGTACATTCATAAAGGAATTCAAAAAAATTATTAGTTAGTGATAATAACAAAAATATGATATAAAATAAGATTTCATAGGTTGAACCTTTCAATCATTATTTTTTTCCCAATCATTTATATATCCATAAAACAACAACAACAACAACAATCATGTAAAATCCAAACAGTCAAAATCTTACCATATGTAAGAGAAAAACTTTGAATCCATATGAAAGATTTACAACCAAAATCATTATTTCTAGATCTTAGCTACCCCAAGCAAATCAAAAGAGATTTTGTTGCTCAAACTGATTGAGCATATCTTCTGTTGAAGATAACTTGTCGGCATCTTGACTTAAACTTCTTATATCTTCAAGAATTTCAGGTGTGGCAGTTGTAATTGCCAGATCACCGAACCTCTTAGATCGTTCTTGATTTCGACTATTGGCAGAAGGCACTTTTTTCTCCAAGCGTTGATGATTCTTTTGAAATCCATAGTTCTCGCCGAATTTCAATGATACTTGTTCAGCATCCACTGCATTTTCACAATTACTAGTTTTCACTTGCTCGTTCTTCGATGATAACACATCAATAGAACTATTTTTTTTGTGAATCAATTGACAGACAATTAGTCTTAAAAGAAGGATAAGATATTTTGTAGAACAATACTTCACCTATGTTTTTATCCCTAACAGCTACTAAAGGTGCCTCCATGATAGTTTTGCATATTAAACTATATATGTTTTGTGTGCCTATATATACTACTGGAATTTGTGTTAACAAAAGAAATCTAATAAATATTTTTTTTATTTTAGGTCCAAGTTCCAAGATTATTGTAATATAAGAACCTAGTCTTGATTTAACTTATGGTAGATTTGGAGCATGTTCATTATTATTTGTCCATTTAATCTTCTTATTACCCAATATTATTGTATTTTTGAAAATATAATGAATATAAAATTTAGGTATTGAAATTGGATACAAGCACAATATTTTTACATTGTTTATATATATACTAGATTGGTCATAACCCGTGTTTCGCACGGGCCCAACATGCATGGTTTCACTATTGCTTTTTTACTTTAAACATTACAACATAAATAGTTCAATTACAATTTGTCAAATGTATTTGCACTAACATGAATGCGACATTTTCATTTATTGTGAGAAAGAGAAGCTCTCATGTACTTGTAAGAAAGAGAAACTTCAATCCTACATAAAAGATAATAAATAGAATCAAACACTGATTCATACTGAAATTTAAATAGATAATGAAAGCAATAGGCTACATACAACACGTGCATAATTGGTTACTTTTATTTATTATAAGAAAAAATTATAAGACCACCCCATGAATTGGACATTATATGGATGAATTTCATATTATTGAATGTGTTATTACATTCTTTACGCTCTGACACAGACCTTAGTACTCAACACTATCCCTCAACCAAAATAGTCAGCACCATTTGTCCATCATTTCTTATGTAAGGAAAGATCTTTCAAAAATAGAATCGAGAAAAAAAGTGCTACAACTGATGTAAGTAAGAAATATCTGATACAAAGAGAGTGATATCTTGTTGTCTTCTTCACGTTCTGGAGCCCTATAAGATCAACAAATTCACTGCATTAATAAATCACTATTTGTGAATTAGAAAGAACAAAGATCTTTTGATTAATGAAAGAGGATAACAAGCAAATATCAACTTATTTTAAGTTTAAGAGGTGCAAAATTGAATTAGAAAGTAATTTTTACAATACCTAAATGTAATTAAGATGACAAAATTTTGCTTAAATTTGAGCACCATCTTCCTTAAGAGTATCCTAAAATTGAAATATAAGGAATAAAGGAAAAGCTGAAAAATTCAACAGAAGAAAATAAGAAAGAGAACTCCAAGCACCTTCTGAAGCTTCAAAGCAGCGAGACCGAATCTTGCTCTTTGGAGTCTTAAGTGATGCTAACGATGGGTTTCTCAAATTAAGGGTACCCGTGGTTTGCTGGAAAAGAAGGTGCCAATACACATGTTAACAAGTAAAGAACAAAGAAATGAATGCTTAATAATTATTGTTGTGATCAAATCTAAAAGCTCACGCCTGACTTTCTTCCTCAAGTGGCTGAAAATTGCAATTTAAGAGAAGTTTAGAAGTTCAATTGTCTCTCTTAAACCATATAAAAGACTTGTGGATCCTAAATATCACTTTATCAAAAACAAAATTTACGACACCATCCGCTATAATAAGTAATGAAGTTAAAAATGTGCGATGTCAACCAAACTAAAGATTTAATTAACATATTGAATTTCCAAAAAAAAAAAAAGGAATCTACGGATACACTACAGATACAAATACATTGGATAACCCTTCACACTTAGAAAAGAATCATATTCAATGAAATCACAATCTGAATATTCTCGATAGTCTAATCCAGTTGTTGGTCTTGCTTACCTTGTTACTGTTCCATCAAGGTATTGTTCCCCTTTTCTTCAGCTAATGAATCTCTATTTTGTGTAAAAGCTCTTCACAAGTCTAAGTTTTTAGCCTCAAACCGTCTTCTTATAGCTTATTTTGTAAATGCCACTGACTGTCAAGTTTTTTATGTATTTCAGCTTGGAAGAAATGGTGTCACATCCAGTCAATGCTCCTTTCTATACATGTTGTCAGTTTGTTCCCTGGTCTCAAAGACCTGAATTGAAGTTCCAGGATAATCTGCGAGAAATATTACCGAGCAGCATAAGGTAAATGATCTTGTTTCTTTTGTTGTGTAAATTTTCCGACTCCTATTCTATTTCATCAATCATGAACTTTTTGGAACAATTTTCTCCTATCCTTCTGTCATGTCTAACTTAGAAATCAACCTCTTTGTCAAGACGAAGACCAAGCTCAAATGTCATCTAAACTTGCTCAGTTTACTAAAGAAATAGAGTTAGATATACAAGTTTTTTGGCTTTATGTCATTATACCTACCACTGGATTATCTGGCATTTAGAATGAAAAGGTAATCAAATTATAATAATAAAATCATATTGGGACATAATATAAAAATTGAGGTCATTTTCGGTAATGGTTATAAAGTCGATGGGAAATGGTTTTGACAAGAGATTGATTATGGTGACTTGATGTATTTAATGTTTATGCATGATATTGCTTGATAATTGAGTTTGATGTTCTTATTGTGTGTGACTAAACAACTTGACTTTGAGGTTGACTTGTTTAATTCCTTTAATTGTTGAATTGTGGTTATTGAACTGAGAATATATTGGGAATGTGAGCCATGTATTATAGAATCGCTAGGTTGGGCTGATTTCTATGTAGTTTTTAGTTTGAGGAGGTTCAGTTAGAGAGCCGGGGGTATTCATTTCCTTGCTAGTTGCTTTTTTTAGTAGGTTATTTGTTGGGTGTCGTGTTGTTGGTACTCACCCCTTGATTCTATATGTGTGTAGGTTCCAAGCCCGAACTCGCCTAATATCTTTCACTTTCTTCGATCTCGAGGCTTCTGAAGGACGGTAAGAGGTAGCTACTTTTCATTCATCGGGCCCTCTTTTTCCTTTTCGTATACTTTGTTCTATTTGTGAAACAAAGCTTGAGACTTGTATTTATTTCTTAATTTCGTACTTATGTAATTAGTGTCTTGTATGTGTGACAACTAGATTTTATGGGTTCTAATAGAAGAATAAGTTTTCCATTTTATCTTGTTCTTGTTTTTGTTGTTATTCCACTTTTCTTTTGTTTTCATTGGGTTGAGGCTAACTTTTCTTGGTGGGAAAATACAAGTGCCATCACGTCCATTTTTGGGTCGTGACAAATGGTATTAGAGCCCTAGGTTCATATGTCTCATGTGTGTACAAAACAACTCTAAATAGAGTATTGAGGATCGGTACAGAGAAGTCTATGATTATCTTCAAGAGGCTACAAAGATTGTTAGGAAACTTCCTTTTATTCGTCCTTTCTTATCGTGTGTGGTTACCTTCGCTAGTGTTGAGTTGTTGCGCCATTTTTTGGCAGATGTCGAGGACCAGAGGTTTCTCTTAAGCCATAGGTTGAGGTTGTTGAGGACTAGGTTCCTCTCAAGTTTGGAGCTCTGTTGTTTTTAGGAGACTTTGTTGAGAATTCTTGGTGTGATAAAGAGCCTTTCTCTAGGTGATGCGCTAGGCACACACTAGGATGCACAGACGAGAGAAGGGGAGCAAACTCCAGGTGTTCATGTCCAGGTAGGCCATCCACCAGTGGTTCCTGCACCGGTTATTGATGCACAGATTGCTCTTGAGGTTATTTGACAACGGCTGATCGGCACTGTTATGAGAGGTTTCAAAATATTAAACCACCCCACTTTTAGGGTGGTAAGAGTGAGGATACTCACGAGTTTTAAACTGTGTGTCATTAGATGCTTGAGGTAGTAGGTATGGTGGATGCTCGTAGTGTTCGATTTGTGGCACTTCAGCTTTGTGGTCACGCCAGAGAGTGATGGAGAACTTTAGTGAGGTCTAGATCAGTTGGATCAGCTCCAGCAGAGTGGGATATGAATTCTAGTGTTATCCAGGACTGTTTCATTCCTTAGAGCGTGAGAGAGGAAAGTCATCTGAGATTAGAGACCTTGACTCAAGGTAGTGTCTGTGGCCAAGAATGAGGCCCGTTTCTGTGAGCACTCAAGGCATGCTATGACTATTATTCCAGATCAGGCTGTGAGAGTTCGTCGGTTTGTGAGACGGTTCACTTTCTCGGTCAATCCTAATGTTTTTAGGGAAGGCAGAGAGAGGGCTTCCTTCCAGTCCATTGTGAGCACCACCAATGAAGCGGGGTTGATGGTTTTAGAGAAGTTTGGGGAGCCCAAGAGGTCCCGTTATTCTGGACAGTTTTCTGGAGCCTCATCTAGAGATAGAGGTTTGCATAGAGATGGCAGTTCTTTCCAACGTCATAGGCTGGTTCATGCTTCTATGCCAGTGATTGAGAGTGGGAAGTCAACCTGAGGATCTTATGGTTCTGACTGAGGTAGCTATAGTAGTTCGTCTGGTTCGTAGCTGCAATTTTTTGTGTCGAGATCTTGCTTCACTTGTGGGGATCCAAGTCATATGATGCGACAATTTCTTCTATAGACTCATTCAAGACCTCAGTGTTCGCTTTCAGCTACACCAGTTAGGGATTCAGTTCCTCCAATCAGGAGTCGAGGTAAAGTTCAGTCTGGTAGAGGTAGCAGGACTATTGTTAGAGGTACTCCAACTGTGTAGGGTGGAGGTAGAGGTTCTACTTAGTCTATAGGTGGCCGAGATGGCCAGTGTTATGCTTTTCCAGGAAGCTTGAGGCTGAGACTTTTGATGTTGTGATCACATGTATCGTCCCAGTTTTCCATCGATATAAGTCAATTTTGTTTGATCCAGGATCTACTTTTTCATATGTTTTTACCTATTTTGCTATTGGGTTTGATATGACGTTTGTTTGTATGTTGTGCTTATTCATGTTTCTACACCAGTGGGTGAATCCTTTGTGGTGGATCGAGTATATTGATCATTTCTTGTTTCTTTGGTCGGGTCTGATACTAAGGTAGACCTGATCATTTTGGGGATGGTATACTTTGCTATTATCTTGGGTATGAATTGGCTTTCTTCGCATCATGCTATTCTTGATTGTTATGGTAAGAGTGTTATCTTAGTGATGTTGAGTATTCCCAGAGTTTAGTGGATGGGTGCTAGTTGTTCCTACCCTAGCTAAGTTATTTCTTTCATTAAATCTTAGAGATTGGTTGATAGTAGGTGTTGTCCTACTTGGATTTCATTTTGGATACTAGTGTCGAGCCATCTCCCATCGATTCCATGCCCATGGTTTGAGAGTTTACAGATGTGTTTCCTACTGATATCGAGGTGTTCCTCCAGATAGGGATATTGATTTTTCTATTTACTTTGAGTCACGCACGAAGCCACTCTCTATTCCTCTTTATCGTATGGCACCAGTTGAGTTGAAGGATCAGTTACAGGATTTGTTGAGTAAGGGGTTCATTTTCCCTAGTGATTCTCTATGTGGTGCTCCTGTGTTGTTTGTAAGGAAGAAGAATGGTTCTATAACGATGTGAATTGATTATCGACAGTTGAACAAAGTGACAGCAATGTACAAGTATCCTCTTCCCCGTATTGATGATTTTTTTTATCAACTTCAGGATGCATCTCTATTTTCTAAGATTGATTTGAGATCTGGTTATCATCAGTTAAAGATTAGGGCATCGAATATCCCTTAGACAATGTTCAGGACTCACTATGAGTTTCTTATGATGTCTTTCGATTTGACTAGTGCCCCTACAACGTTCATGGAGTTGATGAACAAGGTGTTTCGACCTTATCTGGATTCCTTTGTGATAGTGTTAATTGGCGACATCATGGTGTACTCCAAGACTGAGGAGGATCACGATCGGCATTTGAGGATTGTGCTCCAGAGATTAAGGGAAGATAAGTTTTATGTCAAGTTATCGAAGTGCGAGTTTTGGCTTGATTTTGTGGCATTTTTAGGACACGTGGTTTCCAAGGAGGGTATTCGGGTAGATCCAGCCAAGATTGAGGTAGTGAAAGGTTGGACCAAGCCTACCTCGATTATCAAAATCCAGAGTTTTTTGGGACTTGTGGCAATTATCGATGATTTGTTCATAAATTCTCTACCATTGCATCTCCTTTGACTAGATTAACTCGGCAGAGTGTAAGTCTACAGTGGTTTGATGTGTGTGAGGAGAGATTTCAAAAGCTAAAGACTTTGTTGACATTAACTTCTGTTTTGACCTTACCCGAAGAGAGTTTGGATTTCACTGTTTATTGTGATGCTTCTGGAGATGGGATAGGTGGTGTCTCAATGCAGACGGGTAAGGTGATTGCCTATGCTTCTAGGGAGTTGAAGACCCAAGAGAGGACTTACCATACCCATAATTTAGAGTTTGTAACGGTAGTGTTTGTGCTTAAGGTATGGTGACATAGCTGTATGGAGTTCATTGTGAGGTTTACACATATCATCGAAGTCTTTAGTACATTTTCAGCCAGGGATATCTAAATCTACGATAGCGTAGATGGCTTGAGCTACTGAATGACTATGACATTACAATATTGTATCATCTAGGGAAGACCAATGTGGTGGCCGATACTTTGAGTAGGGAAACCTATAGCATGGGAAGTCTTGTCATTATTAGTGTTGAGGAGAGACCATTGGCTAGATATGTTCAGAGGTTAGCCAACAATCTCGTCCGATTGTGGGTTTCTGAGTTGATGGGTAGTTTGATTGCTTTTATTGGGCTCGTTCTTGCTTATTTAAGTAGATTTGTGAGTGTCAGTTTAATGATGAGAAACTATGGCTCATTCGAGCAAGGTGATGAGAGGGGAAGACAAGGAGGCTGCCCTTGATTCTGATGGTGTCTTGTGGATTGGAGAAAGGATTTGTGTGCCCAAGGTGGGCGAGTTGATTAGACTGATTCTTGAAGAGGCCCATTGTTCCCGATATTCCATCCATTCGGGTACGGCAAATATGTATCATGACCTGAGCCAACACTATTAGTGGTGTACAATGAAGAGGGATATTGCAAATTTTGTTTCGAGGTGTTTTACTTGTCAACAGGTTAAGTGTGAGCACCAGTGACTTGGAGGTATACGCTAAAGGATGCCCATTTCTACTTGGAAGTGGGAGTAGATCACTATGGACTTTGTTATGGGACTACGTGCCACTGTGGGTGGTTATGATTCTATTTGGGTGGTTGTAGATAGGTTGACTAAGTCCGCCCATTTCATCCCGATTTAGGTGAAGTATACAGTGAAGAAGTTAGTCGAGCTTTATAATTGTGCAACTACATTGGGTCCCAGTTTTTATTATTTTCTACCAAGGTTCCTTATTCAATTCCCATTTCAAGAAGGTATTGCAGCATGGTTTGGGTACTCAGTTAGATATGAGTACAACTTTCATCCTCAGACAGATGGCCAATCTGAGCGGATGATTCAAGTGTTGGAGGACATTCTCCGAGCTTGTAAGATTGATTTTGGTGCTAGATAGGATCGACAATTGACCTTAGCAAAGTTTGCCTATATTAAGAATTATCATTCCAATATTTTGATGGCCCCGTTTGAGGTATTGTATGGCAAACGGTGCACATCTTCGATCGTATGGTTTGATTCGGCTAAGAAGGATTCATTAGATACAAACTTTCTTAGAGAATCTATAGAGAAGGTTCGTATGATCCATAGTAGACTATTGATAGCCCTAAGTCGACAGAAGAGTTATACGGATCGAAGAGTTCGAGCTCTAGTCTTCATGGACGGTGATCATGTTTGGCTCTGAGTGTCACCCATGAAGGGTCTCATGAGGTTCGGGAAAACGAGAAAGCTTAGCCCTAGATTCATTGGACCCTTTGAGATTTTGAGTCGTGTAGTAAAGGTGGCCTATAAGTTGGCCTTTGCCTAGCTTGTCAATTGTGGATCTAGTATTTCATGTTTCCATGCTTCGAAAGTACATGTTGGATGAGTTCCATCAACTTTTCCTTGATTCAGTTAAGTTGGGTCCAGACTTATCTTTTAAGGAAGAGCCTATATCCGTTTTGGATAGGCAAGTTCGGAAGCTTAGGACCAAAGACATCACTTTAGTAAAGGTGCAGTGGAAGCATCGTTCAGTCGGTGAGGTAACTTGGGAGACAAAGTCGGATATGTGTGCCAAATATCCTCAGCTTTTCAAAGCTCTAGGTACTTTCTTTTGCCTTATGTGCGAGGACGAACATGTTTTTAGTGGTGGATAATGTAATCACTTGGTCGATCATTTTTGGAAAGTTTTGCAAAATTACAATTTCTCCCCTCCTATTATTGGCCTCGAGTCCTTTGTGATTGAGTTTTGAAAAGTTGGTTTGATCCTTGATTTAAAATTGAGAATTTGGTAAGTTTTGAGTTTGAAAGGCTAAGTTTTTAAGAAAGTCGTTTTTGGAATCTTTTGGAGTTTCGAGTGTCGGGATGAAATTCTGACAATTCCATTAATCTCGAAATGTGAAATATGATCTGTAAAAGTTCTTGGTTTCAGATTCCAAATATTTTTGAGGATTTGAGGTCCTAAGTTGGGTTCAGGGAATGATTTTAGGCCTAGGATAGATCTTGGTTGATTTTTGAGAGGTCCCGATCTTGTTTTAGCCTTCTTAGGCGTTGAGTTAGTTTCTTGTAGCCTTCACGAATTTCGGGCCAAGGAGACCTTAGATTCATGTTTTGATGGTTTCATTGAGTCTGAAATGTCGAGTATAATTGGTTTGCATATGTTGTTTGTGTTTTCGGGGTTTCAAACGAATCCTTAGGGTCCTTTTGATGATTTTGAGTCGCTAGTTTCTTGTTCTGGTGCATGCCCACTTTGGTCATCGCGATTGTGTAGCATTATCTTGGGGTACATTGCGATCGTGAGGGTCTTGCCGCTATATCACATGACCCTGGGTCGCAATCGCGATGAGCATTTGAGACATGGACATAATGTTCTCTAAAATCGGAGTTTCAACCCCCATTTCACCATTCTTGAGTTTTGGGAGCATTGGAGTGGCGATTTGGACCAGGTTTTTGAGGGAAATCTTTTGGGTAATGATTCTTAACTCCAAATCTTTGATTACCCATTATTATTATTATTGAATTTATGAGTTTGAATCAAGATTTTAGGTTGATAAACTAGGAGTTCTGCATGAACTTTAGTTTTGAAATAAAAGTGAGCTTATGAACAGATTCCAAGTTCTTTTTCGAAATGTTTTTCCCTAATGATTTCCTAAAGTCTTGATATGAGTAATTTTTTTAAGTATTAAATTTTGGATTCAATCCTGAAATTTAGAATTGGGTTTTGTGTTGATTGACCCACTTTTCAAGAATATTGATGTGGGTATTGTTGCTTCCAGAAATTTATTGTGAATACTTGTTTGTGCATAGATTGTATTGCCTTGGAATTGATTAGGAAGGGGAAGACTCAACTATTAGAGTGATTGTTGATTGATTTAAGGCAAGTGGCTTCCTAAACCTTGTATTCTAGTTGAATATGTATGCTTCCTTTGTTGTTTATGTGTTGGGAGTAATGGGATGAGGTGAAGGGTTAAATCATCCACTTGTTATATCTAAATGAACAATAAGGGGTTGAAATGAAAAAGGTTATGTGTTGATCATGATAATGTGAATTGCCTTATTGTAACACTTGTTGAATGATTGATGAAATTTCTTGAAAGCATGAATGTGGAATTAAATTGGGCAATATGTGGTGTGATATTGTTTTTGTGCATGATCATTGGACACTGTGTTGAGATATATGATGATTATGAGGCCGAGGTCTTTGACGGTAACTGTTATTATGCTGAGGTCTTTACCGACAAAAGTGTAATTTGGCCAAGATCATTACCACCGAGTGTTAATATGCCGAGGTTATTTCCAACAATGATTATAAAGACTATGGAAAATGGTTCTGGCAAGAGATTGATTATGGTGACTTGATGTATTTAATTATTATGCGTGACATTGCTTAATAATTGAGCTTGATGTACTAGTTGTGTGCGACGAACTACTTGACTTTGAGGTTGACTTGTTTGATTCCATTGATTGATGAATTGGTTATTGAACTGAGAATATATTGGGCCTGTGAGCCAGATATTGTAGAATTGCTAGGTTGGGCTAATTTTTGTAGGTTGTAGTTTGAGGAGGATCAGTTGAAGAGTCGAGGTATTCGTTTTCTAACTAGTTCCTTTGTTTAGTAAGTTGCTTGTTGGGTGTCGTCTTGTTCGTACTCACCCCTTGATTCTACACTTGTGTAGGTTCTGAGCCCGGACCCGCGTGATCTCTTTCTCTTTCTAAGATCTCGAGGCTTTTCAAGGACTTGAAGAGGTAGCTGTTTGTCATTTAGCGGCCCCTCTTTTTCCTTTTCTATAATTTCTATTTGAGAAACAAAGACTTTGACTTCTATTTATTTCTTAATTTTGTACTTATGTATTTAGTCACTTGTATGCGTGAAAACCGGATTTTGGGGTTTTAATGGAAGAATAACTTTTCCACTTTATCTTGTTCTTGTTTTTGTTGTTATTCCGCTTTTCTTTCGTTTTCGTTGGGTTGAGGCTGACTTCTCCTTGTGGGAAAAGATAAGTGTCATCACGTCCATATTTGGGTCGTGATATGCCTCCATGATAGTTTTGTGTATTAAACTAGATCTATTTTGTGTGTATATACTACTGGAATTTGTTTTGACACAGGAAGCCTAATAAACTTGTTTTCATTTAAGTCCAAGCTCCAAGATTATTGAAAAATAAAAATCTAGTCTTGATTTCACTTATGGTACAATTTGAAGCATGTTAATTATTATTTGTCCGTTAATATTCGAACCCGCCTCGACTCGTCCCATATTTTTCTTACTCCATTGTCATCTCTACCACAAATAGCAATCACAACATTCAACTCATCTGCTCATGAATTGCTCAACAATTTTAATTAAATTTAAACATTTTCATAATAATCATATTCAATAATAATTATATTTTATTATATCAATCATGTTTAATTATCCTCTAATACATCAAAACTCATAACTTAAACTTCTTTGAAACTATCAGATACACCATAACTCAAATTCATTGGTTTTGTTTTGCCAATATAAAAAGTATATTCTTAAGTTTGCATAATCTAGGTTAATTATCCTCTTTGCACCTTCGAATTTTAGAGGGTCATTCATATAAATGCCCTTATTTTGGGTTGATATTTTATTTATCTCTCAATTGATGGTTGTTAATCCCAATGAGTCATGTAGCGAATGGTTGCAATTGATGTTCGATTTTGAAGAGATAATTTGTGTTCCTTTACATCAAGTTCTGTTTTTATATCATAATATAATATATTTAATGTCTTAAAATGAATAACAAGTTATGCTACTTGTTCCTATAACACTTGTGTTGTTAGAGGCGTGCGTTCAATTCATAACTCACAAGGTAAAAGTTCTCTAAACTTATGGCAAGTGAATTAGATACTACACATTTATGTCGAATAACTTAATTCCTACAAAATATATGATGGAAAAAGAAAAATTTCTCTAACTTAAATCTTGCAAAATTAGGTAACAAATAGAGGTACTTTGATCCGTAAATTTTCACTAAATAAGAGAAGAATAAAAAATTAAAGATTAAAACTCACTCCAAAATAGTAAGATTATGTGCAGAACTAGGATCACAAATTCTTGAGGAAAAAGAATCTCTCTCTCTCTCTCTCTCTCTCTTCATATATATATATATATATATATATATATATATATATATGAATGTAGCGTTGTTTTGTCATAAAAAATAAAAATAATGTCGTTAGGTAGAGCGTGGTACATTCAAAAATGAATTTTTTTTTAAAACCAATTAGTTAGTGATAATAATAAAATTGTGATATAAAATTAGATTTCATAGGTTCAACCTTTTAATCATTATTTTTTTGCTCAATCATTTATATATCCATACAACAACAACAAATCAAAAAAGATTTTGACCAAATTTAAAACCAAATTCATTATTTTTAGATCTTAGCTACCCCAATCAAATCAAAAAAGATTTTGTTGCTCAAACTGCTTGAGCATATCTTCTGTTGAAGACAACTTGTAGACATCTTGACTTAAACTACTTATATCTTCAAGGATTTCAGGTGTGGTGGTTGTAATTGCAAGTTCGCCCAACCTCTTAGATCGTTCTTGATTTCGACTATTGGCAGAAGGCACTTTTTCCTCCAAGCGTTGATGATTCTTTTGAAATCCATAGTTATCACCAAATTTCAGTGATACTTGTTCAGCAGCCACTGCATTTTCACAATTACTAGTTTTTACTTGCTCATTCTTCGATGATAACACTTCAATAGAACTATTTTTTTGTGAATCAATTGAAATATGATTGGTCTTAAAAGGGGGATGAGATCTTTTGTAGAACAACAATTTACCTGTCTTTTTATTCCTAACAGCTACTAAAGGTGCCTCCATGATAGTTTCGTGTATTAAACTAGATCTGTTTTGTGTGACTATATATACTAATGGAATTTGTTTCAATAGAAGAAACCTAATAAATATTTTTTTTATTTTAAGTCCAAGCTCCAAGATTATTGTAATATAAGAATCTAGTCTTGATTTGACTTACGGTAAATTTGGAGCATGTTAATTATTATTTTCCATTTAATCTTATTATTACCCAATATTATTTTATTTTTGAAAATAAATTAATATAAAAATTAAGTACTTAAATTGGATACAAGCACAATATCTTTACATTGTTTATATATATATACTAGATTGGCCATAACCCATTTTCAGCACAGGCCCAACATGCATGGTTTCACTATTGCTTTTTTACTTTAAACATTACAACTTAAATAATTCAATTACAATTTGTCAAATGTATTTACACTAACATGAATGCGACATTTTCAATTATTGTGAGAAAGAGAAGCTCTCATGTACTTGTGAGAATGAGAAACTTCAATCTTACATCAAAGATAGAGAAAGTAAAACACCCATGCATACTGAAGTTTAAATAGATAATGATAACCAATATGCTACGTACAACAGGTGCATAATTGAGTACTTTTATTTATTATAAGAAAAAATTCATAAGGCCACCCCATAAATTGTAAATTATATGGATATATGAACTTCATATTATTGAATGTGTTATTACATTCTCTCCGCTCAGACAAAGACCTTAGTACTTAACACTATCCCTCAACCAAGATATTCAACACATAAATGTCCATCTTTTCTTTAGTAAGGAAAGCTCTTTCAAAATTAGAATCAAGAGAAAGCGCTAGAAGCGATGTAAGTAAGATCTGCTACAAGGAGAGTGACATCTTGTTGTCTTCTTCACATTGTAGGGCCCTATGAGGTCAATATATTCACTGCATAAATAAATAAGTATTTGTGAATTAGAAAGAACAAAGATCTTTTGATTAATGAGAGAGGATAACATGCAAATATCAACTTATTTTAAGTTTAAGAGGTGCAAAATTGAATTAGAAAATATTTTTTACAATACCTAAATGTGATTAAGATGAAAAAAGTTTTCTTAAGTTTGAGAACCATCTTCCTTATGAGTATCCTTGTCACGACCCGGACCGTCGTGAGCGTCACCCACACTAACCCTCCGGTGGAAAAATCATTAATACTAATTAGCTAACCAACTCTAATCAAAATACTAAGGCATTTAAGTTACAGAAGCAAGTTAAATGCTAAGAAAGGAAATAGGGAGTTCCCATAAACTCCAAACAAAAGTCTAACAACTAAACAAATGCGGAAGTAACACCTAGAACCTGAAAGTCAATGTACCAAAACTTTAACAAGATCCATAAGCATAAACCAGAAGGGCTACAACCCCAAACTAATGAACTAATAAATAGCTAGAAAGTCTAAGTCCGAATGAAATGGATTGAGAAACAAGAGAACTCATGGCAGCCTGGAAGAACTGGCTCACGCTTGAATTCGAACAATCACTGATCTTCTAAGCGAGGTCTTTCAATAGCCACCTGAAGATGCCCTGTACTCAACAAAGAAAGATCAAGTGCAGTATCAGTACACAATCACAGTGTACTGATAGGATCACGCAGCTATCCCACAAGTTAACACAGTGTACTGGTAGGATCACGCAGCTATCCCACTAAGTGCAACATAAGTAAGTCATTATAACATAATAATAATATGCACTCCAAACATATACAATATCGACATCCTTTATGAACAACGAACAATTTCACATTTCTCAAGATACACAATTATGTCAAGTCATTGGTTCTCTCATGGAACCCAAACTATTAGTATACCGGAACGTGGTACCTAATCCAATGTACGTGGCAACCGATCCCATATTTATGTTAGAACGTGGCAATCGATCCAAGTTAGTGTGTCGGAATGCAACACCCGATCCATTCAATAAGCCACAATCACAATCACAAAGTACATTCTCATAATCATATATTCAACTCATTATTCATGGCATACATACAATCATCTATCCTCATTTACAACTAGTGTGATCAATAATGTAACATTCGCATACATGTATCATAATGAAGCAAGAACAAACATATATCACACAATCATGAAATCACAACCATCACCTACCTCGAAACAAGCTGAAACCCCTTAGAAACCTGGTACTTCCCTTTCCGGATTCGTTTCGCTTGTTCTTGGTCTACAAACAATCACAATATTGCGAGGATCAATAAACGACACATAATTACCCGGATTATATCAATAATATCAATCCTATGTCAAACTCTTGATCCCCATACCCAAATTAGCGCTTTTTCCACCATAAATTCAATATCAAAACCCTCCCCCATCAATATTTACCCATTAGATTACATTTTACGGATCGAAAAATGGATTCGGGAAGTTAAAACCTTACCTTTAGCCTCAAGAATGGTGGAAGATTGTCAAGAAGACTCCTGGGTTCGTTCCTTAGCTCTGAAGTTCAAAATAATTGCAAAATAAAACATTTTTGGGGTTTATTTCCGACTTTAAGTCGCGTCTGTCCCACCACAGCGGTATTCTCCCAGCTACAGTGGCCCCGTCCTAGCGGGAAAATCTCATCTTAGCGGCTTGCACGGAACCAGTGAGCAAAATTAATAATTCCAATACCCCAATTCCACAACACACCTTCAACCAATGACACTCAGAAACTACCTGTTCACGCTAAGATCAGTTTCGGAAGTTCTACTCACCCATATTCAATTCTGTAAAGTCGTACGGGTTCCTTAACGTCTTAGCTATCTACTCATATGATCAAAATCATAATTAGATCACTCAATTGTTACCAGATTTCCCTAAGCCATACTGACTCCGATTTCGTCAAAATCTGGACTAGGTTGGAAAATCCTAAGTTACTACGAAAAAGTTTTTCGACCCAAAAATTTTCCCCATTGAATTTTCTATAACGATAGGAATCGGTCGATACAATAGATACCAATTTATCCATCACTCGTCCCTCAGTGACAAACTTAGGAAAATAGGCTAAGGTTAGAATGGAGTAGTACCTGAATCGATGAACAACTGGGGATACTTGTCTCACATGTCCTTCGACTAGACGATGCTTCCATTGGACTTTCACGGACTTAATCTCCTTGGTTCTCAACTTACGCACATCACGATCAAGAATTGCAATCGATTCCTCCTCATATTGTAGGTCTTTGTCTAACACAATGGAGTCCCATTTAATAATGTAATCTCCTTCACCATGATATATCCTTAGCATAGATACATGAAATACCGGATGAACTCCCGATAGGTTAGGCGGTAAAGCCAATCTATAGGCCACGGGCCCTACACATTCAAGAACCTCAAAGGGACTAATGTATCGCGGACTTAGCTTGCCCTTCTTGCCAAATATCATCACCCCTTTCATGGGTGATACCTTAAGAAGAACATTCTCACCAGTCTGAAATGACATGTCTCTTACCTTATGATCCACATACTTCTTCTGTCTACTCTAAGCCGATAGAATCTTAGTTTGGATGCTTCTCACCTTATCTTGAGCATCCTTTACTAAATCAACCCTCTAAGGTTTCAAATCTCCAGCCTCAAACCATCCTATGGGTGATCTACATCCCCTCCCACAAAGTGCCTCAAATAATGCAATATCAATGCTAGAGTGATAACTATTATTATAGCATCCCTTCACACAAAGGTATGAACTTATCCCAATTCCCTCCAAAATCAATCACACGTGCCCTCAACATGTCTTCTAGCACTTGAATAGTCCTATATGATTGTTCGTCCGTCTGCGGATGGAATGTTGTACTAAAAGTTAGTTGTGTGCCCAATTCATCATGCAACTTCCTCCAAAACTTGGATGTGAATTGGGTACCACTGTTTATGATGATAGAAAGGGGCACCCCATGCAACCTCACTATCTCTTTCACATACACCTTAGCCAATTGTTCAGCATTATAATCTATTTTTACCGAAATAAAATGGGCTGACTTAGTCAATCGGTCAACCACTAACCAAATAGAATCAAATTTCCCCAATGTCTTGGGAAGACCAACCACAAAATCCATGGCTATCATTTCCCACTTCCATTCCGGAATTGGCATTCTTTGAAGCAACCTTCCAAGCCTTTGATGTTCATACTTTATTTCTTGGCAATTTTGACACTTAGCTACAAATTCTGCTATGTCTTTCTTCATGCTTGGCCACCAATAAATTTGCTTCAAATCTCGATACATCTTGGTCACACCCGGATGAATGGAATATCGTGAACCATGGGATTATGTCTACAGTTTCTAAATCAAGTCATCTATTCTAGGAACACAAATCCTTACTTTAAAACTGAGCACACCTTCCGTATCAAGAGTGGTCTCTTGTCCCATACCAATCGCAGTCTTCTTCTTATGTTCATTTAAATTTTCATCCTCAAATTGTTTGGCCTTAATCTCATCAATGAATGTGACCCTAACTTCAATGCTAGCTAACATCCCTCATTTTTCTGAGATGCCCAATTGCATGAACTTAGACTCCAAGGTCTGAATTTCTTTAGCCAGAGGTCGCTTGGTTACACTCAAGCAATCTAGGCTACACATACTCACCGCCTTCCGACTCAAAGCATCTGCCACAACATTAGCCTTACCCGGATGGTATTGAATGGTCACATCATAATCCTTGAGTAGCTCCATCCACCTTCGCTGTCTCAAATTCAAATCATTTTGAGTGAACACATATTGCAAACAACGATGATCAATAAACACCTCACACTTAACACCATAGAGGTAATGCCGCCAGATCTTAAGAGCAAATACTATCGCTGCCAGTTCCAAATCATGTGTTGGATAATTTCTCTCATACACCTTCAATTCACACGATGTATAAGCTATAACATTCTTATCCTGCGTCAACACAGCACTCAAATCAGAATGTGAAACATCATAATAAATAATAAGATCTTTACCTTCAATCGGTAATGCTAAAATAGGTGAGGTGGTCAGAAGAGTCTTGAGCTTTTGGAAGCTCTCCTCACATTTTTCAGTCCATTCAAATAGTATCTCCTTTTTTGTTCAAGTGAATGGCAATAGAAGCAAAATTCTTCACAAATCAACGATAGCAGCTAGCGAGCCCCACAAAACTCCTAACTTCCGTCACAGAGCTAGGTCGAACCCAATTCTTAACCGCCTCAATCTTTTAGGGATCTACCATTACCCCTTCTTTCAAAACTACATGCCCCAAAAATGCAACCGAAGTCAACCAAAATTCACACTTAGAAAAATTTTCATACAACCTTTGTTTCCCAAGAACATGCGAACAATACGAAGATGGTCGGCATGCTCTTCCTCACTTTTCAAATAGACCAAAATATCATCAATAAAGACTATAACAAACGAATCAAGAAATGGTTTGAATACACCATTCATCAAACTCATAAAAGCTGCAGGCACATTAGTGAACCCAAACGACATAACTAGAAACTCGTAGTGCCCATAACGGGTTCTAAACGTCGTCTTGGGCACATCCTCAGGCCTAATTATTAATTGATGGTAACCAGATCCTAGATCATTTTCTTAGAAGATTGATGCACCTTGCAATTGGTCAGAAAGATCATCTATTCGAGGCAATGGGTACTTGTTTCAAATGGTGACCCTATTTAATTGCCGGTAATCTATACATATTCTCATACTACCATCATTTTTCTTAACAAACAAAACTGGGGCACCCCACAAGGAAGCACTAGGACGGATAAATCATTTATCAAGAAGCTCTTGGATTTGAGCCTTAAGCTCTCTTAACTCTGTCGGAGCCATACGATATAGAGGAATAGAAATGGGGCAGGTACCAGGTTCCAAATCTATGCAGAAATTCATATCTCTATACGGAAGCATAGCAGGCAAATCAGTAGGAAACACCTCTCTAAATTCTGACACCATGGGAATAGACTCAATAGATGGAGACTTAACCTCAACATCTCGAATATGAGCCAAATAAGCTAAACAACGCTGCCCTACCAGTTTCCTAGCCCGAATGGAGGATATGATCTTAGATTGTTTAGGCTTGTACACCCCTTCTCACTCTATATTTTTCCTTCCCAAAATTTCTCGAGTTACAGACTTAGTATTACAATTTAACACCGCATAATAGGGGGACAACCAAGTCATGCCTAAGATTATATCAAAGTCAGTCATATCCAAAATCACCAAATCAGCCCAAGTCTGAAAACCCATAAACAAAATAGGACAAGCATAATAGACATAGGTGACTATGACCGACTCTCCAACTAGGGTAGAAACATGGATGGGGCATCAAGTATATCACAAATCATATCAAACTCTGAGGCAAATCGCACAGATACATAAGAATAAGTAGTACCTGGATCAAATAACACATTAGCCATCCGGTCACAGACAAGAATAGTACTTGTGATCACCGCATCAGACGCATCTACCTCGGTCTTGCTCAGAAAGGCATAACAATGAGCCCTATCATCGTGACGGGCAACTTCCCTTCCTCGCTGCACTACACCTCTGCATGCGTTACCATTTCAACTACCCCCACGGCCTCGTTGATTACCTCTTCGCCCTCCTTGTGGACGTCCTCGACCAATATTACCATTTCATCTGCGGAGGTCATATGAATAGAAAATACCTGTAACTCAAAATCCAGTCCCCTAACAAACAAACGAATCATCTCTTCCTTAGTAGTCACCAATTGAGTAGCATATCTAGACAAAGCACGGAACTTAGCCTCATAAGCAGCCACAGTTATACCACCTTGCTCCAAATCCATGAACTCGTCTTTTTTACAATCTCTCAAAGTCTGGGGCACATACTTTTCTAAGAACAGAGCATGAAACTGAGTCCAAGAGAGTAGGGGTAAATTTAAAGATCTGCATTCCACATAAGCTCTCCACCACTACTTAGCCTCACCCTGAAGCTGGAAGGTCACGAACTCTACTACATGCTGATGGACAATTCCCAACTTATGAAGCCTCTCATAGCAATCTAAAATAAACTCATAAGCATCTTCACTCTCATAACCAAGAAATACATGAGGTTTTAGCTTCAAAAAATTAATCAACATTTCATGCTCATTACAAGTCATAACAGGACCAACAAAGGACGAAACAAAGCATCAATACCTCAAGTTCCACCTACCTTGGGGCAGTGTTAGAAATAGGGGGATGGGCGGGAGCCTGAGCTGCTTGAACAGAGGGAAGCACTCCTGGACTAACCAATCCTTTCAAGAACAACATAATTTGTTGAGCTAAGACTCTACTAGACTCGTTTTGGTACATCGAGATCAACGAACCTAGGCTCTAATACCAACTTTGTCACGACCCATACCGTCGTGAGTGGCACCCACACTAACTCTCCGATAGGAGAACCACTAATACTAATTAGCTAACCAACTCTAATCAAAATACTAATGCAACACCTGATCCATTCAACAAGCCACAATCACAATAACAAAGTACAATATCGTAATCATGCATTCAAGTCATGATTCATGGCATACATACAATCATCTTTCCTCATTTACAACTAGTGTGATCAATAATGTAACATTCGCATATATATATATGTATCATAATAAAGCAAGAACAAACATATATCACACAATCATGAAATCACAACCATCACCTACCTCGAAACAAGCTTGAAACCCCTAAGAAACTTTGTTCTTCCCTTTTCGGATTCGTTCTGCTTGTTCTTGGTCTACAAATAATCACAATATTGCGAGGATCAATAAACGATACCTAATTACCCAGATTATGTCAATAATACCAATCCTAGGTCAAATCCTTGATCCCCATACCCAGATTAGGGCTTTTTCCACCTTAAATTTCATATCAAAACCCTCCCCCATCGATAATTACCCATTAAATTACATTCTACAGATCAAAAAATAGATTCGAGGAGTTAAAATCTTGCTTTAGCCTCAAGAATGGTGTAAAAATGTCAAGAAGACTCCTGGGCTCGTTCCTTAGCTCTCAAGTTTGAAAAATTGCAGAATAAATCATTTTTGGGGTTTATTTCTTACTTTAAGTCGCGTCTGTCCCGCCATATCGGTACGCTCCCTGCCCTGGCGGGAAAATCCCACCTAAGTGGCTTGCACGGAACCAGTGAGCAAAATTGATAATTCCAATACCCCAATTCTACAACACACCTTCAACCAATAACACTAAAAACTGCCCGTTCTTGCTAAGATCTGTTTCAGGAGTTCTACTCACCCGAATTTAATTTCGTAAAGTCGTATGGGTTCCTTAACGTCTTAGCTATCTACTCATATGATCAAAATCATAATTAGATCACCCAATTGTTACCATATTTCCCAAGACCATACTGACTCTTCATCCAAATCTGGACTAGGTTGGAAAATCCTTAGTTACTACGAAAAAGTTTTTCGGCCCAAAAATTTTCTCCGTTGGCTTTTCTATGACGACGGGAATCGGTCGTTACAATCCTAAAATTGAAAGTATAAGGAATCAAGGAAAGCTGGAAAGTTCAACATAAGAAAACAAGAAAGAGAACTACACAGGCCTTCTGAAGCTTCCAAGCAGCAAGACCGAATCTTGCTCTTTGGAGTCTTAAGTGATGCTAATGGTGGGTTCCTCAAATTGAGGGTACCCATGGTTTGCTGGAAAAAAAAAGGCGTCAATACACATGTTAACAGGTAAAGAACAAAGAATGAATGTTTAATGATTATTTTTGTAAATAAATCTAGAAGGTCACGGCTGGCTTTATTCCTCAAGTTGCTGAACAATTGCAATTTAAGAGAAGTTTAGAAGTTCAATTTTCTCTCTTAAACCATTGAAAAAACTTGTGGATCCTAGACATCACTTTATCAAGAACCAAATTCACGATGTCATCCACTATAATAAGTAATGAAGTTAAGAATGTGTGATGTTAACCGAACTAAACATTAAATTAACTTATTGAATTGATTAAAAAAAGGGAATCTGCAGATACACTACAGATAAAAATACATTGGCTCACCCTTCACACCTAGAAAAGAATCATATTTAGTGAAATCACAATTTGAATATTCTCGATAGTATGTTCCGGTTGTTGGTCTTGCTTACATTGTTACTGTGCCATCAAGGTATTGTTCCAATTTTCTTCAGCTAATCAATCTCTATTTTGTGTAAAAGTTCTTCACGAGTCTAGGTTTAGCATCATATCGTCTTTTTATTGCTTCTTTTGTAAATGTCACTGACTATCAACTATTTTTATGTATTTCAGCTTCGAGGAAATGGTGTCACATCCAATCCACACTCTTTTCTACACAGTGTTCATGTTGTCGGTCTCAAAGACCTGGATTGAAGTTTCTGGATCATCTGCCAGCGATGGTTCCAAGCAGCTTAAGGTGAATGATCGTGTTTCTTTGTTGTGTAAGATTTCAGTCTCATATTCTATTCCATCATTCATGAACTTTATGGAACAATTTTCTCCTATCCTTCTGTCATGTTTGATTTGGAAATCAACCTCTTTGCCAAGATTAAGACCAAGCTCAAAGTCACTGAATCTTCTTAACGACAAGTCATTTCTATTTTAGAAATTACATCAACTACTTCAGTATGTTTGACAAATATCTAGACTTGCTTAGTTTACTGAAGAAATAGAGTTAGAAATACAATTTTTTTGGCATTAAGTCAATAAACCTACCACTGGATTATCTGGCATTTCATAATGACATGCATGCTAATCAAATTATAATAAGAAAATTATATTGGGATATAATATAAAAAATGATCTAGTAAAATTGACATTTTGGCCCTTCGTTATTTTCATAGAATGATATTTGTTCATAGAAAATTAATTAAACTCAAAAAGTAATAATTCATAAACTTTCTTAAGTCACAAAAATTAACACTTTTACATCTTATATTTGGATATCATAAAACAGAAGATGTAGACTCACCACTAAAGAATACAGACGCTCAATTTTAGTCAAGTAACTATTGTCTAAATCAGAAATACCAAATGTTGAACATGAAAGAATGCTTCCTCAATAGATTTCGTTGACTATAATAGATTATTAACTCCACTATATTCAAGAGAATAAAAACTTTTATTTCTTAATGTGGCAATTTTCGTAGACTGACAGTTAGAGTATAATAACATTATAATGAATTATTTTAGTAATTATTCCTTTGATGTTCTCTTAGGTATGTTCTACATTTTCGGTCACAGAGTACAGGAGGTTCATATAGATTATTTCCAAAATATAAAAGAGATACTCTACTATTTTATATATAAAAATTTCAATTTCAAAGAAAAGAATGATAAGAAAAAGAAATGCATATCATGAAAGACCAACAAAATAAAATGTAGCACCCCGAAATTTTTTTAACTAAGACTCCAACCCTTCTTCATTGTGAACAGAATTTTTCCGAGTGATTTGAAATTTTCTTAGGTATTAAGGTCGCTAGATATAACACCTCTAGTTCAAAAAAAAAGAATCAAAGAGAAGTTTGTTCAAGTCACCCATCACTTTCTTAAGTTTTGGGTCAACTTCAAACGACCATATCTTTGTAGAACATAAAGAGTTAGGTGGACCATAACCTATCAAATTAAAGGTCTTCAAGTCCTCTTTCAAACGCCTCAATTTTATCTAAAATTCGAGCTCTGAGTAAAAAGTTATGACTGATTTACTAACGACGCCCAAACCTGGCAACAGCTCCGCGCTACATAGCCAATATGGACCTCATTGCCTGTTGGAAATTTTTTTCCAACTTCCAACTCATTTTATTTATTTCTTTAAGGGTATTTTAGTCCTAAAAACCCTTAGGAGGTCATCTAAATTACTCGAAACGTGTAGAAAAATCAGCTTTCGTAAATCAAACCCTCTCACTTACTGCTAAAATTCTACGCTCAAGAGATTCAAGAAACGCTAAGGCTAGGGTTCATCTTCCAAGATTTTCCTTCAATTTTCTTCTACAAGATTGTTCTTCAAGGTATGTAAGCTTTCATAGTGTCGGGTTTGTTCGCCCTCACCCCAATCATGTAAAATTTCATCCATGAATTCGTTTTAAAGTTGATTGATTGAGATTCTTGATGAATTCTTGAGGTTTAGCTTCACTCTTTATTAATGGAGTGTTGTTGAGTTCTTGAGGTCAGGGTTTTGCGAATGAGTGTTATTCTTAATAGGTTTTGTGTGGTTTTCATTGAAAACGTTCTGGGTTTATGAAAATTCATAAATTGGGACCATAGAATTGCATAGGGTATGAATTAAATCGAGTTGGGAGAGGAAGAAAAGATCGGGAAAATAATTGCACCCAAGTCTATTTTGCGGAGACGCTTAATATTGTCAGTCTTCATCTAGTCACCCCCTCTCCGCATTGCAGAGAGGATACGGAGTCCTCTACCTCAAAAATTGTTTTGTGACCAAAAATTTAATTCATCATCTGCGTCGCGCTAGTGACCTCCAGTTTGTCTCTTCGCTCGTTTCTTGTTATCAACTATATAAAATTCATTTAATCATTTAGAGATCTTATATCCTAATCATAATCCTTGAATTCATACTTCAAATTTAAGGTAGAGTTAAGAGTAAAGTTGGAGAAAGTCCCTTTGAGTCTTTTCGAGGAGTCTTCTACATTTACTTATAATTTGTTTCAAGACTCGAGTAAGTGAGCATGAGAATGAGAAAGTGTAATCATGAGTCTACATTATCATTGAGATCCTTGAGTCGAGTCGTTCATGCCCAGAATTCCGCATGAACTCCATAAATTGAGTATCTTTGAGAGGAGTAGTATCTTTGAGTTCTAAGTTCTTGAGTATCAAATCACTAACCCTTTTGAGATTATATTACTAATTATGGGACTACCATATATTACACATGAGGTCATGTGATATTTCAGTCAGCTTTGGTAAGCCTTCTAGTATTCCAGAGGACTTCACCTTTACGTGACAATTACTAGTTTTGAGATGTCGTGGGTCTTGTCCTGATATCCTTCTGATAGTAGAGGCTTCATAAATTCACAGAGTTGAGAAGTTTTCTGTATTTACTTTCTTTTGAGTATTTTACAGCCTTTTTAAAAGGTTTAGTATTTGAGTTCAATGAAATTTAATTTAGTTTTAAGGTTTTGTATGCTTGAGTTAGTCTTCCGCTTATAGTGATCCAGGATGAGGGTTCGCTTGCGGACCAACAATGGTTCTCGAGTGTCAACCACGTTCAGGGTGTAGACTCGGGTCGTGACAAACATGGTATTAGAGCACGGTTCAAGTGTCCTAGGGTGTCTATGAAGCTGTTTTAGTAGGATCCTATTTATGGTTGTTGGGGCTCCACTTCTATAAATGAGGGACTACAGACATTTAGAAAAAGTTTCCTTTTTTTCCCACTCTAAATCGTGCAATAGAACTATGTCGTAAGGAGCTTATTCAAACTCATGCGTTTCTCAGATTCATTTGACTACCCCTCATACTAGAGGTGGTTGAAAAGTAAAGTCAGTTCTTTATCGATGAGTTGCTCTCTACAAAAGTCTTGAAGAAGTCATGAGACTGCAGAAGGGGTTTGAGAGAAGCCCATGAGTGATATTCATATGTATCATGCGTTCAAGCTAAAGGCAAGATGTACTCTCTTCTCTAAACCTTATTTCAGCTGAGATCCTTATGAGGAAGTGCGTCTTAGAGCTTGGGTAGTATTTTCAACCAAAAAGGTAGTATGAGTTACGAGATTATGAGCAGTAGTAGTGAAGGTTCCCTTAAATTAGAAGAATGCATGCAGAGATTAAGTTATCTAAGAAAGGGAGGTAGTGATGAGGCAAGTTATGTTATTATAGTCATGCACCCAACAAGCTATTAGTGATGAGTTTTCTTATATGAGTAGATTAAGGGATACTAATATTTTTTAGAGTTCATGAAATAAGGTAGAAGAACAGTTACAAGTTAGGATGAGTAAGAGTATATTTTAACTAGAAAGGAGTTTATAATGAGGTTTCATTGTGTTGGTAACGACCAAGCGTAGGTGCTGAATTGAAGAGCAGGGTTATTCATGAGGTGATAGCTCTAAATTAGGTTCATGATTTTTTAAGGGGAAGCCCATAATATTCAAAGGGTTATAGAACTAACTAGGCAATGATGTATAGCGAATCGGTAAATAGTACTTACGTTGAGAAAGGAAGTGTGACGGTAAATTATAAGTATGAAGACTCAGAGATAAAGATGGACTACCTGTCATAAGGCTTTAGTGTGCGAGTGTTTCTTAATTTTTATCTAGTAGTTGTAAGTTAGTATTGTAAGCGAGCAATCATATTGATAGCCATGTTTAGTAATAAACATTAAGCTTGAATTTGAGATGAGCATCGTGATCAAAAGATTGCAACATTAGGGTGATGGTGTTAGTTTAGAGATCTGATCTAGTAGGTTTGACCTGAAATAGGTGAGGAAATCAAAGTGGTACTTTGGAATGAAAATGTGGTATTATGACCCATAAATGAGAGAAATGAAGGTAGAGTAGTAAAAGGTATACCCTAGATGGTATGTAGCCAGACAAGGTCCCAATTGAGGTTATGATTTTTTTTTTTGTGCCTAGGTTGTATAATTGAGCTGCCAATATGGGATAGGCTGGTGCAACTGTAATTTTCTTAAAGAGTTAGATGAAGCAGCCTTGGGATTCAATGAGAGGAGGCAAGAAAAACATCTTAGAAATAGGGCTTAGTACCTACTTATGGAGAATTTGGTTGTCATGAGATAAAACTTTCCCGAGTGTTAGAGTAAAGGGGGATGTAGACCAGTTTAGAGACGAGGGAATATGTCCATAGATGTCAAGTGTCAGCTTTAGACCTAAGTGGGGATGATAAGATGAGAAATCAAGTCAAGTGTTAAGAATAAGATAGTAATGAGTTCAAAAGAGTATGGGCGATAAATTTTCAAAGATCATTTTAGTAGTGGAGTGATGTTAGAAGGGGAAGGTTAATGATCTTATCGTGATGATGATGGTGTGATAATTCCATCTAAGGTTCCAAATGAGGAGGAAGAGGAGGATGAGGTTTTACTATGAGAAATAGTTAACTGAGACTTGGGTCATGACAAACTTAGTTTCGAGTGCCGGCCACATCCAGGGTGTAGACTTGGGTCGTGACAAACTTAGTATCAGAGCACAAAGTTCAAGAGTCCTAGGGTGTCTATGAAGTCGTATCAAGTAGGGTCTTGTTTATGGTTGTGAAAACCCCACTCCTATAAATGAGGGACTACAGACATTTAAAAAGATTTTCCCATCTTTCGTACTCTTAATCGTCCAATAGAGCTATGTCATAGAGATTTATTCATACTCATGCGGTTCTCAGATTCATTCAACTACCCATCATACTAGAGGTGGTTGAAAAGAAAAGTCAGTCCCTTATCGATGAGTTACTCTTAGCAAAATCTTAAGGAAATCATGAGACTCCAGAGGGACTTGAGAGAAGCCCATGAGTGAGTTAACTGTTGAGTTTTAGAGGAATCCACTAATATTCATGTGAATCGTACATTTGAGCTAAAAAGTGAGTTGTACTCTTTTCCTTAAGCCTTGTTTCAGCTAAGATCCTTATGAGAAAGTATGTTTAGAGATTGGGTAGTATTTTCACCCGAAAATGTAGCATAAGTTACGAGATCATGAGCAATAATAGTGAAAGTGCCCAGAGTTAGAGGAAAGTATGCAGAGTTAAAGTAATCTATGAAAGAGAGATAGTAATGGGGAAGATTATGTTATTATAGTCATGCACCTAGTAAGTTATTAATGAGGAGTTTTCCCTTATAGGTAGACTAGGAAATGATGAGTTGTGAAGATTCCATCATAGGAGGTAGAGCATATTTTAGCTAGAAGAAGATTGTGATGAAATGTCATTGTGTAGGAAATGACCAAGTGTAAGTGTCGAATAGAAGAGCAAAGGTATTCATAAAGTGATAGATCTAAGCTAGGGTTATGATTTTTTTGAGAGGGTCATGATGTTCAGAAGGTTATAGAACTGATCAAGTAATGAGGCATAGCATAGTAGGCGAGCAGTAGTATGGATATTCAGGTTTAGTAATAAACATTAAGCTTGAATTTGAAATGGGTATCTTGATCAAAAGGATGGAAACATAAGGGTGATGATGTTAGTCTTGAGATTTGATCTAGAAGACTTGGCATAGAGTAGGTGAGGAATTGAGGTGATTAGCTGCAGTAAATATGAGTGGTACAAGTGAGAGACCCCAACCCTTAGATAAGAGCAGTGAAGTGTGGCTAAGTCACAAGAGTAACAAGAGCATTAAAAGGTGTGCCGAGAGGGTATGTAATCATAAAAGGTTGAGAGAAACACCTTAGAAAGAGGTCTTAGTACCTTCTTATGAAGAGTTCGGTAGTCATTAGACAAACTTCTCCCGAGTGTTAGAGTAAAAGAGGATGTAGACCAGTTAATGATAATGGAATAGGTCCATAGCTTTCAAGTGTCAGTGTTAGACCTAAGAGGGAGATGACAAGATGAGAAATTAAGTAAAGTGTTTGAGAATAAGATAGCAATGAGTTCCAGAGAGTATGGGAGATGTCTTTTCAGAGGTCATGTAAGTAATGGAGTTGTTAGAGTACTAAGCTTGAAGGTGGTGATGTTAAACATTAGGTGGTTCTTCATATGAGCCCAATGGGGTGGTAAATATTATTACTCTTGGGATGAGATTCCCTAAAGAGAGGTATAGAACCTAAACCTAAGGAATTGGGTTAAGTGTGAATACAGTAAGAGCACACCATTAGACGCAGACCTTAGTAAAAGTAACCCATTCCATACCCAGTCCAGTCGTCATTCGAGGGTGAATGATCCGAAGGGGGAGATATTGTAACACCCCGAAAAAATTCTAAGCTAAGATTCAAACCATCCATCGTTGTGAGTAGAATTTTACCAAGGAATTTAAAATTTCTTAACTGTTAAGGTCACTAGATGCACCTTGAGTTCCAAAAAGAATTAAAGAGAGTTCATTCAAGTCATTCCTAGGTTCTTCTAAGTTTTAGGTCAACTTAAAATGAACATAACCTTCAGTACAGGATGTGTTAGGTGGCCCATAAGATATTCAATGAAAGTTCCTTCAATTATCTTTCCAACGCCACCGAGTTTGCTAAGATTGGAGTGCCGACCACGTCCAGGGTGTATACTCGGGTCGTGACACTTGATATGAGCTCAATGTTGGTTAATTGTGGTGGTCAGGAGTAATATCATTGGGATGAGATTCCCTATAGAGAGGTATAGAACTTGAACCATAGGATTTGGGTTAATCTTGAATATAGTAAGAGAATTCCATTAGACTCAGACCTTGGTAAGAGAAGTCATGTACCCTTGTGGAAGCTATGAGTTGCAGCCAATAAGGTATGGTAACAAAGAAAGAAGAGCGTAGTTGAGGAGTGTTGTTAAGCTTAACAACTAGCAGTCACATTACCCCGGGCAAGGTATTCCTAGTCTTACTTCATGCCCAGAATTCCTTTGTTTCAAATAAGGTAACTTTAGAGAGAATGTGACTATGTTCACAACAGCATCGTTCTTGACTTGGGTGCTATAGAGAGTCCCAACTCTTACGATGAATCAGTTCAGCCTATGTTAGTAGGAGAGTTCATGAGTCAGAAGAGATAGTTTGATTAACCCCATTCCATTCCCAATCCAACTGTCATTCGAGGACGAATGATCCCAAGAAGGAAATATTATAACACCCCGAATTATTTCTATCTAAGACTCGAACCCTTCTTCATTGTGAACGGAATTTTTTCAAGTTATTTTAAACTTTCTTAGGTGTTAAGATCATTAGATGTATTACCTCTAGTTCAAAAAAAAAAGAATTAAAGAGAAGTTCCTTCAAGTCACCCATCATTTCTTAAGTTTTAGGTCAACTTCAAACGACCATGTCTTTTAGCACATAAAAAGTTAGGTGGCCGAAGACCTATCAAATTAAATGTCTTCAAGTCCTCTTTGCTAATATCTGAGACCTTAGTAAAAAGCTATGACTGATTTACTAACGACGCTCAAACCTGGAAGCAGCTCCGTGATGACTCCTCGTTACGGAGCCAATACAGACCTCACTGCCTACTGAAAAAAATTTCCAACTCCAAGCTCATTTTATTTATTTCTTTAAGGGTATTTTAGTCTTAAAACACCTTAGGAGGTCATCTAAATTACCCTAAACATGTAGAAAATCAGTTTTCATAAATCAAACCCTCTCATTCACTCTTAAACTTCTACGCTCAAGAAATTCAAGAAACGCTAAGGCTAGGGTTCATCTTCTAAGATTTTCCTTCAAGTTTCTTCAAGAAGATTGTTCTTCCAGGTATGTAAGCTTTCATAGTGTTGGGTTTGTTCAGCCTCATGCCAATCCTGTAAAATTTCATCCATGAATTCGTTTTAAAGTTGATTGATTAAGATTCTTGATGAATTCTTGAGGTTTAGCTTCACACTTTATTAATGGAGTGTTGTTGAGTTCTCGAGGTGAGGGTTTTGCGAATGAAGGTTATTCTTAATGAGTTTTGTGTGGGATTCAATAAAAATGTTTTGGGTTTAAGAAAATTTGTGAATGGGACCATAGAATTGCGTAGGATATGAATTGAATCGAGTTGGGAAAAGAACAAAAGATCGGGCAAATAATTGCACCCAGGTCTGCGTCGCAGAGACGCTTCAGATTTTCAGTCTTGAGATAGTCAGCCCCTCTTCGCAACGCGGAGAGGATACGGAGTACTCTTCCTCAAAAATTATTTCATAACCAAAAATTTAATTCATCTTCCGCGTCGCGCCAGTGACCTCCAGTTTGTGTCTTCGCTCGTTTCTTATTTTCAACTATCTAAACTTCATTTAATCATTGAGAGATCCAATATCCTAATCATAATCCTTGAATTCATTCTTCAAATTTGAGGTAGAGTTTTAGAGAAAGTCCATTTGAGTCATTTCGAAGAGTCTTCTACAATTACTTATAATTTATTTCAAGACTCGAGTAAGTGAGCATGAGAATAAGTAGAGTGTATTCATGAGTCTACATTATCATTGAGATCCTTGAGTTGAGTCGTTCATGCCCAAAATTCTGCATGAACTCCATAAATTTAGTATCTTTGTGAGGAGTAGTATATTTAAGTTCTAAGTTCTTGAGTATTGAGTCACTAACCCTTTTGAGATTATATTCCTAATTATGGGACTACCATATATTATTCATAAAGGTTCTTGAGTTGAGTCTTTCATGCCCATAATTCCGCATGAATCCTATAAGTCAAGCATTCTTGAGATGAGTAGTATCATTGAGTCCTTGAGTTCTGAAGTTATTGAGTTTCGAGTATTGAATTTATATATGGTTATTGAAACCCTTGAATTGAGTTGTTCCCGTCGATAATTCGGAATGAACTCTATTTTGAGAAGTCTTTTACAATTATTTATAATTTGTTTAAAGACTTGAGTAAATGAGTATGAGGAAGAGGAGAGTTGAGTTTCATTTTATTTAAAATGAATATACGGAGACTAAGTATTCCCAAGAGTAAATGTTTTTTACATTTAAAATGAGAGGAAACTTCGATTTCCAAATGAGTTCATGATGAGTTTTGAGCACTATCTCTTTTAAGAGAACCATTTGAGTAATAATCTCAAAGTTTGAGGATGAGGAAATGTTTTTAAACGTATGAGCATGAGTTATATTATTGGAGTAGTATTAAGCACCGATATGAGGGAGAGTTCAGACAACTCAAAGTCCTCATAAACCATATATGCCAACATGAGTAAAGGGTCATACTTTTTTGAATGATTCTTTATTACTTTTTAAGCATAGCTTAGTGGATCCACTTAGTTGAGGATGTCCTATACTCCGACAAGGTATAGGAAAGTTCTGGCAGCATGGGCTAGACGGTGTATCATCATATATCTCATAGTGATGGTTGTCGGTTATAGAATCTCTCAACTAAGATTAAAGAGTTATTATTGTATTTGCATATACATTTGAGTTATTATCTACTGTTTTAAAAGTTTCATGTATATAGCATCTTTTAATGTTGCTTTCATTATGAGTTGAGTTGAATATTCTGAGTTGAGTTGAGCATCCTTGAGTTGAGTTGTGTATCCTTGAGTTGACTTAAGAATTCCTGAGTCGAGTTAATTATTCTTGAGTCATGTTGAGTTAAGACGAGGTGAGTATGTCTTCCTTATTATCAGTTCGAGCTTATACTTATGTTGCAAAGTTCCATTTACATGCTCGTACATTCCATGTACTGACGTCATTTGGCCTGCTATGTTGCGGATACGGATACTCAGGATCATCAACAGGCATTTCATTGAGGTCATGTGATATTCCTCAGCTTTGATGAGCCTTCTTATATTCTGGAGGACTTCACCTTTACCTTACAGTTAGTAGTTTTGAAATGTCGTGAGTCTTGTCCTGATATCTTTCTGTAATAGTAGAGGCTTCATAGATAGACAGAGTTGAGGAGTTTTCTGTATTTACTTTCTTTTGAGTATTGTACAGACTTTTTCAAAGGTTGAGTATTTGAGTTTAATGAAATTTAATTCAGTTTTAAGCTTTTGTATGCTTGAGTTAGTCTTCCGCTTGTAGGCAATCAAGATGAGGGTTCCCTTGGTGACTAGCAATGATTCTTGAGTGCCGGTCACGTCCAGGGTGAAGACTCGGGTCGTGACACAAAAAGGATAAGAAAATTTGTTTATATAATTTAAACTTAAAAGTTGTGTATATAATTTATATTCAGTAATATTATCAATATCAATGCACTATTAGTTATCCCACTATATTTTCTATTAGGTCTAAAAGAATTAAGAAAAGGGGACTAATAATGTTGATGGATAAATTGAATTAGTTCCTACGAATTTTTAAATGCAAAAATCAGCCTATAGTAGACTATTCTTGCAGTTCTACTAATTCTCAATTTAAAGAGAAAGTAGAACAATATACCGAGCACCAAAATTAAAAAAATAATAGTACCACTAAACAATACTCAAGATCTCATTGTTGATCAAAATAAAGCAAGGATAGTATATGTAACAAGTAATTAACAATCATACCTTGCATCTTTAGCATGTGGAATATGATAGTAAGTAGAATTGTGAAACAAGTTAAGAAGAGTCTTTGCTCATTAGCTCCCAGAAATTTCACTAATGCAACACAAAAAGGACAAAGACAATGGAATAGTCAAAATATGATGTCTCATTCATACCATTAAATACCTTGGGTGCACAATCCACTACTAAAATTCAATGAACTTTGACAGCTCAAAAATGTTCATAAGGTGGTTTAATTATTCACTAATTAGTTGAAAACGAAGACAAAATTCATCAAAGAAACATGATACATGTGTAAATCATGTACAATTACAAACATATATATAAAAATTAAAGTACAAAATTATATTCAAAAGGACTGAACACTTACAAATACACCAGATTAGATGAAGAAAAATCTAGCCAATATTGACCATAGATAGCATGAATCATGGTAGCAGATCAATTTGGGGCAACCAACTTGTAGAGGAAAATCAGGAACAAAGAACGAGATATAAGAACAAGGAGGCCTAAAGAAAGAAGAAGAATGGAAGTAGAAGTGAATTGAAGCCAGATCCCAAATAGTAAAAAGGGAGACAGGTGGTCCTAGGAAAAGAAAAATTGTGGGCTGCAATTGAAGTGCAATACAAGTGTGAGGCTAAATAAAAATCATCAATTGTACAATTCATGTAACTTTTTTTACAACAGCCTATTGTTGTGTTCGTCCCAGCCTTTATTGCTAAAAGTACGTGTTGTCCATGTTGACCATACACACATTATTTTTAGTACAATAATGCAATGCAATGTGCTTCCTTGCTAAAAGTACGTTTTCTGTTGCTTTTTGTACAAATATTTATAGATGTGTTCATACTAGGCCATATATATAGAGAGAGAGACCATCTTTGACTTTTTTGTGTGTTCATTTTTCATATTTTTAACCCCTCAATAGAAATTGTGGTTATGTTACTACCTCAACTTATTTTTATTTAAACCATTTTTAAAAAAAAAATATTCTATTCTTAATTGTTTTTTTTCTAATTTAATTCTTAAAATACCTTTTGCATAAATAAATTTGAATTTGCTCTTCAGACATATTGTTTATTCCTCCTTTCCTTTATAAAGATACTTTTAAATTTGTAACTCTTGAGAAAAAAAAGACATTCGAAAATATATTTAGTCATTTTAACATTGTTATCCAAATATGTGACTGGTTATATATAGGAGTGACAAACGAGCGGGTCGAGTCGAATATGGATCGATCAAAAATGAGTTAAATAAAAATGGGTAAAATACTCGACTCGACTCATATTTTAAATGGATAAAAATGAGTTACCCAATGGATAATATGGGTATCCATATTTACCCATATTATTATACAGATCATGTTAAAAGATTCAAAAGCAAGATCTCTTCCCCACTCTACACCCCCATATTCCCCACAATAAAAAATACTTAAAACCATTTAAATTTAACCTGCCCACCTCACCCCACCCTCAACTCCAATGCCTCAAAAACTAATTTTTCTTTCACTACTCCGACGCCTCCCCCCCCCACCCCACCCCACCCCACACCACCCCCAACTCCAACACCCCCCATCCCCCCACACCCAACGCCTAAAAAATTAAATTAAATTTGTACTACTTCAACCCCCTACCATCCCCTCCCCTCAGCCCCTTCCCCAAAAAAAATTGTTTAAAAAAAATGATTTTTTTCCATATCCCACCAATCCAAACCCTGACCATCTACACCTTAAAAAAAAATATTAATGTCACTATTCTTTCTTTTATAAATGAGTCTATTTTACTCATTTAACTACCCACTTTTAAATGAATAATATGAGTGTGACTCATTTTTTACCCATTTTAAATGAGTTGGGTAATATGGGTAATTTGAATGGGTACTCATATAAATTACCCATTTTGTCATCCCTAGTTATATATATAAATTCAGTTTCAACACTCATAATTTGAACTAGAGTTTGTGCCAATATGAGCCCATGTGTTACTTTTTATGTTTCAATTTATATGACCTAAATGAAAATTTGAATTGATCAACTTTTTTTATTTGTTTTTAAAATATTCTAAGTTGTTGAGCATGCTAATACTTTTTATGTCATTTTGAATATATAACAAACTAAAAAAAGTAGGACAAATAGATTTCCAAAAAGATGTTTGGTATCAGTTTTCTTAAAAAGTAAGACAAATAAATTCTCCAAACATTACATACTCAGTTTGGTATCAGTTTTTTGTATTTTTCTACTATTAAAGAAGAGTGAATTTAACTTTGAGGTATCAACATGTGTGCTTTGTCATTTCATGATAAGTTGTTATTTATTTTTTTACTTTTCTTTGGTTTATTCCATATGCATAATATTAAGAGAAAAATTATCTATGCACAATTATTAATGAATCTATTCCTTCATATTATTTGTTCATATTTTTATTTACACACTTTATAAAAAATCATAAACAAAAAGAGTGTTTTTACTAATTTACCTTTTAACTCTTTTAATACTTTTTCGTTTACTTTCTACTTATCACATTTGAACTTGACATATCTATTGAGAAAATAATGATTGACATGACTATTGAAGAGTATTTTTCCTAATTTACCTTTTAATTCTTTTTAATACTTTTTCGTTTACTTTTTACTTATCACATTTGAACTTGACATATCCATTAAGAAAATAATGATTGACATGACTATTTTACCACATTAACCCTAATAATTGATGTTAGTATTGTTGGATATTTTGTAATATATAGAATAGTTAAATTAAATAGACACATCTTTTCATGAAAGAATTTGATTCTTATGAAAGTCATATGATCATGAAAGAACACGACAATTATGAAAAGTCATATGTTCATGAAAAAACATGACTCTTATGAAAAGACATCTCTTAAGTTCTATAAATATAAAGACTCTCTTTAAGTAGTCTGAGAAAAATGTGCATGTATAAATAAAGGATTTTTTTGTATACCATAGGGATTTGTTTGTATTTTCCAATATGTATACAGGCAATATCTCTTTAAAGAAAGTGATTTTACAAGCCTCAAACACATCTTCTTCGTCACTTATATTTCCTATTATTTTTTGTAACAAGTATTAGTTCTTGGAAAATAATTTAGGGAATAAGTAATTAATGTTAAGGATAAAACATTACTAAAATTTGAACCCTTCATTTTATGGAAGATCAAGCATTCATCAACCCATTGACCTAAACTCAAAATTATAGAATTATAACAAATCATATTTGAATCAAATAAATTGTATTTAATAAATATAATTTAAATTAATTGAATTGTAATTATCTTTATTTACATAATGCCCGTGTTTGCACGGGCTTGCCATCCTCTAGTAATTCCAGAAGACTTGGAATTGCCATATAAAATTTTCAATGCTATAGGGGATTATCTTCCTTCATTATACAGAAAAGAAAAGATAGATATGTGAGTTCAACAGAACTTATTGTTTTCGGTTCAAACTACTTATTCATATGCAGAAATAATACAAAATGCACATATATAACACGATTTGCATATGGTACCTCTACTTCGTTTGCTGCTCCCTTGCAACTGTAATGAATTCTTCCCTTATTACAGTTGTTGACTTTCTGTTTAACACTTCCTCTGGAATTCTAGACAGATATAGAAGTGTCATCGTGTTGTGAGCAAAATGGAGGAACGCCTTTGGAAATACTCGTCCGTGTAAAGAACCTACACATTAGTAGATAACAATTAACTACTACTCAAATCCAACAACATTAAACCTTTGATCTTTTTTCCTTTCCATATAAATGACAGTTGTTGATTGACTGCGTGTAGAAGAAAAGAAATATTTTTGACACCTACTAGAATAGTGTACGCAAACCTTATCTCTAACTCAAAGGTAGATAGATTGTTTCTAATAGAACGTGAGAAAAAAGTCCAATAATCATAGGGGTCATATTTCACTATAAATCCTTGATCCTATTATACACCTGGGACTGTGAATTTAGGTCTTAGGCCTAAGACCTAATTTCACATGGTATCAGAGTATGACCCATCTCACCCAATGATGGACCCCTAAAAATCAAAAATTATCCACGCACCAGATGTTAAGCACTAGGCGTGAGTTGGGATGTTAAAGAATAACAAAAGTCCCACATTAATGGTTAATGAGATAGGTGAATTCCTTATAAAGCTTGAACAATCATCCTCCCTTTGAGCTAGCTTTTGGGTGTAAGTTAGGCCCAACACTTACTTTCACAAGGACTCCTACACTGAAGTAGCTGGGTTTGTTACTATGGATGTAATTGAAGAGAATGTTGAAATTGTTTTGGACTACATCATTAAAGAACACAAGGAATTCTGGTTATGGGTTCTCTTAGAGATTGTTTGGCATTGCTGCTAAAAACATCTTATTTCTAGAAGTGTTTTTTTAAAATAGCTTTTCTGAAAAGTGCTTCTCAAAAAAAGTAATTTGTGTTTGGCAAATTTATTTTAAAAGTGCTTTTGATAAGCAATTTGTGTTTGGCTATCTTTTTTTAAAAAGTGTTTTTGAGAGGCAAAATACGAAAAAGGGCAAGTATCAATGTGCTTTTAAGATTATTTTCTAGAGAGAAACTATTTTATATTTCTAATACATAACTTTGATTAAATATTTATTTTAATCAAATTAAAATGTACATATTCAAATTATTAATCAATATTACACATATATAAATATAACGATCGGGTTTCGTCGTTAGAGAAAAGTCAACGGGGGAAAATTTTAGGCCGAAAAACTTTTTCGTAGTAACTTGAAATTTCCCAACCTAGTCCAGATTTGAACGAAATCGGAGTCATTGAGGTCCAAGGAAATCTAGTAGCAATTGGGTGGTCTAATTATGTTTTTGATTACATGAGTAGTTAGATAAGTCGTTAAGGAATCCGTACAAGTTTAAGAAATTGAATTCGGGTAAGTAAAACTCCCGAAATTGATCTTAGCGTGAACGGGAAGTTTGTGAGTGTCGTTGGTTGAAGGCATGTTGTGAAATGGGGGTATTGGAATTATTAAAATAGCTCATTGTTTCGTGCAAGCGGCTTTGGCGGTGATTTCAGTTGCAAGGGGGCGTTGTAGCGGGGAGGGGACCATTATGGCGGGCCAGACGCGACTTAAAGTCATATATAAACCCCAAAAACATTTTATTCGACAATTTTTGAATTTGAGAGCTAAGGAACGAACCCAGGGTTTTTATTGACAATTGTCCACCATTCTTGGGGCTAAAGGTAAGTTTTTAACTCCCCGAATCCTTTTGATATGTACAACATAATCGAATGGGTAATTATCGATGGGGGAGGGTTTTGATCTAGAAACTATGGTGGAAATAGCCCTAATTTGGATACTTGGGATCATGTGTATGATCTAGGGTTGTTAGAATTATTAGTAATCCGGGTAATTAGTGATTGTTTATTGATTCCCGTATTATATTGATCGTTTGTAGACCAAGAATAAGCGTAACGAATCCGAAAAAGGAAGGATCAAGTTTCTTAGGGTTTGTTGACCAAGAATAAGCGTAACGAATCCGGAAAGGGAAGGATCAAGTTTCTTAGGGTTTCAAGCTTGTTTCGAGGTAGGTGATGATTGTGATTCTATGATTGTGTGATGTATGTTTTTTTTGCTTCATAATGATATATGTATGTATGTGAATGTTGCATTATTGATCACACTTGTTGTAAATGAGGATATATGAATGAACAATGTCATGAATAATGACTTGGTTGTATGATTATGAAAATGTACTTTGTGATTGTGTTTGTGGATTGTTGAATGGATCGGGTGTTGCGTCCCAACACACTAACTTGGATCGGTTCCTACGTTTCGGCGTAATTATGGAATCGGTTGCCACGTTCTGGCATAATCACAGGATTGGGTACCACGTTTCGGTATACTAACTGTTTGGGTTTGGGTTCCATGAGAGGACCAATGACTTGTCATAATTGTGTATCTTGAGAAATGTGAAATTGTTCGTGGTTCGTAAATGATGATGATATTGTATATGTTCGATATATGCTTGTGATTATATTGTTGTATTGACTTATATATGTTACAATTAGTGGGATAGCCGTGTGATTCTACCAGTATATTGTGGTTGTGTACTGATATTGCACTTGCTCTTTCTTTGTTGAGTATAGGGCATCTTCAGGCAGCTATTGACAGACCACGCTTAGAAGATTAGTGATCGTTCGAATTCAAGGGTGAGCCAGTTCTTCCGGGCTGCCATGAGTTCTCTTTTTGTCTATGTCTATATTTCGGACTCAGACTCTCTAGTTAGTTATTAGTTCATTAGTTTGGGGTTGTATCCCTTCTTGTTTAGACTTGTTGAACTTTAGATGTTTTGGTACATTGACTTTCAGGTTCTAGGTGTATTTTTCGCATTGTTTAGTTGGAAGTTTATGGGAACTTCAGACTTTAGATATTTAGTAACTTAAATGTTTTAGTATTTTTGGCTTAGTTGTTTGGTTTGGGTTGTAGTAGTGGTTCTCCCACCGGAAGATTAGTATGGGTGTCAATCACGATGGTCTGGGTCATGACAAAGTTGGTATCAAAGACTAGGTTCTTTGATCTCAATGTACCAAAACAAGTCTAGTAGAGTCTTGCGGTATGGTACGGGGACGCCTTTACTTTTCTTCGAGAGGCTATAAGACTTTTGGAAATCTCTCTATTGTCTCTTGTCTCCTTTCGTACTATAACTTGATTCTAATTGGTATCTGGCTATTCAAATTGGTATTTAACCTCCTTCACTCTTCTGACTGTAGATAGTTAATACTAGATTCAATAACGTTAGGCCCGTAGCTCCCGTCAATGCTCCAGTGGAGGAATCTGCAGAGAGAGGTCGCGGTCGAGGCAGGGGTAGTGGAAGGGCTAGGGGTAGAGTTCAAGAAAGAGTGGCGCCTACTAGAGATGGGGTACTGGTCGAAAATACTCCCCAAAATGAGGCCCATCTCGTGCATCATGAAGAGATAGAAGAGGATATTGAGGTTGAAAATGTTGAGGAGGTTAGAAAAGAGGAAAAGGTCCAGGCTGAGACTACCGGTGTTGTTAGCTCAACAGATCATGTCATTCCTGAAAGGGTTGGTTGGTCCTGGAGTGATTCCTTCTGCTCAAGCAACTCAGATCCTACTAATCCCCTTGTTGCTAGCACTGCGCTCAAGGTGGGTGGGACTGGAGTTTTTAGAGAAATATGTGTCTAGGACTTTGAGAGACCACAAGAAGGATGAGTTCATGGCTTTGGACCAAGGTAGTATGTTTGTGGCAGCTTATGAGACCAAGTTACATGTTTTGTCTAGATATGCTACTCAATTGGTGACTATTGAGGAAGAGAGGATCTGTTTATTTATTAGGGGACTGAATTCTGAGTTGCAGGTATTATCCGTTCATATGACCTCTACAAGGAGAAGCTTTAATGAGGTAACAGACTTTGTGAAGAAAGTGGAGGGGGTAAGGCGAGACGGTCAGGCTAAGACATTGGCTAAAAGGGCCAAGAACTCGGGTAACTTTCAAGGTTCTTACTCCAGGGGGTCCGGAAAGCCAATGCTTGCAGCCAAGCCAATTCAATTTGCTATGCCCGCCTCTACAGGTAACTACTCAGGAACTCCACCTCATAATTTGATTCAGGATAGCCAGGGAGACGCACCTTCGACGGGCAGCAGGCCATCTTTTGATCGTACTTGGTACAATTATGGAGAACCTAGGCATATGAGGAAAGATTGTCCCCACTTACGAGTGTTAGATTCCGCACAGCAGCAAACTAGAGCAGTGGTACCCACGAGAAATAGTAATAATGGTAGAGGACGTTCACAAGGTGGGCGAGGAGGTAATCAGCGAGGCTGTGGGGGTAGAGGAAATGGTAACGTAGGCAGAGGTAATGTGCAGCCAGGCAGGGAAGTCGCTCGTCACGATGATAGGGCTCAGTGTTACACCTTTTTGGGCAAGAATAAGGCAGAGGCGTCTAACGCAGTGATCACAGGTACTATTCTTATCTGTGACAGGATGGCTAATGTGTTATTTGATCCGGGTTCTACTAATTCGTATGTATCCGTGCGATTTGCTTCAGAATTTGCTATGATTTGTGATATACTTTATGCCCTCATCCATATTTCTACCCAGTTGGAAAGTATGTCATAGTTACCCATGTCTATCGTGTGTGTCCTATTTTGTTTAAGGACTTTCAGACTTGGGCTGATCTGGTGATTTTGGATATGACTGACTTTGATATAATCTTAGGCATCACTTGGTTGTCCCCCTATTATGTTGTGCTTAATTGTAATACTAAGTGTGCAACTCTAGAAATTTCGAGAAGGGAAAAGTTAGAGTAGGAAGGGGTGTACAAACCTAAGCAAGCTAAGATCATATCCTCCATTCGGGCTAGTAAACTGGTAGAGCAGGGTTGTTTGGCTTATTTGGATCATATTCGGGATGTTGAGGTTGAGTCTCCATCTATTGAGTTTATTCATGTGGTGTCAGAATTTACAGAAATGTTTCCTAATGATTTGCATGGTATGCCTCCAAATAGAGATATAGACTTCTGCATTGATTTAAAACCTAGTAATCGTCCAATTTCCATCCCTCCATATCGCATGGCCCCAACAGAATTAAGAGATCTTAATGCTCAAATTCAAGAACTTCTTGATAAGGGATTTATTCGCCCTAGTGCTTCCCCAAGGGGTGTTCCAGTCTTTTTTGTTAAGAAAATGGATGGTAGTATGAGAATGTGTATAGATTACCGGCAATTGAATAGGGTCACTATTCGAAACAAGTATCCTTTGCCTCGAATAGATGATCTTTTTAATTAATTGCAAGGTGCATCAGTGTTCTCTAAGATTGATCTAAGGTCGGGTTACCATCAGTTGAAAATTAGGCCTGAGGATGTGCCCAAGACGGCGTTTAGAACCCATTAAGGGCACTATGAATTTCTGGTTATGTCTTTTGGTTTGACTAATGCGTCTGCAGCTTCCATGAGTTTGATGAATTGGGTGTTCAAGCCATTTCTTGACTCGTTTGTTATAGTCTTTATTGATGACATTTTGGTCTATTTGAAAAGTGAGGAAGAGCATGCCAACCATCTTCATATTGTTCTGGGTGTTCTTGGAAAACAAAGGTTGTATGCGAAATTTTCTAAGTGTGAATTTTGGTTTACTTCTGTTGCATTTTTGGGACATGTAGTGTCAAAAGAAGGGGTAATGGTAGATCCTCAAAAGATTGAGGCGGTTAAGAATTGGGTTCGGCCTAGCTCTCTGACGGAAGTTAGGAGTTTTGTGGGGCTAGCTAGCTACTATCGTCGGTTTGTGAAGAACTTTGCTTCTATTGCCACTCACTTGACCAATTTGACCAAAAAGGAGATACCATTTGAATGGACTGAAAATGTGAGGAGAGCTTTCAAAAGCTCAAGACTCTTTTGACCACCGCACCTAATCTAGCATTACCGGTTGAGGGTAAAGATTTCATTGTTTATTGTGATGTTTCACATTCTGGTTTAGGTGTTGTGTTGATGCAGGATAAGAACGTTATAGCTTATGCATCGCATCAATTGAAGGTACATGAGAGGAATTACCCAACACATGATTTGGAGTTGGCAGTGGTATTATTTTCTCTTAAGATCTGGCGGCATTACCTGTATGGTGTAAGTGTGAGGTATTTACTGATCATCGTAGTTTGTTGCATGTGTTTAATCAAAAGGATCTGAATTTGAGACAGAGAAGGTGGATGGAGTTACCCAAGGATTATGATGTAACCATTCAATACCATTCGGACAAGACTAATGTGGTGGAAGATGCTTTGAGTCGGAAAGCGGTGAGTATGGGTAGTTTATCTTTCTTGAGTGTAACCAAGCGACCTTTTGGCTAAGGAAATTCAGACCTTGGAGTCTAAATTCATGCAGTTGGGCATCTCAGAGAGAGGTGGAGTGTTAGCTAGCATTGAAGAGAGGGCCACATTCATTAAAGAGATTAAGTCCGTGAAAGTTCAATGGAAGCATCATCTAGTTGAGAAAGCTGCTTGGGAAATCAAGAGGGACATGCGAGACAAGTATCTCCAATTGTTCGTCGATTCAGATACTACTTCATTCCTTCTTTAGCTTGTTTTTCTTAAGTTTTGTCACTCGGGGACGAGTGATGGGTAAATTGGTATCTATTGTAATGACCGGGTTCCGTCGTTATAGAAAAGTCAATGGGAAAAATTTTGGGCCAAAAAATATTTTTGTAGTAACTTGGAATTTCTCAACCTAGTCCAGATTTGGACGAAATCAGAGTCATTGACTTCCAGGGAAATTTGGTAGCAATTGGGTGATCTAATTATGTTTTTGAATACATAAGTAGTTATATAAGTCATTAAGGAATTCGTACGACTTTACGGAATTGAATTCGGGTGAGTAGAACTCCCAAAATTGATCTTAGCGTGAACGGGTAGTTTCTGAGTGTCGTTGGTTGAAGGCGTATTGTGAAATGAGGGTATTGGAATTATTAAAATAGCTCATTGTTTCGTGCAAGCCTCTTTGGTGGTGATTTCAGTCGCCAGGGCAAGACTGTTGTAGTGGGGAAAGGACCGCAGTGGCGGGCTAGACGCGACTTAAAGTCGTAAATAAACCCCAAAAATATTTTATTCTACAATTTTTTAATTTGAGAGCTAAGGAACGAACCCGGGGATTTTCTTGAAGCTTTCCACCACTCTTGAGGCTAAAGGTAAGATTTTAACTCCCCAAATCCATTTTTTGATCCGTAGAACGTAATCGAATGGGTAATTATCGATAGGGGAGGGTTTTGATCTAAAAACTATGGTGGAAAAAAGCCCTAATTTGGATACTTGGGATCATGGGTATTATCTAGGGTTGTTAGAATTGTTAGTAATCCAAGTAATTAGTGATTGTTTATTGATTTCCATATTATATTGATTGTTTGTAGACCAAGAACAAGCGGAACGAATTCGGAAAGGGAAGGATCATGTTTCTTAGGGTTTCAAGCTTTTTTTGATGTAGGTGATGGTTGTGATTCATGATTCTATGATTGTGTGATGTATGTTTGTCTTTGCTTCATTACGATACATGTATGTATGTGAATGTTGCATTATTGATCACACTTGTTGTAAATGAGGATATATGAATGAACAATGCCATGAATCATGACTTGATTGTATGATTATGAGAATGTACTTTGTGATTGTGATTGTGGATTGTTGAATGGATCGGGTGTTGCGTTCCGACACACTAACTTGGATCGGTTGCCACGTTTCGGCATAAATATGGGATCTGTTGTCACGTTTCGACATAATCATTGGATCGGGTACCACATTCCGGTATGCTAATTGTTTGGGTTTGGGTTCCATGAGAGGACTAATGACTTGTCATAATTGTGTATCTTGAGAAATGTGAAATTGTTCGTGGTTCGTAAATGATGATGATATTGTATATGTTCGATAGATGCTTGTGATTATATTGTTGTATTGACTTATATATGTTACACTTAGTAGTATAGCCGCGTGATCCTACCAGTACACTGTGGTTGTGTATTGATACTGCATTTGCTCTTTCTTTGTTGAGTACAGGGAATCTTCAAGCGGCTATTGACAGACCTCGCTTAGAAGATCAGTGATCGTTTGAATTGAAGGGTGAGCCAGTTCTTCCGGGCATCCATGAGTTCTCTTTCTGTCTATGTCCACATTTCGGACTCAGACTTTCTAGTTAGTTATTAATTCATTAGTTTGGGATTGTATCCCTTCTTGTTTAGACTTGTTGAACTTTAGATGTTTTGGTACATTGACTTTCAGGTTCTAGGTGTATTTTCTGCATTGTTTAGTTGTTAGATCTTTTGGAAGTTTATGGGAACTTCAGACTTTAGCTATTTAGTAACTTAAATGTTTTAGTATTTTTGGCTTAGTTGTTTGGTTTGGGTTATAGTAGTGGTTCTCCCACCGGAGGGTTAGTGTGGGTGTCAATCACGATGGTCTGAGTCGTGGCAATAAATAAATAAATAAAATATTAATATAATGTTGACATGATGAATTAAATATAATTAAAGATATCAAGTAAAATAAATTTAAAAACTATTCCACAAATAAAATCAATACATACGGAAAAACTTACCACAAAAATAAATAAAGTTCTTCATACATCACAAATTTTTTCAATGATTTCATCCCTAATTTTATCATGCAAATTTTCTATAGTAGTAGACGATCTGCCTTGTATTTCTGAAGGTATCTCTGAAGGCTCCCCATCTTCTTCTTCGATTTTTGTAGTAATGTCTTCATTTGCAAATAGTTGAAGTCTTTTATCAGTGGTAGAATGTCGTCATATGTATTTATGTATAGTCATAGTACTTGTAACAGGATGAACCTGAGTGTCAAATTTATAAAATATAAAAAATAATAATAATATATAAACATAAATAAAATAAAAAGTTTATCATATAAAAATAAAAATAAAAAATTCTTGAATGAAACTTAACAAAACTTATAAAAATATGTTAATTAATTAATAAGTAATATATTGGTAAATATGTAAATATGTAAGGGATATTTTAGTCTCCATAAAAATAATTTTCTGCTTCTGCTTTTTTTAAGCAGCAGAAATTTTCAGCTTCTTCCCAACAGCAGAAAAATTATTTCTGCTTCTATTTAAAAGCACTTTTGAGGGTTTGCCAAACACTTGATTTTTCATTAAAAAAAGTGTTCTAATTAAAACAAACACTTTTGGCCTCTCAACAGCAATGCCAAACAGGCTCTTAGTCTTGTTTATTTGATTTATACAATGATATTTTGAACTGCAGGACATGTGTTTTCCCCTATAGAGCACCCAAAATCTGCTACAGGAAATGGGATACAATCAGGGTTTATTATCCCCATATCTCGATCAACTCGATCATTACTTTTTTTGAATATTTGTAACATCCCGCCTTAGAAAGAGCTAAATTTAGAAAGAACCAAGTTGGAAAGAGCTAATTGAGATTTGTTCAAATTAAGCTAATGTTGTGAGTTATGGGTCAACTTCAAACGACCATAACTTTCAGTACATGATGATTTAGGTGGCCCATAAGATATCAAATGAAAGGTCTTTGAATCCTCTTTCCAACACCACCAAGTTTGCTAAGTTTTGTCTTCGAATGAGGGAGATATGCCTGTTTGAGGTCAACCTACCCAATTAAGGAAATTTACCTGAATTAATGAGGGGAATTTTGGTATTTTCCTTACCCTATCAACTTTAAACATTTTTAGTAATATTTTAGGGGTCAAGACTGATTTGGGTCAATTTTCACAATCCAAAATATGCTTAGGGTTTTGAGAAGAGTTTAAGTGAAAAAAAGAGGAAAGTTCAAGGTGTTCGTTAAGGTTCTTAAGATTTGTCGAGGAATTCGCCAAGGGTTAATCCCTAAGAGGTATGTAAGCTCTCACAATGTTGGGTTCGTTCACCCACATGCCAATCATGTAATTTTAGATCCGTAATATCATTCTTGAAGTTGAATGATTTGAGTTTTTGATCAGTTTCTTGAAGTTTCAGTCTTAAATCATTAATGATGAGTTTGATGAGTTCTTTAGATGAATGTTAGGAGTTTGAGGGTTGTTTTGAGTACATTTCCATGTACTTGTGTTAAGAATTCGAATCTAAGTGAGTTGAGAAGAAACCATTCGATTCTAGGAGAATTAGGGCCAAAAATCGAAGAAGAAAATTCATCGAAATATTCTAGGGAGAGGTTGGGGTGGCGCGCCCCAGATGCTCCAAGGGGGATGGGGCGGCGCCCCAGCAGTGCGCCACATTTGGGTCTCTGAAGTTTATGGGTTGGCGCCCCACGCCAGAAGTGCGCCAGGGTCGCCTGCCCCCACCTTTTTTCCGTCGTTTACTCCTTCTGAGTCCTCTTAAAGTGTACCTACACTCCCTTCTGATTCTAACTACTCTAAAGTACATTTAAACATCAAGAGATCCTTCATAACATGAATCATAATCCTTGAATTCATAACTCAAATTCAAGTAGAGTTAACTGAAAAGTCTTGAGATTTCTTTCGAGTCATTTTGAGAAGTCTTTTACAATCTTTTAAAACTTGTTTTAAGACTTGAGTATGAGGATGAGGAGAGTTGAGTTTCATTTTTCAAAATGAATATATGGGGACTAAGTATCCCCAAGAGTAAATGTTTTCACATTTAAAATGAGAGGAAATATCAATTTTCAAATGAGTTCATGAGGAGTTTTTGAGTATAATCTCTTTTAAGATAACCTTTTGAGTAATAATCTCAAAGCTTGAGGATGAGGAAATTTTTTTAAACATATGATCTGAGTTATATTTTTGGGAGTAGTATTGAGCACTAATATGGGGACGAGTTCATACAACTCAAAGTCCTCATAAACCATATAGCCAACGTGGGTAGAAAGGGTCATACTTTTTAGATGATTCCTTATTGCTTTTTAAGCATAGCTTGGTGGATCCACTTAGTTGAGGATGTCTTATACTCTGGCAAGGTATAGGACAGTTCTGGCAGCATGAGCGAGACGTTGTATCATCACATAGCTCATAGTGGTGGTTGTCGGTTAGAGAATCTCCCAAATTGAGTTAATTTGTATCTTTACATACAAACTGAGTTATTATTGTATTTTTAAATACATTGAGTTGTCATCTACTATTTTAAATGTTTTATATAAACTGCATTTTTATTGTTGTTTTTATATTATATTGAGTTGAGTATCCATGAGTTGAGATTGAGTTGAGGTGAGGTGAGGTGAGTATGTGTCACGCCCCGAGCCTACACCCTGGACTTGACCGGCACTCGAGAACCATTGTTGGCCCCAAGCGAACCCTTGGTCTGGCTTAACTATTAGCAGAAGACTTACTCATAAACAAGATGAACTCAAAAGCACAACTTTACTCAATGTCTTAAAGAAATACTCAGAACATTTTAGAAATAAAACATTCAATTAGCCAATGAGGCAACTCAATTCTCAACATAAACAACTGAAAAATGAAAAGACTCATGAACTACTATCTATCTATCTATGAAGCATCTAATACTATGAGGGATATCGGGACAAGACCCCCGATCATTGATGAGTCCACGATTTGGACTCATTTAGGGCTTTATTTGGATAGATTTTGTGTCCTTAGATGCTTGTTTTGTGCCAATAACTGATGTAAAACCCTTGATTTCCAAGTATTTGGATTGAGGAACAAAGCGTGGACACTAATTTGCAAAAAGGAACAAAGCAAGCTGAAAGAGCGAAGAAATGAAGGCTTGGTGATCTCCAAGTCCCTTTGGCGAGTCGCTGAATGGCCATTACCTCGCCTAAAGTTCCAGTGTGCCACGCCCTGAAGGAGAAAATCAATTTGGCAAGAGGAAAGAGCAGTCGGCGTGTCGCCGAGTGGTTCCACGATGCAGTGTGATTGCCCAAAGTTACAGAACTTGAGGATGCTGAAGGTCAAAGCAAAAAGGCGATGGAACTAACCAAAGGGCGGATCGCCGAGTTGATCGGCGAGCCCGACTTACTGCGCCGAATGGCCCTTCGCAACATATTTTTGGTGACCATAAATACATTTGCAAACAGTATGTTTAGTATCAAATTTTATTCTGAACATTCATTAGAGTAATTTTTGAGTTTGAACTCTAAGTTTTGAGACAACTTTTCCTTAGCTTTGAAGAATTGAAGTTTTCCATTTTTGAGAAATTGGAAGTGGGTCTTTGAGATTCTTCGAATCAGACCTTTGTAAAGACGAAATTAATCTTACCAGTTGATGGAAACACAATTTGGTAACGATTTCTATCTTTTTATGATGTCTAGCTAAAACCCCAATTCTTGGGGTGTGATTATGTGATTATGGGTTGATTTAGCTTATGGGTATTGCTAATTGTTAGTCTAAATGTTGTTTAGAAGTGATTTCAATATGTAATTGTGGTTAAAATTAAAGGATTGTAGTTGCAAATGCAGTTCTACCTTCGTATTTTTTGCTTGCTCGAGAGAGAGGTTTTAAAACCAAGATTACTGAATTGATGGTCTGTGGGTATTGGGTTGTCATGGGTTCAGCTCGAGAGAGTGAACCCTAAACCTTTTTCCACACATTCAGCTCGAAAGAGTGAATGGACTAAGGCGTTGGTTGTTCTTATTTGCTTGCTTGTTGGTGTTCGAGAGAAACCAACTTGATTCGGGGTAAATTGTTCGAGAGAAAGTTTATCCCCACTAAAGTCTAGCATATTCACTGATTTACAGCTATTTACTAACAGTTGCATTTACCCATTTGTCTATATTAGCCTATAATCGAATCACATCCCAAGAACCCATCTCAATATTTGTTAATTCGTATTATTTGTTGCTATTGTAGTTGATAATTAAAACCAAAACCCCCTGTTATTTGACATTCGTGTCAACCCCCTGATTTACATTATGTTATTAATCGTAAATGTCTATTCTTATGGCTGATTTGAACATATTCATATTTTCTTACTGTATCTTAAACAGGTACCACTCCCTGTGGGATTCGACCCCAACTCATTTAGTTGGGTTATATACTGACTAACGATCGTTGACTCTTAGAACTAGATTAAGTGTCTTTGATAGTGTTATTCAATCAATCATCCTAACAACTGAAATAACTGAAAATAAAGAAGGGATCCTCTGAAAGCAAGGAGGCTCACCAAACAACTCTGGAACTCAACTGGATCAACAAAGCGATGGTTGATAATCATGGTTACCTGTATTTGCATCATAAAACGATCCAGGCCAAATGGTGTAAGTACATTGAATGTACGAGTATGTGAGGGGAAATCTAAAACATGACATAAGCTTGAACTAGAACTGAAGAAACAACTTACCTCGTCTCAACTCAACTCAACCTCAACTCAATTCCATATAAAGCAATAACAATAATGCAAAATAAAGAAAAGCTTTTAAAATATTAAATAGCAACTCAATGTATTGTAAAATACAATATAACTTAGTTTGTATGCAAAAACACAAAATAACTCTATTTGAGAGATTCTGTAACCAACAACCATCACTATGAGCTATGTGATGATACAACGTCTCACCCACGCTGCCAGAACTGTCCCATACCTTGCCGGGATATAGAACTCCTCAAATAAGTGTATCCACTAGTCTATGCCAAAAATTAATAAGGAATCATCTAAAAAGTATGACCCTTTCTACCCACGTTGGCTACATAGTTTATGGGGGTTATGAGTTGTTAGAACTCTCCCCCATATCGGTTCTCAATACTACTCCCAAAATATAACTTAGCTCATATGTTTTTTTTAAAATATATTTCCTTTTCCTCAACTTTGAGATTATTACTCAAAAGGTTTCTCTTAAAAGAGATAGTTCTCAAAACTCCTCATGAACTCTTTTGGAAATCGGTGTTTCCTCTTTTATTAAATGTAAAACATTTCTCTTGGGAATACATATTTCTCATGTATCATTTTAAAGAAAATGAACTCAACTCTACTCTTCCTCAAACTCAAATGCTTGAGTCTTAAAACAAGTTTAAAAGGTTGTAGAAAGACTGCTTAAAATGACTCGAAGAACACTCAAGACTTGACTCTTAACTTTACCTTCAATTTGAATTATGTGTTCAAGGTTAAGATTCGTGTTATGAATGATTTCTAGATGTTTAGAAGTAGTTTAGAGTAGTTAGAATCAAAGGGAAGTAAAGGTACCCTCTGAAAGAACTCAGACGGGCAAAACGATGGAGAACGGGTGGGGGCAGACGACCCTGACGCATTGAGTGGCGCAGGGTGCCAGCCTTTATCCTACATACTAGTAGTTGGGGCGCAATTGCTTGCGCAAGGCGCCAGGCCCCAAACTACAGAAGCCCTTTTCTGGCGCACGCGCGGGCGCCAGCCTCTTCCCAGATTTTTCTGACAAATTTTCTTTCTCATTGTTTTACCCTAATTTTCCTAGAATCAAATGGTTTCTTCCCCAATCACTTAGATTTGAATACCCAACATAAGTACACGGTAATCTACTTAAAACAACCCTCAAATCACTAACTTTTATCTCAAGAACTCATCAAAATCCCAACAATCAAGATTACGAAAGGAATTTCAAGAAAACTTATCAAGACTCAAATCCTTCAACTTTGAGAACGAAATTGCATAAAAATAACATGATTGGCGTGTGGATGAACGAACCCAACACTATGATAACTCACATACCTCTTAGGGATCAAACCCTTGACGAAACAATCTTCGATCCGCAATAAAATCTGATGATCGCCTTGAATCTTCCCTCCCTTCTCCTCTTTTCTTTTCTTGAACTTTTTTCTAAAACCCTAGCGTAAATTAAGATTGTAAAACTGAACCAAATCAGTTTAGACCCCTAAATATTACCATAATTAGTTTTAAGTTGATGGGGTAAGGAAAAGACCAAAATACCCCTCATATTGTCGGGTAACTTTCCTTAACTGAAAAGTCTGACTTCAAACGGGCATATCTCCCTCATACGAGCTCGAACTTTGGCAAACTCGGTGGCGTTGGAAAGGGAATTCCAAGACCTTTCATTTGATATCTTGTGGGCCGCCTAACACATCTTGTATTGAAAGTTATAGTCGTTTGAAGTTGACCCAAAATTCACAACTTAAGAATAACTTATAAAATTTCAAATTTGGCTCTTTCCAAATAAGTTCTTCTTATATTTATCTCTTTCAAATACCGAGGTGTTACAGTATGTTTCCTTCCAAGTTCAAGCTTTTATGTTATGTTCAGTGTTCCCCATACATACTCGTACATTTAATGCATTGATGTCATTTGGCTTCTATCGTTTCATGATGCAGATACAGGAGATCAAGGTCATCAACAGGTGCTTCGTTGATACTATAGCAGTTCGAGTTAGCTTTGGTGAGCCTACTTGCTTCCGTAGGATCCCTCATTTACTTTCATTTATTTCAATTTTGTTAGGATGATCGAGGGTCTTGTCCCGACATCCCTCATAGTATTAAAGGCTTCATAGACAGTAGTAGTTGAGAAGTCTGTTTCATTTTCTATTGTTAATGTTCTAGACTTGAGTTGCCCTTGTGGCCAATTTGGATATTTTGAAATGTTCTAAGTTAAGTATTTGAGACATTTGAGTTAAAACTTTATATTTGAGTTTAACTAATGTTAAGTAAGTCTTCCGCTGAGAGTTCAGCCAGGTCAAGGGTTCGCTTGGGGCCAGCAATGGTTCTCGAGTGACGGCCACGTCCAGGGTGTAGGCTCAGGGCGTGACAAACTTGGTATCAGAGCATAGAGTTCAAGAGTCCTAGGGTGTCTGTGAAGTCGTGTCTATAGAGTCTTAGTTATCGGTATGAAGCACACCACATCTATAATTAGAAGGCTGCGACATTTAGGAACTATCTCACATCTATCATACTCTTTTCGTGCGATAGAGTTTAACTCTATAAAGTTTCTTTCTAATTCATACTTGCACGTATCTTTTAGATCATGCCTCCACGAAGAGCTCTCTGAGGTCATCCTGCTAGGAGGAATGTTGATCTCTAGGATCAAGGGTTCCACAATGCACCAAAAGTGCAACCCCAAGGAGAGGTCACTAATCCTAAGTTCCGAGATGCTATCCGGATGCTGAGTCAAGTGGTGACCAACCAAGTTGGGCCACAAAGAGAGAATCGACAGGATGTGGTTGATACATCCAAGATCCGTGAGTTAGGGTCAGATATGGAGTCGAGTTGGGTCTCGAATCAGGGTCAGATCGCGGGTCATGATTCAAAAGTTGAATTTTGAGTTGGATTTGGGGTCGGAGTCAGGTCAGGTCTCAGGTTTGATCCTGATTCAAAATTGGATCCTAAGTCAGATCTTGGGGGCGGGAGTCGAGGTCGAATCACGGTCAGATCTTGGGTCTTGGGTTGGGTGTATTGATCAGATCCCGAGTTGGATGTTAGGATTGAAAGGTGGGGTCGGATCTCGTGTCGGAGTCGGGCCTCGATAGAGGTGGCAAATCAAACTCAATCCATTCAACCAGCCCGGTCCATTTAAAATAGGCGGATTATTAACCCGCTCATTCATTAGCTCAACTCATTTCAACCCATTAGAAATTGGGTCAATATGTAATCCGAATTGGCTCATGAAAAATCTTGTAAAAATATTTTTTCAATTTGGTATGTTGTGTATAGTTATAATAATAAAAAAATATTAGGTACTAAAATAGTTTAAAAGAACAAATAAAATAATTAAGCTTAGTAAAAGTTGGGTTGGGTTGGGTCTTGACCCGTAATGTAACTCATTACCTAACCTATTTTGACTCAACCCATTTTGATTCAAGCAAATTTGGGTTGGATTGGGTCTTGACCCTATGATTGTCTTAACAAATTATGACCCCTCCAAATTTGACCTAACCCGTCCAATTGTCACTCATAGGTCTCGAGTCGGGATCGGGCCTCAAATCGAGTGTCGAAGTCATGTCCTGAATTGTTCATTAAGTGTCTGCTTCAAATCCCAATTTGGAAGTTAGATACTGATCCTGGGTCCTGAGTCAGGTCTCAAGGCTAGATTCCAAATTAAAAAAATATTTTTCATTCACCAACTTAACTTAGAAAATATTTTCAAGTAAGTATTTTTCACTTATTAATTAAAGATGAGAAAATAATTTAAAATCCAACTTATTTTTTAAGAAAATATTTTTCTTCGTACCGACATATTACATCATTAAATCACACTTGACCAACCAAAATAGAACGGCCATGAATATTTTACTCAAAAAAGACTTATCATCATGCATGTGACAACAGGTGGCACTAATTAGTTGATTGATTGCATCAACCAGGCACATGGCAACAACACAAAGGATTTCTAAATTATCCACTCTTTTTTTAATTTCTTCTGATGGTAAGTATCTGCTTGTTTGCAATCCACGTGGTTTAAATTACGTCTGTTTACGTGCACTCCTCCGTGCCATTTGTTGTCTAATGGACTATAATTTTTTTCCATATTTATTTTTAGATATTTTTAAAATTCTTTTACAACGACAATACTTCATTTATCCCTAATTACTTGTCCACATTTCATTTTTTAGTTATTCCTAATTATTTGTCCATTTTGACAAATCAAGAAAGGACAATTTTGTTACCTATTATATCCTCAATTAATTACTTTGAAAAATATAGAACTTCTTAAAAATCTTAAGTTTTTAATTCATCCACTTCATAATTAATAGGGGTAAAATGGTAAACTCACTATGTCAATTATTATTTTCTTAATAGGTGTGTCAATTCAAAGGTGGGCAAGTAATTAGAGATAGAGGAAGTACTATTTTTAGAGCCTTTTTTATATTGCTATTGGAAGCTCAGAAACACTTATTTTGAGAAAAAACATATTTTGTTAAAAAAATAGGTGTTTGGCAAACCTGTAAAACTGGTTTTAAATAAAAGCAGGTAGTTTTTCTGCTGTTGAAAAGAAGCTAAAAATTTCTATTTTTTTTATAAAAAAAAGAAAGAAGCAAAATAGAAAAAAAAAAAATCAAGACTAATATATATATCTTATTAGTTTAATTAACATATCTCGTATATTTGATTAAGTTCCATTTAATAATTATATTTTTATTTTTATATGATAAATTTAATATTTTATTTTACGTTTACGTATTATTATTTAATTTTTTATTTTACGTATTATTTTACATAATTAGAAAACAAGAAAAAGGTAACAATAACATTAATTGTAAGATTAGAAAAAAGGAAGAAAAAATAACAATTACATATTTCAACCTTTCAAAAAATGTATAAGATTGGTTGAAAATTTGATATGAACAATTTAATTTAATAAAAATAAAAATTTAATTTTATTTATTTTAATAGATATTTAAATTAGTTTTTCTCTATAAAATAATCTTAATTAAAAGTACAGTAATACTTGCACTTAATCATAATTTAACTCTCAAAAGTATTTTTTTTAAAAAAGATTAGTCAAACACGATTTGCTTATAAAAAGCACTTTTCAAATGAATTAGCCAAACACAAATTGTTCTTTTTTTCAAAAGCATTTTTCTAAAAAGAAATTTTAAAAAAAATTATTTCAAAAAATAAGCAGTTTTTAGCAGCAATGTGAAACAGGCTCTTAGTGTTCGTTGTGTAATATAGGTAATTTTTCTATTTTAATTTGTGTGACGTCAACTGAACTTGGAGTCAACTAAATATAATACAATATTTTAATTCATTAATTATTATAATTTTTAATATTTTAAATATATTTTATACACTAATTTATGTGGCATATATGTAATTTTTAGAATTAATTGAATTTTTCTGTATTTTTATATATTTTAAATTATTGATTATTATTATTTATAATAATTTATTCATAATTTTTAAAATATATATCATATTAAAAAAATAACCAAAAAAATTAAAGTGTTTCAAAAAATACCATCATCTAGATATAAGACCCAAAAAAAGATATAAGACCCAACGACAAATGGCTACCCGTTTTTGACTGCTTATGAACAGTAGTAATAACTTAAAGATAAATATATAACAATTTGATAATTATTTTAATTCACCTTCACTTACTTACAATAAATATGTTTTAAATAAATATGTTTTAATTTCATTTGATGTCTAACTTCAACTCACATGTGCTTTAATGACTTTTGTCCTATAAACATTTTCTAATCTTTATAAATCATCTTTTGGTTAATCCTAAAGTTGGGATAGATTCATAAGAGATCTGATTAGATTTTACTTATGATATCCATTAAAATGAAACATCAAAAGAATTAATTGTTGAGTCATACGAAGTAAGAAATATTTAAGTGTCGTTTTTAGAAAAGAAATTGAACCACTTATTTTGATCGAGAAGAATATATCATTCAACGGAGAAATTTTAAAATTGCTGAGATGATAGTGAATTTTTAATGTAAATTTAAAATGAATGATAATTAATAGGTCATACTAGTCTTTTAAGATGTCAACTAGCAATATCTCTGTGTGAAATATGTTTTGCTATTATATTTTTATTGTTTAAAGATGTAAATTATTAGTCTTAGAATTATATAATAATAGACTGTGTAATTATTTAAAAAGAAAAGGGTATAGTATACCCATTTATTTTGTAATTTGAAGTTGATATATAAATTGATAAAAAATATGATTCATATATAGTCTTATTATTACATGAATGACCCATATTTACCCTTTACATAAACGAAGGGGAAAAAAAAATTAAATTTATTTTTTTCATTGTTTTTTAAAAAAAATAATTGTGTAGGGTATATAATTTTTTTTATTACTTTGATTCAACAGATAATTTGAATTTATTATTTTTATTGACAAATTTATTTTAACTCATTTTCTTGTAATTATTTTTTATAAATACCTCAATTAATTTTTACATATACAAAAATAAATTATAAAATATAACACAGAAAAAAATTTAATTCTTAAATTTTGTTACTTTTATTAAATAAATAATATATGAGTTACTTTTATAACGATAGAAATATATGATTGATTTTTTTACTTTCGTTAGATAAAAAGTGTGTATATATGAGTCATTGTATAACAATAGGGGTATATATAAGCTACTTTCATAATGAGTGGTATATAGATCTAAATGACAAAATTGAGGGGTATATCAAACTATTTTTTCTTTTTTCTATTAATGTCACGGTGGTCTTGTCCAGTCAATATAATGATGATATTTTTTATTACATTTGATAAAGATTAACGACTTAGGAGAATATAAATGATAAATTAAAAATTGATTTGAAATGAAAATAAATGTTATATTAGCGAGAATAATTGTTATATGATATATAAATGGTTTAAAAAGTAATTATATGAATTATAAATTTTATCTACATATGAAATTAATAGCTAGTAGATATGTATAAATTAAATGTGTTTTTCTTGACAAAATATGAATTTATGGGTCAGTTTTTAAATGTGAAAAATCTCAATTCATAATTTGAAATATCCAAATCATGACTTTTAAAGAATCTAAAATCTCATAATTTCAAATTATGAAATGAAATTAATATAAAATTACATGTCCAAATAATACTAATTTTACATCATAAAATAAAATCGCATATCCAAACACTTACTTAGTAAACACAAATCTTTATTCAACAACGAAATTAATAAGAAAAAGTGACTGAGAAGTCGCAATTACAGAACACTTTTGTTGACTTATACGATGAGGGAGCAATGAATAACAAAGACTCAAATCACAATAACATTCAAAAGGATAAGAGAAGAAAAAAGAATCAAGTAATGCTTGGGTTGAAAAATTCTTTAATAATGATACGTGGGAGGTGTCAAGATAAGTCCAAATATAAGCAATCTATCTAATTCATCTAAAAAATTTTAATAGGACTAAAGATAATTTGAATTAGATTTAATCTCAAGTGTATTCAAACCTTAATCCATTTTTAAAGAATCTTCAATTTCAACCCGTTATAAATTTTTTATTTGCATTAGCGTAATGTATGTTCTCATATAAAAGGTATGAATTTCTATTTATTTTATATTTTTTAGGATTTATCTATCCATTTGTAACTTATTTTTGTTATTTTCTTGAGTTGAAATTTAAATTGCGATTATAAAAATTAAATTATAATATGTTATAATTATTGAAATTAAGCAGATTGAATTGAGCAGTCATGACACAATTCAATTTTTAGCCCATTTAAATTCAATTTATTTGAATCCAAAGTAAATCTATATTAATTATAATCCTTTTTTAGTATTTCTAATTTTAACTCAACCATCCATTTAACGACCGAGTACAAATGAGAGAAACACAACAAAATTAAAAGCAAAATTTGAAGTGAACAACACACCAAAAACGAGGATTCGAAGAAGTTCACAACAGTGGTCATCAACACACAAACCCCTCCCCCATCCACCCACCCACCGAAGTACTATCATTTTTCTTTTACATGATTATTACTGGTGTGAAATCACAATCTTGACATTTAACCAAAAGTGATGAACTAGATTGGTAAATCAATAAAAGTTCTTTTAAATAGAAGTAGAAATAAAAAAATATATTGGAAAGAAGTTGAAAGTTTTTTGCTTTTTAAAAAAAGCAGCGAAATCAAAAAATTATTTGTCTCAAGACTATAGTATTCTTTTCATATATACATATTTATCAATATATTTCTTATTAATTAATTAACATATTTCATAAGCTTGGTTAAATTTCATTTAAGAATTTTATTTTCTATTTTTATATAATAAATTTTATAATTTATTTTATGGTTATATATTATTTTACGTATTAGTTTGTAGAATTAGAAAAAAGTAACAACAATATTTTTACAAAACTAGAAAAAGGGAAAAAAAATAACAATTAAAGATTCTAGCCTCCTAAAAAGATATAATATTGATTGAAAATTTAAACTTGTAAATTTTAATTTTAAAAAATAAAATTTAATTAATTTTTTTGATAGATTTTACAAACTCAAACATATATGATATAAATTAATTTGATACTCTAACTTGAAAAATAAAATAACAAGATATTATAATATATAGATTTTAATGTTGAAATTTAAAAAATTGAAGTTTTGAAAATTATGATTTTTATAATTTAAAATAATATTTGAACATGCATTTTAGTTGGAACAAATTTGAAATTTGGTAAGTATGTGTTTAAAATATTTGAAGTTCAATTTTTAATATTTTTAAAATCTAGGGTCAAATACTACATACTAGTAAAGTATTTTTTTTTTCAAAAACAACAATAGAAATGGAGAGAATATTATCCTTATATTTGACAAGGCATAATCGAAACCGTACTCTATCCATTATCCAGATATCTGTTCCGTTTTATTCTGGTCCAGATCTATTTCAAAACGAATCAATTTGAACCGTTGGATTATGATAAAGCAAATTGTACCTTCTAAAAAGATTATAATATTCCCAAATTTGATCCACCTGTCGCTTTGTCTCTCGCCTTTTTCCCTTTTACGTCAATCTTGAAATCTCCATTAACAAGATAAACTAAGAACAGAAGAAAGAAAAGGAGAATAACCCTTTTTTCAGATTTCCAGTTTCTTCATCAGGGTCGATTGCAAATTTTGTGTCTCTTTTGGGTTTTTTTTTATTTTTTATGTTGAGGTGTTTGTTTGAGAATTTGAGATCATTTCAAAAGGAAAGCCATGACGAAATTGATGAGCAAAGGTTTTATGTTTCCTTCGTCTTATGATTGTGGTGAAATTTATCATCATCGTCGTCTTAATCTACCTGGGATCTGTTCTTTTCCCAATAAATCGGTCAATCTTTCTTGTCTTCCTTCGTTGAACCTTTCATCTTCTTGTTTGCCAAGAACCGATTTTTATGGTCGTAGATTGGTTATAAATGAAGGCGTATCCAAGTTCAACCGAAGAAACTCCCAAGTTGTTGATATCACTGCTCAGGTTTGTTTCTTTTTTGTTTTTGAGGGTTTGTGGTTGAAGATCTTGAATATGAGTAGTTTTGGATCATATTTGTTTTCATGATTTTGGGGTCAAATCAAACTTTGTTGAATATTGTTCATTTGCCTGATATTGGTTTAGGTCATTTTTGCTGTATGATGATATGTTTTCCTAAATGGATGCCTTTGTTCAATTTTCTCAACTTGTTTTCTGTGTGCTTACAGATGAGTATTGGAATCAGGAAAGCACAGAAATGGTGGGAGAAAGGGGTTCAACCTAACATGAAAGAGGTGAACAGTGCACAAGAACTTGTTGACTCTCTTTTGAGTGCAGGGGACAAATTAGTTGTTGTTGATTTCTTTTCCCCTGGCTGTGGAGGTTGTAAAGCTCTTCACCCCAAGGTAGAAAAAACTCCTTTTCTTGTTTAAGAATGTTTTTGAATGTCAATATAAGATCTGTAAACTGTATTTGTATTAGTTTTGAACTGACTTTGTTGAATTGGTAAATACAGTTGTGTCAGCTGGCAGAGATGAATCCAGATGTGCAGTTTTTACAGGTGAACTATGAGGAACACAAGTCGATGTGTTACTCTCTTAATGTACATGTTCTCCCATTTTTCCGTTTCTATAGAGGAGCTGAAGGCCGTGTTTGCAGCTTTAGCTGTACCAATGCCACGGTTAGTTCTTTATGCACCTATTACCTGCTTTTTCTATAGCTCCGCCATAGCAATTTATCGTGTTTCTGGATAAGAATGTTGATGATGGATTCCAATAGCTGTCAATGCTTTCTTCGAATTCAGTGAAAGTCATTGGATCTCGCTTTTCTTGTCTAGGTCTGTCCTTAAGTTTTATCCACAATTAACACTTTCAATTGATAGATCTTCTCCTTGATGTCTTCAAGATACTAGTCTTGAATCTTGATCTTCTTAGAAATGTGAAGCAGTGATTTGATATACCGAGCTAGATTCTCTGCGAATGTTATAACATCAATGCTATTTTTGGCTGTGCATTCATTTTGTTGTATTTGTCATCTTTGTTTGAAACTGTAGTCTAATAACAGTGTTGCATACTATGTAACAGATCAAAAAATTCAAAGATGCACTGGCGAAGTATGGTACAGATCGTTGCACCCTTGGGCCGCCAAAAGGGCTGGAGGAGAAAGAGCTACTAGCACTGGCAGCTAACAAGGATCTCTCCTTTAATTACACTCCAAAAACAGAAGAAGCACCCGTCCTTGTTACCTCACAAAAGGAAGTTCAGGATACAACTCCTCCAAATATAGAGTCCCCTCTACCACTTCCTCTTCCTCTCCCCATTACGTCAACTAGCTCACAGACGGCCAAACGGGATACAGAGAAAGAAGCATATGCTACTTCTGGTAGATGATTTTAAAACTTGTGGTAAATGATGTTGAAGAGGTTATATCTGTACAGCTATATATATTATGCTTTGTTGTGTTATAAGACGATTGCAGTCTGGAGGAACTTAGATATTAGTATAGGGAATGTGAAATATTTACTGGCTACTGCTGGGTATAATCTGGTCTTGTACATAGTTAATGTGGAAGCTCTGGTATATATGTGAAGCCTGAGCGATAGCGAGAGTCCACTCTTCCCTTTTACTTGGCTTCTCCTTTTTTAATTGGAGTAAGTCGAAATGGTTCTCTGATATTAGTAAGATGTTTGTACTGGTTTTTGATCTCTTTGTTATTGAGTAATGATAATATGATTGTCTTTTTTATTCTCCTGTTTCTGACCGTGTTTAGCTTCAATACAATTTCACGGCTCCAATGACATTGTTTTTCATTCCATGGAGTCTATTCAAAAGACTGTTAAAGAATCTAAAGTCACAAATCATATAGTTTTGGAGGGGGATGAAGAAGATGTAGCACATGTTATAACTTAGGTATCTAAATAAGCAGACATATCTCCCAAATCAAGTAGGAAAACAACAGGGAAAGGCAAGAAGAATGGTAACTGTTAAGTGATGTGAAGCTTCATCAATGGAGAACTATACAAGAGTTCCCATGGAGAAAAGAGGAGAGCTCTAGAGAGAAAGAGATGATATTATTTCGACTCAAAATGAACTGTATAGCTTTACATCATTTATACACACAACTTTCTTTTTAACTAACTTGTTTAATAACTAAGGGACCGTTTGGTTATTGGTTCGAGTTATGCAGGTATTAGTTATGCAGGGTTTATTTATGTAGGATTTAGTTATGTAGGTATTAGTTATGCATGTATTAGTTATGTAGGTATTGGTTATGTGGTATTATTTAGTTATGCAGAGATTACCATTCATGAATTATTAGCTATTGAATATTGAATTTGTTGTAAAATAATATATTATTATTTACAACAAATGAGCAAGCAAATAATATAAATTCTCCCTATTTTTGAATAAAAGTAAAGAAAAAAGAATTCTCCATTTATACTTAAGTGAGAATTATGTTTATTTTTTTGCTATTTTATTTTATTTATTTTTCAACTCAAACGAGCACTTTAAATTAATTTCTTGATTTATCGAAACCACAAATAAATTCTAAACGAAAATAATCTAAAAGACAACAACTCTTACTCCTCCAGTTTCCATTGAAGCACCACCGCCACCTTCTCTTGAAGAGCAATCACTGTAGTAATCACCTATTTAATATTTTTTGCAACTTACTTAAAAATAAATAAATCCAATATAGCTATGCTAATAATCTATATAGTTAGGTAATGTTCTCAATAAAAAGACATAAAAATAAATCAATAGGGGTAAATGTGTAATTTATTATTTTAATGCATGTATAATAATACTCACATAATTTATTTCACGTTCTATCCCGCATAACTTATACATAGATTTTCTCATGAGTTATGTTGGTATTAATTATGTAGGACTACAAAAAAACACAACCAAACATCGAATAAAATTAATATATAAATAACTTTTATACAATATTTAGAATCCTACCAACCAAACATGATATAGATTAGGTTGATTTTTCTACCTAAGACAAAACTTCTACCAAACAAAGTAAAACTGATACAATTTTTTATACAGGAATAAAATGTAAGTTATACAGTAACCAAACGGGCCTAACTTTATTTAATAAACTAACTGCTTAGCTGTAGCCAGCTGGCATTGACACTCCCCTCAAGCTCAGCAGTATGTCTGCTAATTGTAAATCAGTCCTTGCGTGTTCGGTTTGAATTACCCCTTCTTCCATCTTTTTCTTGACGAAATGACAATCTATTTCTATGTTATATATGGGGTTAGCCACTATTTGTATTGTTATTTTGCAGTCACTATACATCTTCACAGGCAACTTCAATTCCCAATTCAATTATGTGAACAACCACACCATTTCTGCAGTTGCACTAGCCATACTTTTAGACTCTGCAGAGCTTCTGAAAATTGTGTTATGCTTCTTGGCTTTCCAAGATATCAATGAATTTCCTATCTTTACTACAAAATCAGTAACAAATTATTATTTTTTTGTCATAGGACAAGTAGCCCGATTTGTATCACAATGCACAATTAGTTATTTCGATACTTCAAATGATAAAAGAATCCCTAAACTAGGAGCACTTTTAAGGTATCTCACCACCCTTAATATTGCCTCCGTGTGGTATTTCTCGGGCATGTGCATGAACTGATTGAGGATATGTACTGCATAGGTTATGCATAAGCTATGCCATGCCTTGTCATTGTAATATAGCAACTTCCTCACTAGCTTTTTATAGCTTGTTGGATCTTGTAGTAAACCATATGTACCGCTTCTTACCTCTGCGGTTCCATCATATAACACATTGGTGAGCCTTGAATTAGCTTCAAGAGGTGCGCTGACAAGTTTGGATCATGCAAAACCAAGATAAGAGATATAAATCCAAAGTAAATTTTCTTTGATATACTGAGATACCCTTCTTATTTCTAGCAATTTCAAGACTAAAAGGAAATACTTCAATTCCACAGGTCCTTGATCTTGAAATGTGTCTGAAGAAGGCGTTTGGTGTTCAATACTATAGAAGAAGAAGATCCAATAATTAAGAGATCATCTACATAAACAAGGATGATCACAATGTGGCCACTAGAATTCTTGGTGAACAAGGAGTAGTCATGATGACTTTGGACAAAGCCAAAACTTAAGAGTTCCTTTGAAAATTTCAAATTTCACTGTTTGGATGCCTGTTTAAGGCCATATAGGAATTTATGAAGTTTGCAAACCTTGGAGGGCTCCCCTTCTCTTAAAAAGCCAGGAGGTCCATCTGATGGAGTTCCTAATTCAGCATGGCAATAATAGCAAGAATTGATCTAATTGTAATCATTTTTACAACTGGTGAAATAATCTCCTGATAATCCAACCCTTCCTGTTGTGTATATCTAGCCTAGCCTTGTACCTTTCCACTTTCCTTTCTACATTATACTTCACCTTAAAGACCCACCTACAGTCAATAGCCTTTTTATTAGTAGGCATATCAACCAAACACCAAGTTTGTTATAGGTGAGAGCTTGAAGTTCCAACTTCATGACAGCTAACAAGTGTGTGTCCTTCATTACTTCAATATGACATGTAGGCTCTTTAATTGCTGAATAATTGCATATAGAATGGTAATATAATGTAGCTAGCTGAGGATACATAGGACATATAATCAGATAAGGGATATAGACAAACAAGCATTGGATCTAGATTCTGTATTAGAAGGTAGAGATGTATGGACAAAATTATGCAACCAATTCGGAGGCTTGGGCACTCTTTTGGTCCTCCTGGGTTCCAGAGGTTCTGGTGGAGGTACTACTATATGAGGTGAACCTGGAGGTTTTAGTCCAGCATCATGTGAAGCAACTTCCCCTGCTATGTCCAAATTTAAAAGAGAATAAGTAGTGTTTGAAATTATGATGCTATGGAGATTTGATACCTCCAAATGACAGTCAGTCAGTAGATGAATCTGAGCCAGAAATTGTTTGGAAAGGAAAGACACATTCCTTAAATACAACATCTCCATTAACAAACAATTGCTTCCTGTCAATGCCGTAAAGAAGGTAACCTTGTCGTGTGCTAGAATAGCCCAAATGAACTGCCTTCTCAGCCCCGGGCCCAAACTTGTCACCAGTATCCTTGGTGATAGTTGCATAACATAAGCTACCTAGAACTCTTAGGTATTGTATATTTAGCTCTCTTCCATAGAAAACTTCAAAAGGTTATTTGTTTAGCAAGGTCATGGAAGGTATTCTATTGATGAAATATACTGCATTCTGAACATATAACCCCCAGAATATCAAGGGTATGTGACCTTGGAATCTAAGAGATCTTTCCACCTTAAGAATTTGTCTATGTTTTCTTTCAACCACCCATTTTGCTGGGGTGTGTGAACACATGAGCTCTGATGAAAAACTCCTACAGACTTGAATAAATCTTTACAGTGTGCATTAAAAAATTTAGTTTCATTGTCACTTCTGAAAACTTTGACAAATAGCAAGCTGATTTTTATTAGCAACAAGAACTTTTTTTATTATAATATTAACTTCACTCTTGAGTTTCAATAAGAACAACCAAGTCATCCTACTACAATCATCTACTAAAGTAAGAAAAAATATATTCTCATCATGTGTGGGAGTTTTGTAAGTACCTCAAACATCTCCATGGACTAAATCAAAAGATTACTAGCTCTATTGACATTAACTGGGAAAGAAAGTCATGTTTGCTTTGCAAGTGGAAAAATAGAACAAGGGAAGTTTCTATTAGCACTTGTTGTTGATTTTATGATGGACATTTATTGTAGAGCTCTACTGGGAATCTTTCCAATCCTCTTGTGCCATAGCTTTGCATCAGGTTTGGTGACAACAATTGAAGCTAAAGCTGAGGCACAATGCTCTCACACCTTGTAATCTCAATAGTATAACTCTCATTCTAATTACCAATCCCTCTCTCCTTCACAATTAAAAGATCCTGCATCAAACAGAAGTTAGGGGAAAATGTCATATAATATATAAGTTCCCTTGTCAACTTGGAAACAGATAGAATATTGTGTTTAAAATCTGAAACACACAATACATTTTGTATATCTCCTTAAAATAGCCTACAACTACCAATATGTATGATGAGAACTTTAGTCTCATTAGGAAAGTATACCTTTGATGCTGTTGTTCACAAGCAGTGTACAAAATAGCTAGGCCTGATGCCATGTGGTGTGTTTCCCATGTATCCACTATTCACCTATTCAACACATCATTAACATTAAAGGCTGTAATAGTACTTATTGTGTTGGTTGTAGCTGCAGTTGTTCCCTCATTTGCATTCTCCTTGTCGAGCATTTGTACAAGATGGTTGTATTGGGTAGGTGTGAGCATTGGTTGTCCTCCCCTGCATGGTTTCCAGGCTGCATTCCCATAAAACCTTGATTTAAAGGGTCATTGTTGTGTTGAACATGTGAACAGTAGGATAATGTCTCAAGTGTTCCTGGTAAACCCCCATGTCCATAACTTGCATTCCCCTATAGGTGTTGGTGAATATTTTTGGTAGGTTTTTGATCTTGTGGTCTGGTGTAGGATGAATTTTTGGCAATAATGCCTGGCATGCCTTCTAATTTCTGTCCCTTCCGGTTAGCAGGATAACCAACAAGTCGATAAAAATCCCTCTTAACATGGCCTTGCAGTTTGCAAAAATCACAGCGTTCGTTGGAATTGGGATTGTTGGAGTTGTTTTTTTGAACTTCTGGTGTGACCCCCTCGCACTCCATAAGGTTGTAATATCATTCCTTCCACAATATAATTAGGGACACATCTACCATTTTTTTTCTTTCATCCTCAACAATCAGGGCATAAGCTTTATTAAGCGTGGGCTCAGAAGTCTTCATGAGAATCTGACATCTTTCTTGGTCATATGAATCACTTAATCCACTAAGAAATTGGTGTAGACAGAGTTGTTGAAGGTGTTCGACATTCTCTTTCACCTTTGGACAAAAATAATTTGGTGATGGAACCATAACATCAAACTCGCCCATAGTTCATGTAGCTTGGTGATGTAATCAGATACAAAGTGTGTCCCTTGACAAATCATTGCAATCTCTCTAAGTAATTGAAAAATTCGCATGCGATTAACTTTATCAAACCTCTCCTTCAAATCCCTCCACACAAGATAAGCATTGGATTCATACACTATACCCTTTAGAAGATTCGGTGCAACTATATTCATGATCCAGGATAGAACAAGGCATTGCAAGTTTACCAATGTTCATGATGTTAATCCATGTGAAGTGAAATTAGCTTTTTTTTTCAAGCTTCAAGATCCCTTGTGTGTTGTGTTGTGTTACCCTCTTCTAGTTGACTCAATACATGATTTATACCTTTGAGAGCATTTTTCTCTTCTAGTTGGAGTAATTCAAGTTTGTTCTTTTTCAGTCATGTCTGAAATAGAAACAAGAAAATAATAAGAATGGTTATACCACTCAGTGTGACAACATATGCCATTATTATTTGTAGAAGACAAAAATTATTTAAGAAACTTAATGACTAAACAAATTTATCAAGACCAAATAATTCTTTTATCTAAACCATAATATATATACTCAAATATCAACATATGGTTGTGAAAAATAAATAAATATAAAGTCTACAAACCCAAAAGGTTTTGACCAGATTCAAAAAATATATATTTAATTATACAAATTTCACATGTCTTGATAAGATTTTTTTTTTTAATTTCAATCCATTGTACAAGTACAATATTACTCCCCTAAGTAAATAGGAATGAATGTCATATCAAATGACAAATTAAATATTTAAATAAGTATTAATATCTAGTAACAAGAAGGTAAATCACATTTTCCATAAAAGTTTAAGGCTCCCATAGTACAAATATATATGTACTTGTTTTCATATTCTAAAAGGATATTATATTTAAAGCATTTTACTTTTCCTTTGACTTTTTCCCGTAAAGAAAGTGCAAGAACCCAACTTTATAAAATAAATAAATTAAAATGTGCAAGGTCATTTAATATACATAATACTCCTTTTCACTTCACACCTCTATTCAAATTCAACTTTTTATCTTATTTCTAGATATATAAAAATTCCCAAAAGAACGAGAAAAAGTAACTTCACTACCAGAAGAGAAGAACGATGGAAAAAATTCAACATTTTTCTTCATTTCTATCCAAAACAGTTCAAACAATAATAATTTTTTATCACCTTTTCTTTTCCCAACTCAAAAAACAAATTTCATTGATAGAAAGACGAAATTGAAGAATCGAAAGTATGTTCTTAGTTTTACAATCAAATTCAATTTTTTCTTTTAGTAGGGGAGTTCGAATTAACCATAAATTTATAGAAAAAATATACTAATCTTCATATAAATATTTTTTACAATTTTTTTTTTATAACACATAATCAGTACATAATTTCAAAAAATACTATATAAACATCGAACAATTAACAATGGCTCTGATACCACTAATAGATTTAAACAATATATTTTTATAATATATATATATATATATATATATATATATAGTTTTCCCAAAAGAAACACAATAATAAATAAATAAAACTTTTATTCAAATATGTTTCACACGACTTTTGAGGAAAGAAACATAAGTACTAGATACTTCCAATAAATAAATAAAGGAAAAAGTTTTCTAGTAGTACTAAAACTCTATTTTGAAAAAAAAAATTCTCAAATAATAAAGTAAGTAATGTTGCTATTTGACACGACACTTTTTTGACACAAATGACATGATTGAGCTTAAATACTACAATGTTCTTTAACACTTTTGGCTCCAAAACCATCTAAATTTCCCTCCAAATAACAAAATCACCTTTGAATTTTATTTATTTTTTAATTTCTTCCGATATCTTTACTTCCCCTTTACTTTACTCATTTTATCTCACATTCAAATTTTAGCTTTCATTAATCATCTTATCTCTCATTGTGATTTTAAGTTTTTGATCCACTTGCTCGTCGATTTATAAATATAAATTATATAATTATAACAAAATGGATTTCAATAATCAGAATAGCCAGTAACAGACAACTTAAAATTTTATTTTTGAAAAATAGTTTAAATTTAAATTTTTTCGATTCTTTTACCCCGCTCAACCCCTGACTATCCCTATCTCAACTTCCCACAAAAAAAAAATTAAAAAATTATTTTAAAAAAAAAAATTAAAATTTCATTTTCTTTCGCCCACACACACTCCAAGTTTGTTTTTAAAAAAGTAGTTTTAATTTTCAATTTTTTACCCTACCCTACCCACCCCCTACCATCTTCCCTAAAAAATAATGATTTAAAAGTTTATTTTAAAAAAAATAATTTCAAAATTTAAAATTTTTATTTTTCTTACCCAACTCCAACCCCCTACTGAAAGTTAGGTCTCGAATCATGTGTGGTTGCGTCCTGGTTTAAAAGTTTGGGTCGAAATTTTATTTTAAAGTTAAATCTTCGATCTTACATCAATTGTTGGTTGTCGTGGTCAGATCCTGATACAAAAGTTGGATCTCGATTCGAGTGTCGAAGTCAAAACTCAGATTGATGAATCACATTCAGGTTTGGGTGTCGGGGTCAGGGTCAGGTCCTAGCTCGAATATCCGGTCTCAATTCGAATTTCAGGTCTCGAGTTGAAAGTCGGGGTCAGGTCCTAGGTCAGAATCTCATGGTCAAATTTCAGATGTGTCGTCGGGGTTGTGTCCTAGTTCGCGTGTCGGGGTCATGTCCTAGTTCGCGTGTCGGGGTCATGTCCAAAAGATTGATTTTCGGGTCAAAAATTATTTTCTACTCTTTAGTAGAAAAAAATATATTTGATTAAAAATGTTTTTCATTCACAAACTAAACGCTAAAAAATATTTTCTACTCACCAACCAAACTTGAGAAATTAAGTTAGAAATCCACTTATTTTCTAGGAAAACTTTCCAAGAAAACATTTTTTCTTCATACCAAACACATCCTAAGTGTTTTTTATTTGAAAGGAAACAATTATTGGGCAGTGTAATTTCTTGAAACCATCTAGCGTTTAAGACTTTTCTTAGTGGTTTAACTTTAAAGGACATTTTGGGTGAAAAAAATTAATTTACAGCAGCATCCTTATCAGTCACCTCTAATTATGAAAATAACCCCAAAAAATAGAGTCGTGCCAAAAGAGTCATGCCAAATATATTTATTGTAAAGTAAGAGGTACTATTAATAATCCAAGTAATAGTCACAAAATAGTACTAACATAACATCACTTTTCATGAACTTACTGGAATTAGTACAACTTTTAAAATAGTAGTATAACTTTTAAAATAAAGACACCAACATGACTATTGTGATTTTTTTAAAATAGTAGTACAATCAATGATGACTATGATACCATTGTTAGAATTTCATAACAAGTACAGGATTGTGTACCTAATAATAGTAGCGGAATGATAATTGAATCTTGTGAAAGAGTTGCTCCTAGTTCAACTTTGAGTCTCAAGAATTCAAAGTAATATATCACAAGCTAAGTGTCATTTTTGTTTTTGTTGATATTTATTTTATTCAGAAAAAAAAGTGAAGAACACAAAACAGAAAAAACAAAGGGAGAAATAGAATAACTAAAATTTTATCTTCTCTACTGACATCAACAAAAACAAAAGGAAAAAAAGGTCTGAAATATATCCGAACTTTGACCGAAATTATTGTTACGATATCGAACTTTGGAAAGGACCTTACCCTTCTGCACTATTTAATAGTGTATTTTAAAGGTATATATGTGCCCACGTGGACATCATAAATATTGCATCATTATAAATAATAATGTGTCCACGTGGACACATATATACCTTTAAAATACACTATTAAATAGTGCAGGGGGGTGAAAGGTCCTCCATAAAGTTTGGTATCGTAACAATAATTTTGGTCAAAGTTGAAGTATTTTTCAGACCTTTTTTTCAAAACAAAAATGACAGTTAGTTTGTGAAACATAACTTTAATTTCTTAAGACTGGAAGTCGGACTTGGAGAAACTCATTCACAAGATTCAATTATCATTATGTTGCATTCCGTTGCTGTTAATTAGTGCACAACCTTGTACTTGTTACGAAATTCTAACAAAAATATAACCAATAAAATCAAAATGAATCAAAATTGTTACAAACACACTTTAATATTCATGATTTTTTTCAACTTAGAATTCTTAGCAATATTCTTTAGTGTTGTCGGATTTCGAATTTTTAACTTGTGAAGAACTACCATTTACAATATTCTTCAATCTATTATGTTGTATTTTTTGTACGAAGTTGAAATTTGAGTCATCCGTCAAAGAAATCGTGAAAATCTTACACTATCTTTTTCCTTTTGATTTATAGATTTAATATAACCATCAGTTATCCTTCTTCTGTAGTACTCACATTCTTCACTGATGTTTAAGTGAATATATGCAATTTGAAACTTGTTCCTCAATTTAGGGCTATTTTCTTCAACTACTATGACATTCTTACGAGGAGTGTATGGAAGTTTTTATTTTTTAGACATAATTTTTAAATTGAAAAATTATATTAAGATTTCTCAATTAAAAGTAAGAGTAAGGAGCAAGAAATTAGTAAAAACTAAGAGCGATGAGGATACAGATGAAATCTTTTGGAGAAGAAAGTGGAGAAAGATTTGAAAAATTCTTTTCCTTTTTGAAAAATATTGAAAGATGTGTATCCTCAATTTCCTAAAATGTAGTTATAGATATATTAAATATTAGTTATTAGAGAGAGAAAAAAGTTTCCCCTTTTTTTACTTCTAAATATGATAATTAACATAAAAAGTAAAATTTAATTTAATACAAAATAATCTTAAAATGTTAATAATTATAATTAGATTGTTATTTTAATAATTATTGAAAAACATATTTATGACTAGTAATATAGAATCTTAAATATTTATGTAGTGTGTTTTTCTCTTTAAATAAACCTATCCCCTCCCCCTTTCCTTCCCTTATTCTTCTTCCTCTTCTTCTTCCTCCTCCTCCACCTCCTCCTTCTTCCTTCTTCCTCCTCATTTTTCTTCTTCTTCAATCCTATTTCCCCTTCCACCATTGTCGACGTTATTGCCAGTAAACTATTGTCGTACTTCTATCTTCTTCTCCATCGAATGTTAACCCTTTCACTTACGTTGATATTTTGCTTACCTAAGCTAAATATTTGTTCCTCTTTCATATTAATAGCATCAAACCATTGCCTTCATCTTCTTCCAACTAGCAATTATTTATCACAGTTACAAAAAAAATGACAAATTTATACCAAAAATAAATTCATTCATCTTTTGTTCATCAAAATAAATAAAACTTCACCAAAATATCTGAGACTTAGAAAAAATCAAAAGAAAAATTGGAGAGAGCGAGAGAAAAAGAAAGAGATGGAAGGGATAGAGTGGGTATGTGTGTAAAAAGATGATGAAAATGGTATATGGAAATAGTTGTAGGAAAGGTAACACTGGTTGGGGAAGTAGACTGCCTTCTTTTTCCTTTTTATTTTTATTAATTTAGATGTATAAATTAGAGAGAAAAAAAAATTACTTCCTCTATCTCAATTTATGTGACACATTTTGAATTTCGAGATTCAAACAAGTTTATTTATGACCGCATATTTTTCATATATCTTTAAAATTTTGAATTATCAATTATTATAGTACTTTTTACGTAGCTTACAAATATATAAATTTCATTTTTAAAAATATGAAGAGTGGATGAGCAAATTCTCGATCAGACTTAAACTTTTTAACTCTCGCAAAATGAAATGTAACATAAATTGGAACAAATGGAGTATTATTTTTATTATTTTATGCGCTTAAAGAAGGGTGGACACATTTTTTCTCATGTCAGCACGCTGTGTTCAATATGAATGACTTTTGAACAAACAAGATGTTCAATTGGTACAAGTAGGGGTTGCAAATGGTGGATTGGTTCAGATTTGGATGGATTGAATATGGATTGAGTTAAAATGGATTGGATCACAACTCACCCATATAAAATAGAAATTACATTAGTTCTCCTACACTGCTCAAAAGTAGCTGGAAGATCAGCAGAAAAAGTGTAACGACTGAAAGATGAGAAGTAGCTTTCTGAAATATTTCCTTATTCTTCCATCTCCTTCAAAACGCATCTGTTGCTCTCAAGAAAATTAGCAATGGAGCAGCAACACAAGAATCAAAAGGTATGTAAGATCAAAATGATGAAATCGAGGACGTTGGAACACGGTCCTTTCCATGCTGAGCAACTTCAGGTTTCACAATTTCCCTCTTCCCTTCTTGAATGAATTAATGGGTTATACATATAAAGTTTTGCTTTGCTCTTTGTTCTACGTCATTCTTATGGTAATGACAGTAGCAACAACTTGATGTCCACCTCTAATTTTCAGATGTAGCAAAACTTACAGAGATCAGCTGACCCATTTCCCCTTTTCCTCTAATCGAAAATCCCGATTTTCTTGTTCTTTTTGGTGTCGTTCCCACTCACCCATATAAAATATGGGTAAATATGGATTTGGTCAAATATGATTTGGGTAAAATGGTTGTATCCCACCTTAATCTCCTAAAGCCAAAAAATATTAAATCAGAACTAAATTGGTAATACCTCAACCCCTACCACCTACCCCACTCCTATATTATTATTTTTTTTAAAAATAATTTTTCATACAAAAAAAAGATTTTTTTTTACCCTGTAGCCCCATCGCCCCCCCCCCTCCCCCCCACACATCACCCACCCTGGAATATTTTTTTTAAAAAAAAATTGCCAACCCTACCCCATCCCCCCCCCCCCGCTACCTACCTCCCCCCACACCCAAAAAAAAATTAAATAAAAACAAAATTATTTATTTTTTTTGAAAAAAAAAATTGTCAACCCTACCCCCCTCTCCACCCCACCCAAGACACCTCCCACCCACACACAAAATATTTTATAAAAAAGATTTTTTTAAAAGAAAAAATTCCCCCCAACCCCATATCCTTCCCCACCCCACCACCACCACCCAATTATTTATTTATTATTTTCAAAAACAAATAGTGCAATCAGAACTTTTTATCATAAGTGAGTGATATATGGGTATATATGGATTCTCATGTTTACCCATTTTGTTCATATTTATATGAGCTTAAATAGGTTTAAGTCCATATTTATCCATTTAACAAAATATGAGTTATCCATTTAATTTAGTATGAAAAAGTGGATTCATTTCACTTGTAAGGACTAAAATTACCACCCTAGGTACAAAGACAAGTTGAAATGTCAAGATGAAATATGTGGACCACTTTAAATGACCATCAATAACTTAAGCCTTTTTTATGTGTTCTAATTTATAAAATTCCAAAATCTGTTCATTAATTCGCTAACCCTTATTTAAACCTAAGACATGTAGAGAGAATTTCTATTACTTTTTTGCGCGCTATTTATCATTGTTCTAACAGATAAAAGAAGTTGAGGACATACGCATGAATGCAATACAAAATTTAGCTCATACTCTTGTGCCATATAAAATGGGTCAAACCCGTCTTCCATTCAACCCAAATTTACCTGAATTAATATGGGCAAACTGCAACCCAACCCGTTTTAATTTAACCCAACCAAACCCACTCACTACTTTGAAAAAAATCATAACATTTGAAGAAACCATATATATAAATGATTTTAAAAAAAGAACAGTAGCAACAACAAAGCAGAGAAAACAACAGAGAATAAGATAGGAGCACTAATAATAACTGATAAGGAAAAACTCGACAATTTTCGACTACCCACCAACCTTCTACCTTAATCAAGCCGTCAATAAGCTATAGGTCATATCTTGTCAAATCAACTCGCCAAAACTTTTTCAACCTACCTCTGCCACTCCTAAGACGCACCACAATGAACCTCACACCTCCTCACTAGGACATTTGTACATCTCTTCACATATCCGAATCATCTTAACCTCCCATACATTCATCTCCACATCCTCATTTTTGCTACTTTCATCTTCTGAGCACAACATAGTAAGGTTGAATTACAATAATCAGAGATGGAGGAAAAGTAATATGCTAAAGCTCTACCGACATGCTCAATGCAGAAACAAAAAAACAAGTACAATCACTAGTAGAGAAAAAAGGGTACATAAGGAAAGCAGAAACTAAAACCACAAATCAGTAAAAGCACATTACATAGTTGTCATTATTGTGTTATACAATGGCATTGACTTCTTACCAATCCTATCACAGAAGACTTCTCAGATGCTCTGTAACTGAGAAAATGAAATCCGGATGGTTGAGCTACCAAGAGATGTAGCATTTTTGCATACGAGTGCCTCAGTTGCCTGCTCCTCCTTGTCAAAAAGAACAAGAGCTTGCTGTTTGCCATTCATCTCAAAAAGCTTACTATTGATGATGGGACCATGCTCCTCCAAATGTGCAATAATCTCTGCCTCCGTTACATCCTGGGGTAAGGAGGATAGGTGGATCATCTTGGTAGGGGAGCAGCAATACCTATAGTTTTTAGCAGCATTACGGTTAAAGCGGTTGAGATTTGAATTTGAGTAGTCATGTGTGTCCGGCCCTGTAGTAATATTGGGGTACTTTGAGAAGTTGACTTCCAGACGCTTTTCAAATAACATGGCACCCTATATCCAAATCCAAGGGAGGAAAATTGATAGAAGCTTCAGTATAATGCATAATCATAGACTAAAAGTAAGCAAAGATAAGGGGTATTGTTAAGTGAGGCAATTGAGAATAGTCAACCATGAACATTATTCAGATGTTCATGCAAAGGAAAAATAGCAGCAGAGAGGTTATTGGATGCTTCAAAAGGTATCTAGATAGCTGATAACAGGTGGAACAAATCAAAATAACCTCCCAAGTCCAAACAAAACAGATCCTGAAGAGAATATCAACCAGACCTTCAAAAAGTGAACAGCCAGCTCTGCCTGGAACCCATCACCCAGCTGAACCAAAGCATGATCTGGTTTATTGCGCAGAATCTTAATGCTGACAATATTTCCATAAAGAGAGCACAGGTTAAAAAGTTTGTCCTCATTTATTCTCTGCGATTAGGAAAAAAAATCAGAAGAAAATGTCAAGATTCTAGAATGACTTTTAGAAGTAATAAAATTATAAAGAGAACAATCTTATGGTACTCATACTCGGATAAAGAACAGAAGCTTACATCTGAATTTAAATTAGAAACAAGAATAGTACATCTGTCATTTGTCCCGCTAATTCCAGGTGGCAAACCACCAGCAAACGCAGCTGCAATTGCTTCTGCATTTCCCATCTACTTGAACAATGTGAAAACAAACTTAGAAGTGCTTCATGGCTTGTACCAAGGAAATTACCAAATATAAGAGAGTTAAGAGGGAAGTTAAGAAGGTTAGCATAGCGCAAGGAGAAGCCCTCATGGCTTGTACCAAAAGCTAGGGATGCCGGAAGGGGAGAAATACACGTACAAATTAGCGCACCTAAGAAAGAAGAGGAGCAAGAACTTAAGCAAGATGAAGTGTCTTAAAGAGATATGAGAGCAAGGAGATATCGGAGGCTGTTTTGATCAGTTCTTCAACTTGAATCATGAGGATAACTTCAAATATCTACATCTATGCTTGGTAGAAACTTAAGCTATACCATATGGCACTATCATAATTTAAGATTAGCAAAGGAAATAACAAATATATACATTGCAAATTTAGACAACATAAGAAGAATGAGTACACGATAAATTTGATAGGATTGCGGTGTACAAACAAATTTAATTTAGATATCTAGGCTCTGTTCCGGTAGAATGGTAAGATAAATAAAGTTATTACACATTAAATCAAAGTATTGAAATAAATGTTACTAGAGTGTTACATGTCAAGGGAATACGTATCGAAGTGAAATGTAGATAGAACAGTTGTAAAGATCGACAATGTAATATGAGATACTGTTCGGCTCCAAGATCCAACATATACAAAAATATGAATGTAAAGAATAGAAGTGTGGCCATACAAGATTAAGCAAGACTAAAAATCATCACATTTGACAGAAGATGCAAGTAGCACATATGATGGAAAAGGCAGGAGAAAGTTTCTTAAGATAATTCCCCATGTTCTCTATTGATCTCCAGATGCACCGATATTTAACTATGAACCATGGTCAATGATGATGTTAAACTAGGATAAGGTAGACCAAGCAAGCTGTCTCAGTAGACCTATGACTCTTGGAATCTATGTAGACTTAGCAAAAAATAGAGAACAATAGAAGAAACAAATTCATATAGGCAAGACCAATTAGTTGGGATTGAACTTTAATAATGTGAGTATGTTTACAAATGTTTGTTAGGAGTCTTAGTCTTGTGAGAGATGTAAAGCCAGTAGAAAATTGTTGGTGCAAGAGAATCCAAAATATTAAACATTAAAATGGGAGGATTTAAATGGAACAACATGATAGTCAGGTATCATCAACCCAAAACTAACTAGTTTTTTAAATACTTTAAAGATGATGAGATAGATGCACACCTGAGGAAATCCACCTGGAAAACCAAGAAGAAAAATTACAGTAAGCAAACTAGAATAATATTTGGCATTGACTACAATATGATAAGGCGATAAGCAGTAAGCACCTGGATGAGCTCCAGAACCTTGGAAGGAGTACATGTCTCCATATCCTTGCTGTCACACAATGAAAAATATGAAGTCAAACTCATGTTGAAAACACACACTTCCCTAGTAATAATAGGACAAGATAAACTACTTGAGAGGATTTGCCCTTCTGTTCTGATGGTAGATTTGGGTTAGTGAAGTCCCTTGAACGTTCATTATTGTAGTTCACTTGCAATTCATCTAGGCTGAAACATAAATAAGTTTATGGTTAAGACATCCATCACAGTAAATGAGAGAAAATATGGAAATATTTGCATGCAGAGATGAGAGTACTATAACTTTCAGATTGAGCTGAAACCTACTTAGAGAACTGTATGTCAAGCTGACAGCAGCCATCATATATATTACGCCCCTACAAGAAAATTGTATGCACTAAAGCTTATTTTATCTCAAATGATAAAACAACCTGAAAGGGTCCATATAAATCAAGTGATCTTAATATATCATAAACACACCTGAAGTGAGTTCCTTGCAGAAACAGAACTCTGTTGTACTTGATACTGGATCAAAGCTTGAAAACCTACGTTTAAAAATATCATAAGAAACAAGAGTTACGCGAGATATGGCCAAGAATGCAAACATAATTATTATAAGCTCAAATATCCTCCATGAAACATTAAAATAAGAACGAAAAACAAATGATTTAAATCCATAAATTGAAGTCCTATGATACAAGAAAGAAATCCTTTTTCCTCTCTTGATCCTTCCATATATTCCAGATAGTCTTAAATCCAAAACAAGAAACAAATCATGAACAGAACATAGAGAGATAGATAGAGAGAGAGAGAGAAACTTGAAGGTGCTGACCAGCCGACTTCTGAAATGTGACAATCTTCTCTACAAATCCATGTGGAGAAAACACTTGATGCAGCACATCCACGGTTATAGGGTATAGCATGTGATGTATTGTGACTAAGAGAATTCGATTAGGCTGAGAGTCCAGAGAGAGCCGAACAGCAAAGCAGCATAGAGAGAAGAGAAGAAATGAATAGAGAGAAATAGATGACAGAAAGGAGAAAAGAAGAACACAAAAGAAATGCTTCATCTTGGTTCAGCACTAAAGAAAGGCATAAAGACAGATCACGAAGCAAGAGATAATGACAAAAGAGCAAAGACAGTAAGCAAGAGAATACAGAAAGTTATAAGTATTGACTTTAAGATGTTAGCCCAGTGCATGATCCTTTTCATCAGTGTCATGTCTCATAATTATTTCATACAAAGTGACACTTCCTGAAAATCTTTTGAGCCTTACTGGAAAAGTTTTGCATCAGGTAAAACTGAAAGAAGCAAACAGATTATTTTTAGAAAAGCAATGCTGATTCTTCCTGCTTTTGGATATATTCAGCCAGATCACTATGATGATTGTAGAGAATACTGGGAAGTATGAAAACTGGTGGCTACGGTGGGCTCTCACATGCTTTAATAGAGCACAGTCATCTGATCCTTCCCTTATCCCTCTTCTGATTACAGTTACCTTATGGATAGCCTGTTTTCTCTTTCCAGTCATCAAGAGGTATAAACATTGCCTGTAGGGAGTCTACAGTTTTTAAAGACTTATACTGAAGTTCTGCACTGAAAGAGTCAGTTTTTGGCAACAGTGTACTGCAGGCAACACCCACCCCAAAAAAACAAAGATTTGGCACAATGCAAGTAACAAGCCATTCCACTATTCTGCTTGTCTGGCTAGTTGGCAAGACTTGAACACTTTTATCCGCATTGCATAATTTCTATTAAAAGACATTTGCAAGAGAAAAACCATTCAAGCAGCTTAATGTAGTGAAATGTGGCAAGTCAAAGCTAATTAGTCTATCAAATTAGTGTAATCATTAAATCTCAATTACTTCTCCATTGATTTCCGTAACTTGCGTTAGCCATCACATTATTCTAGTATTCTTTCTTTAAAATTGTTGAGTATGCTACTTAAGATTTGGACATGTTTTCATTATAGTCAACACATGCACAGAGATAGTCATTTCTCATCCCAATGAGTTTCATTAATTATTTGTCAAGTTACAAAATTAGCCTTAAAATACTCAATACCACAGACAGAGAGTGAAAACTTCTGCTTAGATCTTCTGTAGAATGAACAAATCATAGTAGAAACTCTCTTCTTATCAAAAACAAATACAATTTACAGCAACTCTCTTCTTATCAAAAACGAAAAAAAAACAAATTCAATTTACAGCAACTCTACTTATCAAAACAAAAAAAACAAATTCAATTTACCATGAAGCTGATAAATGCACATCAGGATTAAAAAGAATAATAATGCAAATACAGTTAGCTCAAATTCTAGTCTTACGGAGGACGGAAGAAATTGTCAGTAAATCATCCAGTCCTGTATAGGACCGAGTTCAATATCAGTGATCCAAGAACCAACATACAAAAAGGAACATCCCTTACCTCATCTCCACGGCCTTGTGCATTCTGATCCATAGTTGTCAATTCTTGGTGAGATGAGAATTGAACGTAAACATTCCTCCCCCTATAGGACAAGAAAATGAGTCACAAATCAAGGTCCTACAGAACATTCTGATAAGAATTGTCAGCTTAAAGCTTGGAAAACACAGATGATTCAAAAAGTTTCACATTGAGTTCTCCAAACAGAATACTAGTTCCTCTCTTACAAGGTACCTTATGCTGGGTTGAACATTTGAGTAGAATTGCAATGCCTTTACAGCTGAAGGGACATCTTGCATTTGCAAGAGGGCCTAAAGGCACAAGTTATTAAAAAAAAATTAGAACCAGTAAATTAATAAATTTATGAGTGTCATTCAGTGTGCAATATGAAAAAAGCACCTGATTTTTTGCCCTAAGCATTACAAGTTTGGTAATTACGCCAAATGGTTGGAATAGTTGAAGCAAGTCATTCTGGAAAAGAACCAAAAACCAAATTACTGTACAAATCAATTATTTTCCATCATATCAGTAGTTTCTGGGTATATGGCGTTGGAGGAAGATTTAATTGATCCCAAATTAATCAACACAAAGGAAATAATGCTCTCCATTTTCAGATCTAATGTTTACTATAACTAAGCAAAAAGAGTGCCGCTCTTTCAGAATAAATGAATAAACACTATCACTACAGACGGATCACTCAAAACTCATTCACTTTCAAAACTCAGTCTACACCATAAACTAAGAGCTGAGAGGTAAAAAGACAGCAGTAACTTGATCTTCAAGAGATCTATAGACACTTCAACTTCCCACCCCACTCACCCCCCGGGCGCACCCCACAAAATATATTTTGACTGATTCACCTTTTCAAGAAGTTCAGAGAGGGGTATGGAACATACAGACTGAATTGCAACAATGGACAAAGAGACTTTCTTTCTGCATCTGTTTCACTATTTTATGTTTTTTTTTTTTCAGAACACCATTACATCAGATACCTTGCTCTTTGATTAGAGAATGTACATCACTTGTCAAAAAAAACAAAAAATTAGAGAAAAGGTACTGTCTGTTTTATACATAGTTTTTTCTTCCCTATGTATCAAGAGCATAAAGCATTTTCATTTATACTAATAATACATAGGAACTTAAGCTTACAATGATGTAAAGAAAAAGGTGTCAAACACTAAAAGTATTCAATTCTTAATAACAAAGGCATTAACCAACAACATAAACAACTTGCTTATGAAAATTTGGAGCTCACTGATCACACATCAAAGTACTATCAAACAAAAATAAGGGGCACAACAAATCAGTATAAAAGATCCTACAAATCTACCTCCGAGATCTCATGCCCCACATTGCGAACATGAACAACCTTTGAAGGATCAGACATTTATACCTGAATCACAACAAAACAATTAAAAAAAAATTGAAATATATAAACTACTAAAAACATATCACAGAGTGTGCTGATGAATGATTAAGCACATACAAGATACAAATGCTGTGGATAAAAGGCTTCAGGAAAAAAGAGAGAAACCAGAACTTGCAGCACACAACCAAACTTTTGTATCTTATTTTGTTAGTAATGGCATGTCAAAGAGGCATATATACGAAATTCAAACTATGAAAACAACAAAAAAGACATTTTGCATCAACAATATGAAATTAAGTGTAGACATGACTACTCTCCTCTTACTCCTAATTCCTTTAGCAAAAAGGTTAATTCGTTTATAGTAGTTCTCTCAATTTTTTTCACATCTAAAGAATCACATGTAGTTGCAACATGAACTCACACTAAAAAAAGTAAAATAAAAGATAAGGCTTTCTAGCAAAAAAATGAAAAACTAAGAAAAATAATAACAAGATTCAATTTTTAAGGTGTTACTAGGCAACTATTTTGATCAAATTCCCTACCCAGGAAAAAAGATTAGTAATTTAAATACACATCAAGAACTTCACTGGCACCATAATAGACAGTTAGAAAAGGCAGTGTAACTGAATTAACAGTAGAATAAAAGTGGATAAACAGAAAACTAAAGCTTAGATCTAACCTTCAGAAATGGAGGAAAGGGAGAGGGGGACTAGGGTTTGGTGTACGACAATCAGGATTTTTCCTTTTTATTTTTATTCGATGCCCCCGAGATAAAAAAACCGACAGATATGATGTTTACACAAATTAAGAAAAGCTTTTGACACATTACAGGGTGTTTTTTTTTTATTGATCAAGAAAAATATTCTTTTCAAAAAAATAAGTTTTAAAATAAGAAAAATGATTTTTTTAATAAAAAAAAATTTAAGTGACATTTTAAGGGATCGTTTGGTATGCCGCATTAGAAGAAATAATCCATATATTAGGTTAAGATATTATTTAGTACTATGTTTGATAAGAATTTGGCATATGTATAACTAATCCATGAATTAATTATATCTCCTACATGGTGTTATATGATGTATTACTAATATCTTCCATTTGGAGGTATTAGTAATACATAGGATATACTACCATGGGATAAATCTATGTAAAGACAAAAATATCCCTCAAATCATTTTAATTATTTTGTTTATTTTCTTGATTTTATGATTTATATTTGTACTAGTAAATTTATTTAAATAAATTAGCTTACAAATTATTTAGAGAGAGTTGTTTGTTACTAAATAAATCCAATAAAAAATTTGAAATGTGAGTATATGACGTTTGTGATCTTAATTGAATGTATTATATATATATATATTTGTGTGGTTTTCTAATTATTTGTATTTTGAAGAATTTAAAACATACATACATATTAAAACTACAACTTGCAATTTTTATGTGTAAATGTAGATGGTTTATTAATTTTACCATTGTTGACCGTCTTTTCGATTTTAAAAGTAGTTGGTTTATCTTTTTTAAATTGAAAAATGACATTTTGTGAGTCATCAATTTATTAAGATGACAATTATTTATCCTCAAATAATTCAAGTGAAAAAATAGCAAACATAGTAACAAAATTGTTCTTCTCATAGCTAGTTAGAAGGCCATAAAAAAAAAAATTGTTCGGCAATTATCTACCTTGACTCAATTACCTAATAATTCAAGGGTATAATTGGAAAGAAGCTTTTTATAGAGTTTTAAACCAAACACAAGATGATGTGGACATAATGAACCAAACACTTGATAAAAATAAACTCTGCATTACTAATACTTGCACTGCTAATCTATGCATTACTAATTCTTGCGTTATTAATCTTTGTACCAAACGACCCCTAAGTGCATTATTTTTTCCCTCCTCATTCAAACTCCAACTCTCACTCCTTAACCATCCCATTATAGGGTAGGTTAAGCTTTAACCCACAAAGTTTTCAATTTGCTCTGCATCGCCTTACATTGTATTTTTATGTGTTTTTAATGTGGCCCGCTCCGTCCCACACAAATTCACCCCGCATAATTTGCTTCACTTCCAAATTATGATTAGGGTTAATTTTTAATTATTAAATTTATTCCACACTTCCATATGAGTAGCACAAATGCATTGTGTTAATTAATTTACAAATCTTACATATAATATGTTATTTAATACATTGTTAATTTATAGTACTAAAATTATTTTACCTGATTTGCATATATATTTTCTTTATGATAAATTTTGTCTTTGTTATTAACTAATTGGTGCAGAACTAAATGGTCTTATGGAAAATTTAATGTAGTAAATTGGCTGAAATTTAAAAATTGTTCCAATCCGAGCCTGCATTCTAGACATGGCCGGCACTCGAGAACCATTGTTGGTCCCCAAGCTAACCCTCATCCTGGCTGACTACAAGCGGAAGACTAACTCAAGCATACAAAGCTTAAAAACTGAATAAAAATTCATGAAACTCAATTACAAAGCTTTAACTCAAATGAAAAACTCTGAATAAAAATAAATTATTCAACTCGCCATAAAATAGGCAACTTAAGTCTTTAAAACATTTAACAAAATAAATGAACAGACTTCAGAAACTATATTGCCTATCTATGAAGCCTCTAAATGACAAAGATGGAAGTCGGGACAAGACCCACGACATCCTAACAACTGGTATAACTCAAAGAAAAAGTGGAACCCTCTGGAAGTAAGGAGGCTCACCATAGTTAACTTGAACTCCATGTGGTATCAACGAAGCTCATGTTGATGACCCTGAATACCTGTATCTACATTATGAAACGATGTAGGCCAAATGGCTCAGTACGTGGAATGTACGAGCATGTAAGGGGGAATTCTAAAGCATAAATATGAGCTTGAACTTAACAAAAAGGAAACATACTTACCTCTTCTCAACTCACTTACTCGACTCAACTCAAGAATAAAATACTCAACTCAAAGATATGATACTCAACTCAAAGGTACTCAACTCAAAGTTACTCAACTCAAGATACTCAACTCATGATACGCAAGGATACAACAACAGTAAAAGATACAATATATATGGAAAGTTGTAAAACTATAGATAGCAACTCAATGTATTGAAAAAAAATACAATAATACACAGTGTGTATATAAAATTACAATATAACTCTATGGGAGTTTCTCTAACCGACAACCATCACTATGAGTTATGTGATAATACAACGTCTCGCCCATGCTGCCAGAACTGTCCTATATTTTGCCAAGGTATAGGACCTCTCAACTAAGTGGATCCACTAGTCTATGCTAAAAAGCATTAAGGAATCATCTAAAAAGTATGACCTTTTCTACCCACGTTGGTTGGTTTATGGAGACTTGAGTTATTATGAACTCGTCCCCATATTGGTGCTCAATACTACTCCCAAAATATATTTAGCTCATATGTTTAAAAACATAACTCTTTCTGTGGTTTGAGATCATTGTACTTCCATCCTATTGATGTAGCCTATTTTTAGGCCCAGTGGTTTTACCAGTCTGGAGCATAGGAGTCCCGATACTATGAATGAAAGTCAAATGTTGAATTCATCTACAACACACCCTTGTGATCCTGCTCTAGTTCCTTGTAGGAAGTAAGAATTGTTCATCATGTACAGTTATTACTAATTCAAATTCAACTCATGTCTGTTTTTGGATGACCCATCATTGCTAGTAGTCAAGTGACTGACTAACCTATTCTTCGTAATTTCCCTATTGACAAGTACAAAAACATGTATAATAAATTTTGTCAACAAAATAATGTTGGTCTTTGAGGAGATGCCCTAGTGGTTAAGGCATAAGACTAACAACTTGGGCATTCTAGGTTTGAATCCCAACTATAACACCTAGTGCACCTATCTGTGCTTGTAGGACGGGCAAGTTTCCCAGTGAATTAGTTGGGGTTCATGCAAGCTGGTAGGGATGGCATTAGTATAGCTAAATAATGAGTAAGGCACTAAAGAATATATGACATAATGATAATCTGAATGTGTACTACTTAGTCAGATGATAATTGATCTAATCTCTCTTCCTCTTTGCATTTCAGGGGATGTTTTGACTTCTTAGGTGCTTTGGAATTCGTACCTAGGATGCTCAACAGTTGTATCTGTCATGCCCCGAGCCTACTCCCTAGACGTGGCAGGCACTTGAGAACCATCAGTGGTTCCAAGAAAACCCTTGGCATAGGTGATTACTTAGCGAAAGACTTGCTCAAGTAAAATGGAAACTCTAACTACCAAACTTAACTCATAAAGTTTCAAATAACTCAACATCAAATAAATGTATGAAAGTACTTAAATAACCATAATTAATAATCTCTAAGTCTAAGAACATCAACAAAGGGAAATAGTGAAGGACTCCTCAACTACTACTATCTATGCAGCCTCTAAATACTACGATAGATGTCAGGACAAGACCCACGAGACCTTAACAAAGCAAAAATGTGAATTTGTTCCGGAAAGCAAGAAGGCTCATCAAAGATAGGTGGAATACAAATGGTATCAATGGAGCGCATGTTGATGACCCTGAACACTTGCATGCAGTCGAATGACGCCAATACATTGAATGTACGAGCATGTAAGGGGAAAATGAAGCATAAGCAACTTGACCGATACTATGGGAATACATACTCACCTCATCTCAACTCAAACGTGAAAGCAACAATAAGTGCTTTTAAAATAGTAGATATTTTCTCAATAAGAATAAAAATACAATAATAAACTCTTTACTCTTATTTGTGAGATTTTATAACCAAATACCACCACTATGAACTACGTAATGATACAACGTCTTGTCCACAATGCTAGAACTGTTATATACCTCACCGGGGTATAGAACTTCTCAACTATGTGGATCCACTAAGTAATTCTTAAGACCAATAAGGAATCATCTAAAAAGTACGACCCTTAACCATGTTGGCATACGTGGTTTATGAGGATTTTGAGTTGTCTGAACTCATCCCCATTCGGTTCTCAATACTACTCCCAAAAGTATATAACTCATGCTCATATGTTTTAAACATAACTCTTTTCTCAAATTGACATAATTACTCAAAAGATCCTCTTAGAAGAGGTGATGCTCAAAACTCCTCATAAACTCATTTAGAAATCAATGTTTCTCTCGTCTTAAATGTAAAAGTATTACACACTTGGGAATACGTAGTTCCTTATACTATTTTTTTTAATATGAACTCTCATCATTAACTCAATTCTTAAATGAAGTTGTACATAACTGTAAAAGACTTCTCAAAATTAGGAGAGGGGGGGACCATCTGGAGGAGGAAAATTTAAAACATATATGTGACGTGGCCTTGGGCACAATTATTTGGTCGTTCTTTTCTTCCTCTCCCAAACTTGATTCAATTCATACCCAATGCAATTTCATTGTCCAAATTCATGAAATTTCATAAACCCAGTACATTTTCAATGAAACTCACACAAAAATCTATCAAGAGACTCAACTCATTCGCAAAACCTTCACTTCATGAACTCAAAGGCCTCCATTGATAGCTAAAGCTCAGGAACTCAATCAATCAACATCAAGAATTAATTGATGGGTACAAATTTACATGATTGGTGTGAGAGTGAACAAATCCAACACTATGAAAGCTTACATACCTCAAAAGAACTAAGTTTTTGGCGATCTTCCCCAAATTTATTTATGAACTCTTGAAACCTTCTCCTTTCTCCTCTTGAAAGTCCTCTCTAAAAGCCCTAAGCATTTTAGGAATGAATAAAACTGATATAAATCATTTTAGATCACTATTTGGGTGACGAAAACGTTTAGGCCTAGTGGGGGTAGGGAAAAGACCAAAATACCCTTTCTTAAAACAGACTAAATGTCTTAACTAGAGAGGTTGTACCCTAACGGGAATAACTCCTTCATTCGAGCTAGGAATTTAGCAAACTAGGTGGCGTTGGAAAGAGAACTCAAAGACCTTCTATTTGATACCTTATGGGCCACCTAAATTTATATGTGCTAAAAGTTATGGTCGTTTGAAGTTGACCCCAAAACTAAAATAGAAATTTTAGTTGTACGAATCGATAGTTGACTTTTCGAAGTACGAGTTATTACAATATCTCCCCCTTGGTAACATTCGTCCTCGAATGAGATCACAAGAAGACAAAAGGAGAAGGAAAAGCATCTAACAACCCCAACTCAAGTACATAACATGCAATTCACATAACTTTAACATATTAACTTAAATAGTACCTCACAAAGGATTAGTACCTTGGTTTGGACACTCTCCGAATGGAAAGAGTTGTGGGTATCTCTTTTCATATCCTCCTTAGTCCCCAAAGTAGCTTTCTCAACAAACTGATTTCTTTATAAGACCTTGACTGATGCAACCTCGTTGGTTCTCATCTTGTAAATCTAACGATCAAGAATCTGAACAGGCACCTCCTCATAAGATAGGTTGTTCTTAATACCAATATTCTCAGTAGGAACAATAAGTGAAGGATCACCCATAAAGTTCTTCAACATAGAAATGTGAAACACCAGATGATTGTTGCTAACTCTGACGGTCGCTCCAAATCATAAGCTACATTGCCAACTCTCTTGGATATCCGGTAAGGACCAATATACCAAGGACTGAGTTTCCCCTTCTTGCCAAATCTCATAACACCCTTCATGGGTGAAACCTTAAAGTAAACCCAAGCATCCACCTCAAACTCTAAGTCTCTTCTGCTAACATCTGTATAGGATTTTTGACGACTTTGTTTTGTCTTTAACCTTTCCTGAATAATCTTCACCTTCCCTATTGCTTGATGAACCAAATCTAGTCCTATCAACTCGGCTTCACCAACCTCGAACCAGCAAATAGGTGATCTACATCTTTTACCATTAAGAGCCTCATAAGGAGCCATTTGTATATTGGAGTGATAGCTATTATTGTAAGAAAATTGTAAGAGAGGCAAGTGGTCATCCCAATTACCCTTAAAATCTATGACATATGCCCTCAACATATCGCCTAAGGTCTGAATCATGCGCACTGCTTGAGCATCAATCTTAGGATGGAAAGCAGTACTCAAATTTACATTTGAACCCAAACCTTTCTAAAAAGACTTCCAAAACTTAGCGGTTAATTATGCACCCTGAAATGATATACACAAAAACTCCATGAAGTTGGACTATCTCTTCAATATACAATCTGACATAGTCCTCGGCTGAATTGGTAGTCTTTATCGGCAAGAAATGGGTTGATTTAGTTATCCTATCTACAATTACCCAAATCAAATCATGTTGCTTGCGAGATCGCGGAAAGCCAGTAACAAAGTCCATATTAATCATCTCCTAATTACATTCTAGAAGATATATGTTCTGATCCATACACCGGGTCTTTGGTGCTCTACCTTGATTTGTTGGCAATTTGGGGCCTTAGTAACAAAATCTGCAATACACCTCTTCATACTACTTCACCAATAGACTTTTCTGAAGTCACAATGCATCTTTGTGGAACTGGGATGGGTCAAATATCTGGAGATATGTGCTTCCTCCATGATCCTTTCTTGGAGCTCATCCACTTTTAGCAGACATAGCCTACCTTGATACCACAATACACCATCTCCCCCTTGTTCAAAAGCCATCACCTTTTTCTTATGAACATTCACTTTAATTCAAGAAAAATAGGTTCTTGGTCTTGTTTCTCCTTCACTACAGACACTAGTGATGATTCATCCCCATTCATCACCACCATTCCACCTTCATTGGAATCTAACAAACGGATTCCCAAACGTGCAAATTTGTTAACATCTTTGGCCAATTCTTTCTTACCTTCCTCAATATATGTAGTACTTCCCATGGACAACCTGCTCAAAGCATCAACAACAACATTAGCCTTACCTAGGTTATAGAGGATGCTTATGTCGTAATCCTTGAGTAACTGTAAACATCTCTGTTGTTTGAGATTAAGCTTTTTCTGATTGAAAACATACCGAAGACTCTTGTGTTCGGTGAATACATCTACATGAACACTATAGAGATAGCGATGCCATATTTTCAAAGAAAATACTACATCAACAAACTCGAGATCATGATTTGGGTAATTCTTCTCATGAATCTTAAGCAGTGAGGAGGCATACACTATAACCTTACCATTCTGCATCAATACACAACCAACTCCCACTCTGGACGCATCACAATACCTAACAAAGCCTTGTGTACCCTGCGGTAGGGTGAACACTTGGGCAATAGTTAACCAAATTTTTTAATTACTGAAAGATTTTCCGACAACCTTCAGACTATTAAAAATTACTGTCTTCTGAGTCAATTTTGTCAACGGGAATGTAATATATGAAAAATCATCGACAAACCATCTAGAATAACCAGCTGAACCCAAGAAACTCCTTATATCAGTTGGAGATGTGGGTCTATGACAGTTCTGCAATGCTTCAATCTTCTGAGTGTCAACACAGATCCCTTCACCACATATAATGTGGCCTAATAACACCACAAACTCAAGCCAAAACTCACCCTTAGAAAATTAGCATACAACTCCTTATCTTTAAGAGTTTTGAGGACTATTTTGCAATGAGTAGCATGATCCTTCTCACTCCTCGAATAGATCAGGATGACATCAATAAACACGTTAACAAACATGTCAAGATATGGCTTAAGCACTCTGTTCATAAGGTCTATGAACATTGTAAGAGCATTAGTCAAGCCAAAGGACATAACGAGAAACACATAATGACCATAATGGGTCATGAATGTTGTCTTAGAAATATCATTGTCTCTTACTTTCAACTGATGGTAGCTAGATTTGAGGTCTACTTTAGAAAAACAAGTGGCTCCCTGAAGTTGTCAACAAAAATCATCAATTCACGAAAAGGGATACTTATTCTTAATACTCTTTTGTTTTGATACAACGTCTTACCAACAATGTTTATCTCTTCTCTCTTTTTTGCTTACAAAGTAGAACTAGGCAATACAATGCTTGTTAAAAGTAAAGAAGAGAATATGAGATGATTCAGACTTGTACATTTTTTCCTGTTGCAATCGAGCTCTCTTTTATAGTGTTTGGAGTCTTGAATCTTTCCTTTGAAGAGATAGCAACCCAAAAGAGTTGATACTCAAAAAAGAAGGCAAGGGATCTTTATTTTCCAAGAATAAAGCTTAAGATGAATCTCCTGTTTCCGTGTAGACTTAGCCTTGATTCTTTTGTGATCTTTAACTTCTTTGATTGAGTGTTGATTGTGATGTGTCTGTTGACGTCTTAGGGTCTAATATTAATTGATTGAGTATGTGGTTTGATTTTGCTATCGGGGGCTGCGGGTTTGATTTTGGGAAGAGGGGTCAAAAATTGGCACGTTGGGCAGTTTGGCGAGCTGGGTCGAGCTCGCCGAACCACTCGACGGTTCTCCAAAGTCTCCATTGATCGCCTTTAATTTTATGTTTTGGTTGAGTGTGGTTCTGTAACTTTCGACAAGAAGCCTGAGCTCACTCGCAAAAGTATCCCTTGATCGCCCTTTCTGCTCCCCTAACCCCTAAAACATACTGTAACTTTCGGCGGGCTAGTATGAGCTCGCCAAATGGTGTCGGTGATTCGCCGAATGGCCCTGCCTATCGCCGACCTGCTATTTTCTGGGAATTTTTTAGGCCAATCGGTTTGGTGAGCCCGATCTGGCTTGCCAAAGTATCTCAGCGACTCGCCGAGTGGTTCGGTGAGTCCTATTGCAACCTATATTCTGCATTTTTCTTGAACTATTTCTTACTATTTTCGATGTATTTTGCAGATATGGCTAGACCAAAAGTAACATGTCGAGACATGCCACCTTGCAAAAGGGTAAAGAGAATCACTATCAACGAGGATGCAATTGCATCCAAAGCAAAGGCCACAAAACTCCCTACCACAGGTGGTAAGGGTAAAGTCAAAGGAAAGGTATCGGCTCTTGAGTCACCGGAGGTCAGCTCCGACAGTGAGGGAGTGTACGCCACTCACTTTACCATCTCTGAGAGTGAAGGAGAGCACCAGGACCCTCAGGTTGCCATCTCTAAGATTGAGGATGAGCAATTGCTATTGGCCCAGAGAGCTAAGCTACATTCCAAGAGGATGTATGATCCGTCTAGGATCAGGGTGCCTCAGACCCATACCTCTCCTCCTGTCCCAAACCAGGTTGTGGTCCTAGCACCACCTGCACAGGTTCCTCCTCTGTAACACCCCGTATTCAAAATAGACAAAAATACAGATTTTGAGAAGTTGCAGATGCAACTTACGGTCACCATCCACGGACCGTAGGTCAGACCACGGCCCGTGCTGGTGGACCGTGGGTCACCACTGCAACCCCTCCCCAGCCAGCTCAGAAAATTGGCTAAGTCCCGACTCACGGACAAACCCACGGTCCGTAGATCAGACCATGGTCCGTGGTCTGTGTCCGTGGATCGAGACTTCCTTTACCTAGCCTCTGACACAAACTACGCTCGACCAGCACGGACCGTCATTCGATCCACGGTCCATAGGTCTGACCGTAGATGAGGGTCAGCAACCAGTTAGCTGAAATTTGTTGATGGGTCAACTTCAGATGGTCATAACTTTTAGCACAAAATGAATTATGTGTCCCATGACCTATGGTTAGATATATAATTGAATTATCTTTCCAACGCCACTGAGTTTGCTAAATTCCGACCTCTGAGTAAAAAGTTATGCCTGTTTTAGTGAAGCCCTGTTGGGCAGACTCGACTTACGGACCCAATCGACGGACCGTCGATTGATTGACGGACCGTCGGTCAGGTCCGTCAATCACTCCGACAGCAGCTAATTCAAGGGTCTTTTGGTCTTTTCCTATTTCATTTAACCCCTAAGATACGTCGTTTAAACCCTAAATCATGAGATTTTAATTAGTTTAAGCCTAGAAACATAACTAGAACTTACCTAAGTCAAATCATTAATCAAACTTAGAAGAATTAGAACGCTAAAAGGAGAAAAGAAGTCAAGAACCCTAGTTCAAGAACGCAGCAAGTTTCCTTCAGTTCCAACCCCGAAATCGAAAGATTTCTCCGTGGAATTCGTCACCAGGTATGTGGGATTTCACTAGTGGGTTCCTTTCGCCCATTAGGTCCCTAGAATTCAGTTAGATTCTTGATTCCATGATTATGAACAGACCTAGGGTTTCTAGAATTTCAACAGATCATCATGAATTAGTTATTTAAATGTTCCAAATCAGATTATCATGTTATTGCTTAGTTTATCGCATGAATTTCAGAACCCTAGCTATGTATTTCTTTAGTTCTTGAATTACACATGCTAGGTCAGATATTTCAGTATTCAGTTTTACATGCTTCAGTTTATGAATGCATCATTATCAGATTAATTGTTGCATTCTCAGTTTGCATGTTCAGTTTCGAGCTATCCAGTATTTACAGAAATTCAGTCATAACTAGTTAACCACTTAATTCATTGGGAATAGCATAATACCGAGTTGGACTAGGGTTTCACCGTACCCATATAGTCCCAAAACTACGAGCCACGTAGGTGTAAGTCTCCTCTGTGGGCAACATCAGTTTAGTGATCATGCCAGCATGCCTCTATACCTCTGGTAGGGTATATTGGGTCCTCTCGATGTGGCGTATACATCGGACTCCACATTTAGCTCATGTGGTTTTATGTCGGTTATTAGTAGCTCCCACAGTTCAGTCAGACTCTTTTGCATTGACCATATTTCAGTACAGTCAGTATTCAGTCTCAGCATATTATAAATTTGGTCATTGCATCAGTTAGCTCAGTATTCAGTATTTTCAGTATCTATATCATGTTCAGATTATTTCATTGCTTTATTGCTTTGTTCAGTTATATGTTATTTCAGCTTTACTCTATCCTGCATGCTCAGTACCCTTCAAGTAGTGACGCATACGTGCGCTACATCTTCTCGTGATGTAGGTTCAGGTTCTTAGTATCCAGATCACGCTTAGATCAGTTCTCGATCTTCAGTTCAGCAGCATCAGTGGTGAGTCCTCATTCTTCAAGGACTAGTGACATGTTTATCTTTATCGTTTTTAGTCTTTAGTTTCAGTTTTGCTAGACATAGTTGGGGCATGTCCCAACATTTCTAGTCAGATTAGAGGCTTATTTCAGACATAGTTAGATTCAGCTTAGTATCTTGAGTTTGATATTTCTTTTGTATTAAACTCTCAGATTTGATATATTTAGTTACAGTATATGGGTATTCCCATCTTTTCAGATTTATTTATGATTTAGCTTCCGCATCAGTTTATTTTCTTTAGTATGTTCATGATCATGCCAGCAGGGTTAGCTTGGGATCACTTGTGGTCCTAGGTCCCGTGTCCGCATCTCGGGGGTAGCTCGGGGCGTGACATCCTCCCTGGTCTATGAATAAACTAAAGGCTGATGGATTGAGGACCATCATAGAGGAGAAGAGGTTGTCTATAGATGGAGTGATAGACAAATATATAAAGATCTGGCGCACCTTGAGGTCCTACAAGTTCCAGATTTTCACTAGACCCCGTTGCCCTTACATTCTTAATTGGGTTCGAGAGTTTTACACTGCCTACGGAGCTCTAGTGCAACAAGGGAAGAGGAAGGCTACCACATTCAAATCGGTAGATGATGTGGTCGTTAGGGGCAAGAAAGTAAAGTGTGACAGTGATGACATCAACGCAGTTTTGGAGTGCACCAGCAACATTTCAGATGACTATCAATACATGATCAAGACAAAATCATTGGAGACTATGAAAAAATGGTTGTCCCCTCTGTTATCTGATGGTACTCCTAGGTGGATCGAGGCTGGATCGCCCATAGAAAAGAAGGACCTCAATGTAGCAATGAGGTACTGGTTTGGCTTCATCAGTAGTTCTATCATGCCATCCCAGAATGAGTCTATCCTCCACCACACGAAGGCAGCCTGTCTTGGTTGCATCATTGATGCGACAAGTCAAAACTTGGGTATGATTATTGGCCAAGAAATGGCCATGAGGGCTAGGCAGCATTAGACTTCACTTTCGTTACCAGTGTTGATCACCAAATTGTGCAGACGAGCCCAAGTGCCTCGCGATGAGAAGAAGGACGTGAAAGTAATTCCCACCTCATATACTGACATCCAGCGGATCGAGGCTGAGTACTTAAAGGATGTGGCTGAGAATAAGAAGGCAGCCCCGATGGATTCTTCCCCGAATGTGGACATTGAGACTCTATTTGCAAAGACAGTATTGCATTGGGCCTTTAGGTATATCTAGTGCTACCCCTTTCATTACTCTATGTTCCTCTACCGCTCTCTTGCCTCCTAGGTATGGTGCTAATCTTGTTGCTGCTTCCCGACCTACACTCACCCAAGCTGCGATACTACGGATGGGAAAGCTAGCCCATTCTGCTGATAGGCGTGCCTCCAGGCTAGAGGCTACAGTCCCTGGGATGATTGAGAGAGCCCTTGATGAGTCCAAGATTTGGACTCATTTAGGGCTTTGTTTATATAGATTTAATGTCCTCAAATGCTTAATTTGTGCCAATAACTGGTGTAAAACCCTTGATTTTTAGGTATATGGAGGGAGGAACAAATCAAGGACACTAAAAAGTAAAAAGGAGCAAAACAGGTTAAAGAATGGAAGATGGGCGAGCATGAGAATCGCCAAGATCACTCGGCGTGTCGCCGAGTGGCTGATCAGACCGCCTAAAGTTCCAATGTGCCAAGCTCTGAAGGAAAGAACCAAGTTGGCGATGAAAAGGACCAGTCGGCGGATCGTCGAGTGATTCTGCGAAGCCAAGATAGATCGGCCAAAGTTAAAGAACTTGAGGATGCTGAATGCCAAAACAAAACGGTGATAGAAGAGACCAAAGGGCGGCTCGCCGAGTGAATCGGTGAGCCCGACTTACTTCACCAAATGAACTTTAGTAGGATATATTTGGCGACTATAAATACATTTTTGAACATTCAGTTTCATATCTTTTATCAATTTTTAGCTATCAAAAGAGTTTTTGTTAAGTTTGGAACATCTTGAGACATTTTTCTCTAGCTTTCCTTAGCTTTGAAGGATTGAAGAAATTTACTTTTGAGAAATTAGAAGTGGGTCTTTGAGAATCTTCAAATTGGACCTTTGTAAAGACGAAAGCTCTCTTACCTAGTTGATGGATAATCAGTTTGGTAACGGTTTTTTGCCTTTTTATGATGTCTAGCTAAAATTCCAATTCTTGGGGTGTGATTATGTGATTATGGGCTGATTTAGCTTATGGGTATTACTAATTGTTAGTTTAAATGCTATTTAAAAGTGAGTTCAATCATTAATTATGGTTTAATTTAAGAATCATAGTTGCAAATGCAGTTCTTCCTTTGTGTTCTTGGCTTGCTCAAGAGAGAGGTTTTAGAACTAAAATTATTGATTGATGGTTTGTGGGTATTGGGTTGACTTGGGTTTGGCTCAAGAGAGTGAATCCTAAACCTAATCCCACACATTCTGTAACGACCCTAAAAACGAACTAGTGAAACTAGAGCCTCACATGTGAGTGAATCCTATGTCTTTTTAGTATTGTTTAAGTTGTGTATGGGATTAGTCCCGAATTTTGTACTCTAAAATATTAGATGGTTTTGAGACATCATGTATAAAGTCTAGAAAGTCTTCCGCTTGCTATTTTTTTTTTTATGAAATGTTTTCTTGGTAAAGAAAGTTTTTAATTCCTTATGGTTTTAGTGTCTATGTGATGAATGAATGCTAAGAGGCTTGTATTAGACCTCTTTGAGGTCGAGTACGCCGGTTACGAGTAGGGGGTGCTCCCGGGTCGTGACAATCTTGGTATCAGAGCATAAGTTTTCGGGATGTTTTTAGGTTGTCTCAAAACCACATCTAGTAGAGTCTTGTTCATAATGTGAAGCGCGCCACATTATGAATAGGAGGCTATTGGGTGCTAAGAAAGTTTCACTTCTTCATTCTTTTAGTCGTGCCATGGAGTTTCTCCCTATAATGTCTTCCCTTGTTCCGTATGTGATGGTCATTTGAGTGTAACCTTTGAGGATGTTTTAATGTTGCAAGGGTTGAGGGAGAGAGAATGTTGGTTGTGATGCCAACTATGACTTGGTGACTTAGTAGGTGTGAGGTGAAAGATTGTGGTGATGACTTTAATATGAATGGGATTCCTTTGGTTATGCGTGTTGTTGGTAGTATCCGACTTAGTCATGAAGAAGTTTTGTGATGTGTTGAAGGAATCTGTGAAATGTGTGGTGATTTAGAAATGCTAGGTGTAATGAGTATAAAAGCCTAGAGTTGTTTTGATCCGACCTTAGGATGGAAGGAGGTGAATTTGAAAGAACTAGTAAGAGTTTCTCCTAAGTGGGGGAAATATGTGGTTAGATGATAAGGTCTTTAAGTGTGGTTGATGTTTATGAGTTAGGCTTAAAGGATGTTTTCATTACAAGAGGTTTAGCCAATTAAAGAGTTGGGTAAGAATGGTTTTGGTAAGATTGATGGTATGTTGAGTAGTGAAGTTGTTGAGAAGTGTTGATATCCTTACCTACTTCTATATGTGCTTACTCAAGCCTAAAACAAAGAGTTCCTAGAAACTTGGGTTATGTTTTGGAGTCTTATGTGAAAAAGAGTTTTCCATGGTTTCCTTATGTCATGCATGTTTTAAATGAAATCTTGTTAAATGAGAAAATGAGTTTTCATAAATTTATGTTCCTCATGTTGATGTGCATCTATAATGATTTGCCTAAATGTTGCATGAGTTGACTTATGAGCATGTTTAAAAGTGTTTTGATGATGTTGCCTCAAGTGCTTCTATGAGAAAGTTGCATAATGTGCATTTAACATAAATTGTCTATTTGTTTTATGAGGTGATAGTGTGAGCATGCTTACTTGAGTTTTGGAGAAGGTTGCATGATGTGCTTTAATGAGAAAATTGCATATTATGTCCTTTGATGTTATGAAGTGCATGAGATGATTTAGAGAAGGAAGTACCTCCAATGAAATGAAATGAGAAATGAGAAAAGGTAAATATGATGCATAAGGAGTTAGTAGATGTTGTGCCTACTTTCTTGAATTGCATGAAGTTATGTGGGACTTTCTATGTGGAGTTGATGTTTCCTCCTATATTTATACATTTGTATTGATGTTGTATGCATGTTGATGGGCTGTTTACTTGAGTCGTTACCCCTTATGTGTTTAAAGTGTCATTCGAGGACGAATGTTCCCAAGTGGGGGATAATGTAACGACCCTAAAAATGAACTAGTGAAACTAGAGCCTCACATGTGAGTTTGGAGTTGAGAACTTGATGAAATGATGAGAAATGACTTTTGAAGTTTAGTTTAAAGAGATTTGAGGTCAAACGTCAAGGAATGACCGTGACGTCCGGAAACTATTCATTTGAGCTAGTGAGTTGTAAGGGTCAACTTTAAATAGTCATATCTTTTAGCTCAAAACGAATTAGGTGAACCATTACCTATCCAATTAAAGGTCTCCGAGTCCTCTTTCCAACGCCACCGAGTTTGCCCAATTCTGACTTTGGAGTGAAAAGTTATGCCCGAAATAGGAAGCACTGTCAAAAAGGACGTGCTTAGACGGGATTAGGGAAAACTTTTAAGTTTAATTTTGTGGGTCCTTAATGCTTTTCCTAAGTTTAGTCTCTATTATTCTTTGACTTTCCAAGCAATTATAAAACCCTTTTTGACCAAAATTCTTCCATTTAAATCACTCCAATTAGGAAGAAAAAAAGAAACCCTTCCTCTTTCAAAAATGTTCTCTCTAGAACCCCATGGAAGATCAAGGTGAAAGATGGAGCTTGGGTGGATGGTGGCTACTGATTTCTTCTCCAATTTCGTTTGGTTCTTGAAGATTAAGGTATGGGGACTCTTCATCTTTGATTCCTTCTTCAATCAAAGAGTCAATCCAAAAGATTTCAAAAGTTGTTCAAAAACTCAAAATCCTAATTTCGATTCTAGCATGGGTTCTTGCATTAAATGTTTTTTAATGATGATTTATGTTATTATTGATGGTTTAAGAAAGGAAATTCCATGAACTCATGTCTTTGCAAATTTCCTAAAGTTGGCTTATGAAGTGGGGTTATTGTTTATGATTGAATGATGATAGAATTATGCTTAAATTGAGTTGAATAGTTGATTTCTATTATTATCTATGCTTATCTATTGTGAATTATTGGAGAGTTGAGGAATGATGATTGTGGCTTTGGAAAAGGGTAAGTTGGCCTAACTTCATTGTTAATGTAGAATTGATATAGAATTTTGATAGATTGATGTGTGATCCACTTATGGTGGAGGTGTCTACTTATGGAGTGTATTATGATTATGGCCTTGAAGGCATTATATGAGGAATTGAAGTGTTGACATGATATCATATATGTGAATGTGATGCAAAGGATTGTGATGAGGTGTTTATGTAATATTCTAATTGAAATTACGTATAACTTTAAAATGAGATGAGGGATATATATATAGGTGTATATGTATGCATTTTGGGCAGCACACAAATTTTTGGGCAGCACCTTTGAAGGACAGCTGCCCAAGGGATAGACATCACTTGTTTGACTATATATTTTCATCCCTCCTTTAGTAATTCCGTTTTCCTTAAGCCTTAGAACCTTAGAAACTTATCTAAATATATTGTTCTTCAAAATCACAAGAGAAAACTTGGTTCTTTTGGCTTGAATTCGAGACACACACTTCTTTTTGGTAAGTGACAAAATCTGTTTCTGAGCTGGGTAGTATTTGGTATTTTATGCATATCTCTCGATCTAGAACTTAGTTTGTAATGAACAAATATGATTTGGAAAGATAACTCGTATACCTACAACTCTTATGTTTATGTAAAATGCTAATTTAACTGTTATGGATACTAAATATGGGACGCAACACAGGGCAAGTTCTGCCCAGATTTCGGAAATTGAAATCCTGCATGTTCAGCTGTAGTGTTTTGAATATATCTTTTTGTACAAAATGTATTTTGTGGTGATTCTTGTTTGTTTGCAACCTTAAGAGATGTAGTTACATCTTTCATGAAGGTTATAAAGTCTAATTTTACTGTTTTCCTGTTCAAATCTAACTTGCGACTTGGGGTACCAGGCTGGACAGATTCACTGTTTTGGGAGCATATTTGTATTTGTACATGATAGACTTACTTGCGATGATGATCCTGTTTTACGTCGACATTACTGAACTAATAGAAGTTAAATAAGTTATGTAATTATATTTTTAAGGTTATATATACTCGTGTACAAGCTGAGAACCTTGATACGTTGGTCGGGCTACGGTTTGAATTCTTGATGTTTTGTCGGACTGTTTCTATGCTAAAGCCCGAGGTTTGTGTATAAACTTGTACTTGTACTCTTGTTAGTTTCTTGTATATTTGAAGGGTTATCTTGATACCTTGGCTACTTTTGTCACTTGGCATTGTCATATTGGTATCCCTTAAGGCATTAAAGATGCTTGTGTAACTCACCCACTTGTACAGATTGTTTGATCACCTAGCACTCTTGTTGGGACCTTGTCCTTCTTGTGGCTGTGACTTTGTCACGCTTGGCATGCCTCTTGATTCGGATCATTTGTCATCTTGACTCTGGATTTTTAGTCCGTCTTATGAATGGAAGTTGTCCATTTTAAGTACGAACTAGAAAGCCATTTTTAATATGGTTCTTGGTTCTCTTGATTCTTGGGCTTTGACCCTTCTTGATACAGGGCGTCGACCCTTCTTGATACTTGCTCGTGCTTGGTGTGACGACATGATGTATATATTGGGCGAGTCTTGTTATTGAATCTCTTGGAAATTGGTGCTATGAGCATTCTTGACACTTGGATCTTTAAGTGTAGAACTTGATGCCCTTAATGTGAACTCTAGTTTACTTGATAGGTTCTACACTGTGTAGGTAGTAGTATGGGATGCTATCTACACATGACGCAAGTAGCCTTTGAAGGTGCTAAAGTGAGTTCTCTAAGTCTATATGACTAAAGTGTGAAGTCCCTTAAATACATGAATATGTCCTAAATGACTTTAAAGAAGAATGTTGACTTATTGTCTAAATGATTTGTTGAATGAATAGCTTATGTTAATGAAGTGAGTTACTTGGTATGCTACCTTGAAGCATGATGGTTCTTGTCTATAGTAACCTTGAGGAACACTTAGGTGTGTATGAAGAGGTTGTATGGGCGGCCATTTCATGTCTCACTCAAGTGTGTCTTAGGGTAACTTTAGATAAGGGTCCTTGGATGATGAAATGAGTTACGTGGTGAAAATGTTGAGTATGTCTATAATGTGGTTAATGTCTTATATGTTGGTTGTGTTCTATAATATGTCTAATATGTCAATGTTCATGAAGTTTTACTAAAATGGCATAAGGCATGACTTTCAACCAAATGTCCTTTTTAGCATGTTTTTGCATGGTTTCCATACTTAGTACTTAATTGTGCTAACCCCTTTATTTCCCTTGTTGGAATAAAGTGTAGGGATTTGGAGATGATGACATGTCATGGCTATTTGATAGGTTTCTAAGTGTTGAAGATGAAGACTTGGTGAGTCCTCATATATTCGAGGACAATACCCAATATGTTCTTTTATGTCTTTTTAGTATTGTTTAAGTTGTGTATGGGATTAGTCCCGAATTTTGTACTCTAAAATATTAGATGGTTTTGAGACATCATGTATAAAGTCTAGAAAGTCTTCCGCTTGCTATATTTTTTTTTTATGAAATGTTTTCTTGGTAAAGAAAGTTTTTAATTCCTTATGGTTTTAGTGTCTATGCGATGAATGAATGCTAAGAGGCTTGCATTAGACCTCTTCGAGGTCGAGTACGCCGATTAAGACTAGGGGGTGCTCCCGGGTCATGACACATTCAGCTCGAGAGAGTGAATGGATTAAGGTGTGGGGTGCTCTTATTTTGCATGCTTGTTGATGTTCAGGAGAAATCAACCTGATTTGGGTTAATTGTTCGAGAGAAAGTTTACCTCCACTATAGTCTAGCCTACTCACTTATATCTATCTATTTTCTAATAGTTGCAATTACCCATATGTCTATATTAGCCTATAATCAATCACATCCCAAGAACCTGTCTCATTATTGTTAATTCGTATTATTTTTGACTGTTTGTAGTTGATAATCAAAAACCAAAACCCCCATTTGATATTCGTGTCACCCCCTAATTTGAATGATGTCTTTATTCGATAATTTTTATTCCTATGACTGATTTGACCATGTTCATACTTCCCAACTGAATCTGTAACATGTACCGCATGTGGAATTCGACCCCAACTCATTTAGTTAGGTTATATACTGATTAACGATCGTTGACACTTAGAATTGGATGAAGTGTCTTTGAAAATGTTAAAACTAATCATCATTCACTGCTGCTGTAACACCTCTTCGTGTGTCTATTGATACCCTCGCGGCAAGGATAGAGGTTTGTGAGAAGGGCCAGGGAACGACTAATGAGGTGACTGCCCTAAAGGCCGCAATTGCTGAATTGAGGAAAGACGTGGACCAGCTGAAGTCCATGGATATGTAGATGATTTTTGGGACTGTGGAGATCCCCGACTGATGTTTGCGTAATCAAGACACAACTTCCAATTCTAGTGTCTACGATCGTACAATAGTAAAATAACCCAACCGAATGGGTTGGGGTCGAGTCCCAAGGGAGCGGTTCTGAGAATTAATGGTCAAGCACGAATTCACTTTAGTCAAACATAACTAAAAATCATTAACAAATAAAAACATTATAAATTAAAGGATTTGACACAAGTGTCAATTATAAAATGGGGGGGTTTGTAGCAAGTAACAACTAAAAACAGTGCAAATAAGAGAATACGAATTAGGAGATGGGGATTCTTGGTATGTGATAGGAATATGGGATAAACTAGACAATTGGGTAAATGCTATTGATAGAAAATAGTTGAATATTTGTAACTAGGCTAGACCATAGTGGGGGTAAATTCTCTCTCGAGCAACTTTCCCCGAATCAACTCAGTTTCTCTCGAACACTGAGTTGCCACTTTAAACACAGCCTCCGCCTTAGCCCATTTACTCTCTCGAGCTGAATGTGTGTGAGAGGGACTAGGGTTCACTCTCTCGAGTTGAACCTCATGTCGACCCAATACCATCGGCCATCGATTTAGTAGTCTTGGTTTTCAAACTCTCTCTAGCAAGCCAAAAACGCGAAGATGAAGTCGTATTTGCAACTACAACTTCACTACGTTCAAACACAACTACTAAACGAAATCACAAATAAACAACAAATAGACTAAAAATAAGCAATACCTAAGAGTAAATTTAACTCATATTTACATAATCACACCCCAAGAATTAGGGTTTTAGCTAGACATGCTAAAGAGATAGAGATCGATACCAAAAGGTGTTACCATCCAATGGGTATGGAGAATTAAGTCTTTAAACAAGTCAAGGTTGAAGAATCTTGAAGACCCACACCCAATTTCTTGGAGTTGAAACCCTTCAAGAACAATGTCTCCCAAAACATAGAGCTAAAAGCTGGAAAATGTAAAAAATGTCTAATATCCGTCTAAAATTTTTTACAAGAATAAAAACTGAACTAGTATTTATAGATTTCAGAAAATGTGTTGTGAAGGATCCACTCAGTGCAGTTATTCCGGATCGCCGATCCACTCGGCGATCCGCCCTTTGGTCTAGTTCATCGCCGTCTTGCGTTAGCCTTCAGCATCGTCGTGTTTTGGATCATTAGATGACATAGTACTGCTTTGTAGAACTGCTCGGCGACACGCCGACTACTCTTTTTCACCGCCGATTTGATCCTTTCCTTCAGGGCTCAGCACACTGGAACGATAAGACCTATTGGCGACTCGCCGAACCGGTTCGGCGATTCTCAGATCTTCATTTCTTCGTTCTTTTAGCTGCCTTTATTCCTTTTTTGCTAAGTGGTGTCCATGCTTTCCCTCAAACTCCAAATACCTGAAACTTAAGGGTTTTCATCAGATATTGAGACAAAATATGCATTTGAGGATACTAATTCTATCAAAATATAGCCCTAAATGAGTCCAATTTGAGGACTTATCAACACCTCCAACTTAAACTTTTGCTTGTCCTCAAGCAAACTCAAGTTCAGCCACTCAAAAATGAGGTCTCAAACAGTGCTACACAAGACTCAATCATGAATGCACACAACAAGACTCAATTTACTTATACAAAGATCAAATGTGTACCCAAAGATTCAAGTTGTGACACATCAATATCAAAGAATCTCATGCTCACAATACTTGTTTCAAATGCAAATTCAAGCTCAACCAAAGTGTTCAAATGCCCTCACATAAGGAATGATTCCATATTCACACATAATGATTTGCAATTTAAAGCTTCGTAATCAAATGCAACGCTCACACTCACAAAGATTAAAAGAATGCATGATTTCACCCATAGGTTTCCCCGTATTTTCCAATCAACATTTGTTTCAGCTCACTCAAGATCAAAAAGGTCTTTTTAAGGCTTGTAATGGGGATGAGTGCAAAGGTATGGTCATTTAGGCTCAGTGACTTTCATTCTCATGAAATGTGGTGCTCACAACACTTCATTTCCTATTCCTTCATCATTCTCTTTAGTGCTCATAAGTCATCCAATTATTCACTTCCCATGGATTTTTGGAAACCCCATTTTCTTTGTATTTTCACAACTTTATTCCACTTCTTTTTCATTCTTTTTCTTTTTCTTTCTTTCCTTTTTTTTGGTATGGAGGGGTTCCATTTTTCTCAAAACCATGGGTAAGAAGGACTTTCTTGCACTTCTTGATTTACCCTTTCTTTTCACCACACCCCGAACTTAGGCTTTTGGCCTAAGTTGGCTATTCAACTAACCAAAACTTTATGAGGATTAGGGGTAATAGATAAAGAAAGGTTATGTTTGCATCAAGTTTCTTGCAAAGAAAGGTAAGGTTCAAGGGGTGTTAAAAAGAGATTCACACAAGCTCACAAGGTAGGCCACAAAGAGGAATATGTCAAATTGGTTCTCACTCTCAAAATTTGCCTAAGATCATCTCAAGAGTTCACATCACTTTAGTTAATTGGACCAATGGGGCAAATTCTAGGATTCATCATATGCACAATTCATGGTAAGCTCATCACACTAGGCATTGACACTACAGTCAAACAAGACTCCACAATTTTGCTAGGGTGCAACGGTCATCACAAGAGACTCAATTTGATAATTGGCAAGTCACAACGAGATGCAAAGAGTTCACATATTGTCTATGCAACTTCATTTGGTCTCGTTGTAGCCGCGCATTCATGATCGTTCAATTGAGAGCACTATTCAATTTATCGGTATTGATTGAAACCGAGACTTCAATTTTGCAAATGAACAGCCATATTCAACACACGAGAGGTGGCAAAATTTTTTGGAAGGGTCAAAATTATTTTGCAATTTTAAACAAAAGGAGCCACAAGCTCAAACATCCACAAAAATAGTATTAACACAACATTATAGCTCACAACCCAAATACTCAAACAAAACACGATTCACGAGTGGCACACAAAGGTAGGCCTCACCCCACCACAATAAAAAAAAACATTTGTCCTCAAATGCAAATAACAGAATATCCAGAATTTAGAATAAAGAAAGACAGAGAGGGAGGTAGAGAAAAATCATGTCTACACAGTCGCTCCATTTATCTGGGAATCAGTGCCCAATGTGTCGGTCTGGAATTTGATAATAGCTTTCGGAGCTTTTTCAGAAGATTCAGCGGCAACTGACTTACTAAGATTGTCCAAGTCATGAGCCGCCAAAAAGGAGTGGATAGCTGTGAAGAATCCACGTCTTCACGAGGGAATAATGGGGTCTCGGGGATTTGTTCTCTTGCTGGCACTGGGTTTCTTACCCTCATTATACGTTTTGGGAGGATTTGTTGCCTTTGTATTTTTCCTGAAATTTTCGCTCTTATTTGTCGGGTTGGCATATCTCTTTCACCTACTTTCGGTCTAGCCATTTCTGCAAAGCTTCGGGAAAAAGTTAGAAAGTATTCAGACAAAATCAAGGCAGTTCAATTGCAGAATCACTTCGCTGAACCAATTAGCGAAGCGCGCAACCACTTAGGCGGTTCGCCGAGTGCAGTGCATAGAGAATACAAGGGTGCAGACAAAGGGCAAACCAGAAATCTTTCGGCGAGACGCCGAATGCGTTCGGCGACATCATGCTTCTCACCGAAAGTTACAGAATTCAACATCATATTTAGCATTAAATTAAAGGCGATATGGGGATTTTAGGCGAACCGCCGAGTGGTTCAGCGAGCTAAACCCAGCTCGCCAAATGACCCAACGTGCCTGCTTTTGACCCAACTTCCCGAATTCAACCCTACAACCCCCGAAAACAAAATTAAGGCATGCACAACTCAAATTAGGCTTAGACCCAGTGACAATCATGCACAACCCATGATTTTTCATCTAATTTAAAGCGCAACCTTCAGGAATTAACTATTTAACTTAGTACAGGAAAAATTTGCGAACCTAATAGGCAAACAAATATTCTAATCCTATCATAGAGGCCTCGCACACATCATCAAAGTAATGCCATTTCATTTGAGTACAACTTTCAATACAAGAAGCTTAGGGCTTGGAAACCAACATTTGGTGCCGATTAAGATGCAATTGAGATGCTAGGCAGCAATGCAATCCAAATCCAAGCACAAATCAATGGAAAAATACTATAGAAATGCAAAAATATAGAAACTAAAGTGCAGGTGTGAGTTTGTGAAGTTCGAAAGTGAGGAAAAGTGAAAGAGTTGGAAGTTTAAACCTTTGGCCTTTTAAAAACCATCTAGTTCTCGCCCATTCGATGACATTAATCATGCTCGCCGACCCACTCGGTGACACACTGAGCGGTCACTTACCTCACCGAGTTTTACAGGACCTCCAGGAAATATGGGGGTCCAAACGGCGTACTAGATCGCTGTCACCGACCTAGTCGGCGATTCACCAATAGTTTCCTAGGCTCGCCGAATTTTACAGACTCCACTTTGAAGTTGTCTTGAGTCCCTTGAGTCAAACGGCGGATTAGGTCGGGTTCGTCGACCACTTTGGCGACTCGCCGACTAGACTTGTTTCTCGTCACCCTGCACTTTTACAAACACTTTCCACACTTCAACATGTACAAACAACACACCATTATTTTACCAAAGCAAAGTAAAGCAATAAAAAGGGTTTGGGGTTGCCTCCCAAACAGTGCATTAGTTAACGTCGTGGCACAACGTAAGTCCTCATTCAAACTTCATTCATGAGGTTTGCCATAGTGTCACTAGGCAACCCCCTTTGTTGTCTCGAGACCTCAAATATCGCATTTCCATCAGCTGGTAGTAGGCAAATTGGACCCATTTCTCAAGATTGGGTTGGATTGCAAACACTATTAATATCATCGATACCATCTCGATGACCTGCCATGCTACCATTCACCTCTTCCTCACTCATTTCCTCTGCCTAAAATAGCAATACACAAAATAATACTACAAATAAAGTAAGTATCACCATAACTAACAAGAACAAAATTTAACATAATTAAAAATTCTCAAGTAACACCACTCCCCGACACCATTTTGATGTTTGTGTAATCAAGACACAACTTCAAATTCGAGTGTCTACGATCGTACAATAGTAATATAACCCAACCGAATGGGTTGGGGTCGAGTCCCAAGGGAGCGGTTCTGAGAATTAATGGTCAAGCACGAATTCACTTTAGTCAAACATAACTAAAAATCATTAACAAATAAAAACATTATAAATTAAAGGATTTGACACAAGTGTCAATTATAAAATGGGGGGGTTTGTAGCAAGTAACAACTAAAAACAGTGCAAATAAGAGAATACGAATTAGGAGACGGGGATTCTTGGTATGTGATAGGAATATGGGATAAACTAGACAATTGAGTAAATGTTATTGATAGAAAATAGTTGAATATTTGTAACTACGCTAGACCATAGTGGGTTATATTCTCTCTCGAGCAACTTACCACGAATCAATTCAGTTTCTCTCGAACACCAAGTTGTCGCTTTAAGCACAACCTCCGCCTTAGCCCATTCACTCTCTCGAGCTGAATGTGTGTGAGAGGGACTAGGGTTCACTCTCTCGATTTGAACCTCATGTCGACCCAATACCACCGGCCATCGATTTAGTAGTCTTGGTTTTCAAACCTCTCTCTCGAGCAAGCCAAAAACGCGAAGATGAAGTCGTATTTGCAACTACAACTTCACTACGTTCAAACACAACTACTAAATGAAATCATAAATAAACAACAAATAGACTAACAATAAGCAATACCCAAGAGTAAATTTAACTCATATTTACATAATCACACCCCAAGAATCGGGCATTTAGCTAGACATGCTAAAGAGATAGAGATCGATACCAAAAGGTGTTACCATCAAATGGGTATGGAGAATTAAGTCTTTAAACAAGTCAAGGTTGAAGAATCTTGAAGACCCACACCCAATTTCTTGGAGTTGAAACCCTTCAAGAACAATGTCTCCCAAAACTTAGAGCTAAAAGCTAGAAAATGTAAAAAATGTCTAACATCCGTCTAAATCTTTTACAAGAATAAAAACTGAACTAGTATTTATAGATTTCAAAAAATGTGTTGCGAAGGATCCACTCGGCGCATTTAGTCGGGATCGTCGATCCACTCGGCGATCCGCCCTTTGGTCTAGTTCATCGTCGTCTTGCGTTAGCCTTCAGCATCATCGTGTTTTTGATCATTAGATGACATAGTACTACTTTGCAGAACTACTCGGTGACACGCCAACCGCTCCTTTTCACCGCCGATTTTATCCTTTCCTTTCGAGCTCAGCACACTAGAACAAAAGGCAAGGATAAGACTTATTCGGCGATTCTTAGATCTTCATTTCTTCGTTCTTTTAGCAGCCTTTGTTCCTTTTTGGCTAAGTAGTGTCCATGCTTTCCCTCAAACCCCAAATACCTGAAACTTAAGGGTATTCATCAGATATTGAAACAAACTGTGCATTTGAGTACACTAATTTTATCAAAATATAGCCCTAAATGAGTCCAATTTGAGGACTCATCACCAACATTCCAGTTGATGCAGATGTGCTTCTGGCTACCACCGGAGATGAGGTTCGAGCTGAGGAGGTGGCCGCTGCTGAGTCTAAGGCAGAGACGGATGAGGAACAACTCGGTGTCCAAGAGGAGACCATATATGAGGGCCTTACAAAGATTGAGGAGGCTATGGTGGATTCAACTGTGCAGATTTCATTAGCAGATACGCCCATGGCAGACTCTGGTGGAGCTAGTGCTGATGTGACCTCGGGCATTGATGCCCCAACTGATGGAGCGACTATGTAGACAAGACCTTTCTTTACCTCCCTCAATATCGTTTTTATTGACTTTTGATTATTTTGTTGCATTTGAGGACAACTGTCTTTTTGTTTGTGGTAGGGTGAGGAATTTCCATACATACCTCTTGTGTGACTATATTTTGTATATATTGGGTTTTGTGTTTTAAATTGTGTTTTTGGTTTCAATCTTGTAGATGTCTGAGCTTATGGCTCCTTATTATGAATGAAAATGGTTTTTGATCGCCAATAGATAGTTAAGTGTTATTTAAAGAGTAGATATCATGACTATAGGATTTAATTAATAAAGCTAGGGCTAATCAGTTTAAATAAATCCAGCATGAATTTTGAATCTGTATAATTAGTAAGTTTAATAATTTTGGTAATAATCCGTTTAGAGTAATTAGCTATCAATTATAGCAGGTTGATCGGTAAGTTCTGCCAATCAGTTTTAAAGTTGTGTTATCAGTTGATTATTTTAAAAAATCTTGTATGTCAATGGCTACATCATGTTAAAATTTTAGTACAAGTTTACTAATCGCTTAGACAGCATGTCTATAGGCTTCTAATAATTTTCAGCATGTTTTAAAATTGAAATAAATCTGCCACGAATTTTTCTGCATCATGATTAATTTTTTTCTGCATATCTTTCTTAAAATCTTCTACTACCTGCTACCCTATTAAGTCATGCTCGCTTATAAATATTTGTTCTACCACTTAAAATCAATTAATAATCATTTTCTGCATTTGCTACTTGCTTGCCATAGTTAAATATTGCTATTAAATAATTTTTTGCATTAATAAACTGCTGCCATTTAAAATAAACATTCTGCATTAATAATCTGCTGTTGCATTCTTAAGTTGTTTCTCTGCAATAAAATTTATGTCTGGTTTTAAATGAGCTATAATCATGTTGTGTATATCTCTCTTTTGTCAAAGTCATTGTTCAACTCTCTTTTCAAATCTTTGAGTTGACTATGACATTTTAAAAATTTGTATAAGCACTATCTCCTAACCTATAGCTAGCGGAAAAGTCAAAGGAATTACGAGGCCTAATTTCAATTTTCAAATTAAACCAAGGCGTCCCCGGGAGTACCACCTACCCAAGATTTTACAAAAAGGGATTATGTTTATTTATGTGTTTATGTGTAAACAAAATCTTTTTAGTTGTCTTCTTCAAATAAACTATTACTAATTTTCTAAGACCGACCTCAAATAAAAATTGTTTCTTTGGTCGAGGAGCGCGATTAACAATATTGTGGTATCATCCCTATAAAGAAACAACATTTTTTAAAAAAAATAAAAAACACTATTCATAATTTGCTCAATTTTCAAAAGTAATTCTTGGCACATTTTATTCTTGTTTGGGGTAGCTTAATAAATAAAATTGATTTATCTTTTATATCTATTTGTGTATAATTCTATCTTCTCGCTTATCTCCTTTAATTGTTTCATGCTTAATATTTGTCTAATGTTTTATTTATTATATCACTTAGTTCGCATGCTTAACTAACTAAATAATAACATAGACCTTAATTGCTACTTGTAACTCCCACATAAATTGCATGAGATACGGTTGAGACCCACATTTGTGGACCTCGAGGGATTTTAATACTTTTTCCTCACGACAATTTGAACCCTTACCCGATCTCTGGTTCATTGACCTTTAGTTAGATTTATTTAGGTTAGATAGATGCCCTAACGCGCCTTAATTCATTAGGTGGCGACTCTTCAATCTCTAAAACCCAAAAGAGTTATTAGGTCGTGCCCCGAAAACCTGTTTTGTGAAAAATGGGGGGCGACAATGATCAATACCAATGACTTGAATAGTGCTCTTAATCGAACAAAAATGAGTGTGCGGCTACGATGAGGCCAAATGAAGTTGCATAGACAAAGTGTGAACTTTTTGCATCTCGTTGTGACTAGCCGATTATCGAATGAGTCTCTTGTGATGAACATTGCACACTAACAAAAGTGTGGAGTCTCGTTTGATATTGGTGTCAATGCCTTGTGTGATGAGCTTACTTTGAACCCTGTTTGATGACACCTAGAGTTTTCTCCGTTGGTCCGGTTGACTAAGTGATGCAAGCACTTGAAATGATCTTAGGCAACAATTTTGAAGAGTGAAAAACAATTTGACAATATATCTCTTTTGTGGCCAACCTTGTGAGAGGTGTGAACCTTGCTTGAACCCCTTTGAGCCTTATCCTTTTCTTGGAAGAAACTTGAACAAATGTGACCCCTCTTGTTCCATTCACCCGTAACTCTCATGAAGTGTGGTTTGTTTGAATAACCAACTTAGGCCAAAAGCCTAAGTTGGGGGTGTGGTGAAAAGAGAAGGTAAATCAAGAAATGTGAAGAATTCCCTTTGAGCCATGGTCTTGAAAAAGATGGAACCCCTCCATATAAAAAAAGAGAAGGAAAAGAAGAAAGAAAAAGAAAATGAATGAAAGAGTTGAGAAATAAAGTTTTGAAAGTTATAAAAGAAATGGGGTGTCCAAAAACTCATTTGAAGTTGAATAATGGGGTGAATTTTGAGAATGAGTAAAAATGTTGTAGACAAGGAAGAAAAGTGATGTTCAGACCACATTTCATGAGGGTAGCAGCCATTGAGCCTAAATGATCATACATTTACACTCAGCCCCGTTACAAGCCTTGAAAAGACCTTTTTGATCTTGAGTGAGCTTAAACGAATGTTGATTGGAAAATAAGGGCAAACCTATGAGTGAAGTCATGCATGTGTCCATCTTTGTGAGTGTGAGAGTCGTGTGTGATTCCGGTGCTATTAATGGTTGAAGAATAGTGTGTGAATATGGAATCATCTTTGTTGTGAGGGCATTTGAGTACCTTTGTTAAGTTTGAACTTGCATTTGAAGAAAGTATTGTGAACTTGAGCATCTTTGATAATGATGAGTCACAATTTGAATTTTTAAGTGCACAATTCATTCTTGCAGAGTAAGTTGAGTCTTGTTGTGTGAATTCATGATTGAGTCTTATGTAGCACTGTTTAAGATATCCCTTTTGAACTACTGAACTTGAGTTTTACTTGAGGACAAGCAAAAGTTTAAGTTGGGGGTGTTGATGAGTCCGAGATTTGGACTCTTTTAGGGGTTTTTATATAGATTTAGTATCCTCAAATTCTTATTTTGTACCGATAACTGATGTTAAATCCTTGATTTTCATGAATATAGATTGAGGAACAAAACAAGGACACTAACAGGCAAAATGAACAAAACAGGCTAAAGAGATGAAGATGGGAGAGCTTGAGGATCGCCAAGAGCACTCGGCGTGTTGCCCAGTGGCTTATCAGACCGCCTAAAGTTCCAGTGTGCCAAGCCCTGAAGGAAAGAACCAATTTGGTGAAAGGAGCAGTTAGCGGATCGCCGAGTGATTCTGTGAAGCCAAGATAGATCGCCCAAAGTTACAGACCTTGAGGATGCTGAATACCAAGGCAGAAGGGTGATGGAAGAGACCAAAGGGCAGCTCACCAAGTGATTCGACGAGCGCGACTTACTTCGCCAATTGACACTTTAGCAGCTCATTTTTGGCGACTATAAGTACATTTTTGAACATTTTTTTAGTAATACTTTTTAGAACAATTTTGTTAGACAGTTTTCTCTAGTTTCTCTTAGCTTTGAAGGATTGAAGAAATTCACTTTTGAGAATTTGGAAGTGGATCTTTGAGAATCTTCAAATTGAAGCATTGTAAAGACGAAATCACTCTTACCCAATTGATGGATAATCAATTTGGTAACGGTTTTTACCTTTTTATGATGTCTAGCTAAAACCCCAATTCTTGGCGTGTGATTATATGATTATGGGGTGATTTAGCTTATGGGTATTCCTAATTGTTAGTTTAAATGCTATTTAAAAGTGAGTTTAATCATTAATTGTGGTTAACCTAAGAATTGTAGTTGCAAATGCAGTTCTATGTTTGTGTTTTTGGCTTGCTCGAGAGAGAGGTTTTAGAACTAAGGTTTTTGATTGATAGTTTCTGGGTATTGCGTCGACTTGGGTTCAGCTCGAGAGAGTGAATCCTAAACCCTTTTACACACATTTAGCTCGAGAGAGTAAATGGATTAAGGTGTGGGTTGTTCTTCATTTGCATGCTTGTTGGTGTTCGAGAGAAATCACTTGATTCGGGGTAAATTGTTTGAGAGAAAAATTACCTCCCTTATTGCCTAACCTACTCTCTAATATCTAGCTATTTACTAATAGTTGCAATTACCCATATGTCTATATTAGTGTTACGACCCAAGGGTACCCCCTAGACGTAACATGGCACATAACACCCCTAAAGGCACTATAAAAGCCACTTAGCATATAATCACATAAGTAAAGAATAATAAAGAGTAAAAAAACACCTTTTTCAAGTCTTTGAGAAGTTTTCATAAAAGAAAAGCGGCAGTCTACACATAGTCTCATTTAGCCATCTATTACAATCGAAGTCTCAAAAAAACAAAATAGGGTCAAAGCCCTTACAATAGGAAATCCAAAAGTTTAGTATAATAAAAGAAACGAAACAACAACATAGCACTTGTCCTCGGATCCATGAGGACATACCACAAGTTTTGGTGAATAGTCAATCCAAGCTTTGAACTAGAAGGAATCACCTCAAACACCGAAACCTACATTTTGTAGAAAAATGTAGAAGAAATATGGGTTAGTACAAAAATGCACTAATTATGGTAGCTATGCATGAAAACCTTCAACATACTTAAAAGGGACATTTTAGTTGAAATGTATGCACGTTACCAAGTTTAGAGTTCATCATGAAAATTAGTCTAAAAGCATAAGATACAAACATATTCAACATAGTGATCACCATATCATAATGGAAACAAACCATAAGCACCCTCAAAGTATCCTTGTGCAATGCATGAATAAGATCCCATACTCCTATCCACACTAAGGAAAGCTTATTAAGTGATTATAGTTCATAACACACCCTTTAGTTCATTCTATCATAGTGGAATTAGCTTTAACCGATATAGACCATGCGAGCTTAATCATGGAATCCGGTGTCTACCCCACACCAAAAAAGGGTTGTCCTACTTGCCAAAGGTAGAACCAAACTCTTAGCTTAAGTGGATCCACTAGCTAAAGACCTATATGGGCACATAGTTTATGGGATAAGGAGATAGCTTCTAGAAACCCAGACTCAACTATGGTAGAAGGTTTCCATCTCATGAGATAACTACTTTGGGAACCCGGACTCAGCTAGTGTAAAAGGAACCCATTTGGGAAGCCGGACTCAACTAGTAAAAAGCTTCCAACTCATATTCATATTTACTCGGTGCTAAGCATTAATTCCCATTGATTTCATATTAAGTCTTTACTTAAGTCGATAATTATGGAAGAATGTCTTGACACCCAATCGAACAACTCATATTAAAGCTCCTAGATTTAATAGGTGAGACAAGTCTTCAAACCTTAGAATCACTATATGTGACAAACCTTTCACATTATATGACATTCATACCTAAGTGTGTACATGAAGATAATCATCCAATCAACACCACAATTAGATCATAATATAAGCACTTTACTCTCAAACCAATCCAATTGTATATACACAAGTCTCGTACACATAGCTAGTTCTCATGCTTTACCCTTCAAGGGCTATAGATCACTTTCAACCAATCAATCTAGAATCACTACATTAGATATAGATGGTAACATGAATCAAATAACTAAACTACTACAAGTACTATTTCATAGTTACTACAATTCACCCAAATCACAAGTCATAAATTAGGGTTATGGGGAAATCTTGGATCCATGGGATATTTGATCATAAAATCACCATAAAAGAGTAATTCAATCATAATATAAGACAATTAAATCATTGAAAACGTTTTTAGGAAGAATCAATAACTTGGAGTGAAAACCCTAGGTTTTGGAGACATTTCTGCTTTGAAATTGAGAGTTTAAGGACTTCATGGATAAAAATCTAACCATGAATCAAAACTACCATACCTTATATGAATATTCTTCATGAATTTGGGTAGAAAAGATGAGTTCTTGATTCCTAGACTTCAACTTCTTCTTCTTCTTCTTCAATAGAGGTTTTGGTGAGAGAAATATTGGAGAGGTTTTGATTGGATTTGGGGATTTATGAATTATGATCTTAGATGGGTTATTTTAGGTGGTAAAAATACTTATATAGGTCTTTAAAATAAACTTAAAATGACACCACATAACCATTTAATAAAAAGGAATTTACAAAAGAACCCCTAACTTTAACTACCAAATGGCAGTTTCAAGCATGAACTATGGTTGGTGACCTATAGACCGTAGGTGGACCTGCTGGTCGTCCTGCAGGTCCGCAGGTCATGATCTGGGGCTAAGAAAAACAGGGGAGGTCCAACCTTGACCCACGACCACCACCTATGGGGCATGGGTCCATCCACGGATCGTGGATGCCCTCGTGGGTAGGTTGTTTTTTACGGCTTTTTGGGGTTACCTCAGGGACCTTCTCAAGGACCCTTGGTTGGTCCTTGGGGAGTGATACCTTGAGGTCTACACCCAAAAATACTTATATTGAACACCTGAGGTTATTTTACAACTCTAACCTTTACGTTAAACCCCATTTAGGCTACTAGTTTACACATTAGGCTCTAGCTTAGTCTTCTAGTTTTAGGCGGCGTAAGAATTAGCCTATAATCGATCGCATCCCAAGAATCCATCTCAATATTGTTAATTCGTATTGTTTGTGACTGTTTGTTGCTGATAATCAAAACCAAAACCCCATTTGACATTCGTGTCACCCCTTGATTCGAATAATGTCTTTATTCGATAATTTTTATTCTTATGACTGAGTTCACCATATTTATACTTTCCAATTGAATCTAAAACACATACCGCTCTCTGTGGAATTCGACCCCAACTCATTTAGTTGGATTTTATACTAATTTATGGTCGTTGAACACCTAGAATTAGATGAGGTGTGCTTGAAACATTAAATCAAGCATAAAGGCAATCCATCATTGATGAGGAGATGCAGCAGCAGCGGGTCCGAGAAGATGATGTTGGCCCATCTGCGTATTGAGCACTACTGGGTGTTCCGACTACTAATGAGAGCGCTACTAATGGCGTCCCTAGTGTTGATCCAGTTGGTTCCGGGATATCGGACCCACCCGCTTCTTGATAGGTCTTTGGTGCATTTGCGCCACATGTTTGTTTCACTATATGCTTTACTTTTTATTTTGTGCATTGAGGGCACTTGCACCTTATTTTGTTGGGGTGGGGTAAATGGGTTGTGAGTGATAGGGTGAAGTCTGAGCAACCCAACTTATAATCCTCCATTGGGGTTTCTTGCCTATGTTCTTTTCCCCCAAGGGACTGTTTACTTTTATGTTGAACCGGCATGTTTAGGATTGTATGTGTAGAAGTAAGTAGAAGAATGAAAGTATGATGGCAAAAGAGCATGAAATTGATACCTGTCCAAAAAATTTGAAATGTGCTAGATCTATAGGCTTAATAAATTGAATGTATTAGATCTTCATATGACATGATAAGGAACCGGTATGATTTCATGACTTAAGCTAAAACTTGAACTGGGTAATTCAATAATCCGATAATGAAACAACGTGCCAAGTGTGTAAGAAAAGTTTGAATGTTCATGCAGTATGTGCCATTCTAGAACTTGCCTCGTTGGTCCTGCTAAGATAATCTAGGCTAGAAGTTGGGAAATGATCACAGCCCCTTGTTCAAATAAGTCCACTTAAGCCTAAAAGTCAACCAAAAGAAATAAACTCTCCCTTTGATCCAAATATTTGAGTCTAACGAATACCAATTTTTTCAATACACCTAATTCACCTTCCCTAAAAATATTGTTTTGGCCCCAGTCCCTCTTTGGACATGTGCACCTTAACTTAGGCCAAAAGCCTAAGTAGAGGGTGGCCAATTCAAAAAGTTACCTTAATCTTGGCCCTGGTACAACATCAGATATTGTGCACCTCAACTCATGCAAAATACATAAGTTGAGGGTGGCTATGAAAAAGAAAACCGAAAGAAAAGGGGTATGGAAAGAGTTTTGTGTAAAAGAAACAAAACGATAGAAAAAAAATGTGAATGAAGTCAAAAGAAACAAAAAGAGGAATGACAAAAATGCTGAAAAACAAAGAAAGATGAAATAAAAGGAAAAGAAGAAAGTGAAAAATAAGAGCGACAAAGTCAAAGTCTCATCTGTGTTGAAGAGAGTCAAGGGAAAGAGCAGAAAAGAAAAGGATGTCAAGAATTGGTTGAGAAAAGAGGTAAAAAGTCAATGTAATTTCAAGGAGGGTAGAAAAGTCACTATAAAGTACCCAAATGTACCCTACCTGACCTTGAGCCTACGTTACATGCTAAGAAAGTCCTATAGTGATCCTAGTGACTAGTTTGGTGAATCTATGCAGCGAAAATAAGGGCAAGCCTATGGTATTGAGAACTAACTGTACTTGAAGTCACTTCTAAGCATGAGTGTTGAATGAATCCTTAAACTTAAAATTCATATCTATTGTGTGAAAAATGATTTCTTTTGAAGTGAGGGCACTAGTTACATTGTTGGAGAGTTGGTACCTTGGTGATTGTAAAAAGTGTATGTTGTGATGTCTATTGGTCGATCTATGTCATATTTTGATCCGCATGAGTTAGCTTGTTGAGTCTAGATGAAAAGATTTGCACTAAGTGATGGAATTGATTGAAAAAGTCGTGTGATTGCTTGAGTTTGTATGTTTTCTTCTACATAAGTGTTGTTTAGAGTTTTAGTGTGTCGCTTGAGGACAAACAACAAGTTTAAGTTGAGGATGTTGATATACCGTGAGTTTACGGTATTTTTGATGCGTTTCACTTAAAGTTTGTGCGCGTCTTGGGCTATTTTGTTATTAGAAATAATGTTATGTAATATTTTGCAGGAAATTGATTCGGAAGCGGATTAACAGAAAAATGGATTGAAGTGATAGCAACAGCAACCAACGATGCCATCGACGGAACGTAGGTCCAACGACGGCCCGAAGGTGCTGCAGTAGAAGTGGAGTTCAGGGAATTCTGACCAAGTGTGGAACCACGAGAGTCACCTACGAACTGTAGGTCAAGTGACGGACCATCTTATACATCTGTCGATGCGATTAGCAAGTATCAAGTTCCAGTACCTGAACCACAGAGGCAACCCACGGATCATAGGTCAATCAACGGTCTGTAGGTCAGGCCGTCAGTCAAGTCCGAGTCCGGCCCAATTTTATTTTGTTTTCCTAGTTGGTTTAAGACTTTAGTACTATAAATATATGTTGTTATTTCTGTTTTTGAGAGTTAGACACCATTGTAAGGTTTTAGTTTTGTTCTTTTGGGATTAGTTTGCAAACTCTTAGCAATTTAATTTCCGGAAGTTGGTTATACATTTTCCACTTTGAATTTCAATTCAAGATTTCGGGCTTCATCTATTCTAATTGTAAGTTTATGAATTCTTCCAACTTAATTATGAATTGTGAACTCTCAAGCATGAGTAGCTAAATTCACAACTAGGGTTGTGGGAACCATGAGCAATTAACAATGTATGAATAATAATTAAGTAATTCTTGAATAGTGTTTATGTGTGTATTGTTAATCCCTCGTTTAGAAGTCTTTTTAACGTAGGACAACGTTAGAACTCACCTCATTCATACTTGTCGGACCAAGGAGGTAATGAATGAGAAAATCATTAAACAACAGAGATTTAGTGGATGTTATCTAATAGTCTGATTTCAATTTAAGTGAGGGTGAAAACCAAACTAAATTGATATAATGACTAATATGGGGTAAAGGTAAGGGTTAGTAAATCATACACCCATAGACGGACTACGTTGCGTGGTGAAATTCCCTACTTGGAGGACCAATCACTTAGGGATACCTAACTTACCAACCTTGCATGACAAATACTAGGAAAGGATTACTATTATTAGGATTACTGCGCTAAGAGCTCATGGGGAACACATATGCCCTAGTTTTCATCTCATATTGATAATTCAAAATTTGAATCTTGTTTACTTGTCACTTAATCAACAATCAGTTAATTTAATTACAAAATCCCCCCTGTTTACTTTTCTCGGAAATAATTTGACTAAACGGAGATAATAGTGAGTTAAGTTTAAGTCTAGATCATATTCCTCGTAGGATCGACCTCAACCTACAAGTTGGGTTCTTTATTTGACAACGACCGCTTATACTTCTTTAGTGAGGTATAATTTGGGCGTATCAGTACTCTCTAGATGATGGACTAACTGCTGATTGGTGGAGGTAACCTAAGAACTGTAGAAGTATATACGAGTCGTAGGTGCCCAACCATAGACGACACTACCCAAACCAAATTTCCTTATCTTTCCTTTTCCTACTTTATTTAGGATTTGTTTTCTATAAATATTTGTTGTATTTTTCGTTTATGGGTTGTTAGACTTTTTGAGATATGTACTTTTGGCTTTTAGAATTATTTTGCAAACACTTTTGGCATTTAATTCTTGGAGTATAGGTTTATGAAATTTTATTTTTGTTCTTCAATTCAAGATTCCGGAATTCATCTATTCGAATTGTAAGTTCATGATTTATTCTATTAACCCTATTGTGAATTGTGATCACACATGCATGAGTAACTAAATCCACAACTAGGATTGTGGGAACCATGAGTAATTAACAACGTAAAACTAAAGTAACTCTAGAATAGTGTTTATGCATGTAATGTTAATCTCTTCGTTTTGAATGATTTTTAATGGTGCATTGCGTTAGAACTCGACACATTCCTACTTTCCCCACCACAGAAGTAATGAATTAGAAAGAGATTAAACAACGGAGATTTAGCGTGATAATCCACCATCTAATGCGGAAACCCAAATAAGTGAGAGCTAATCTGAGGTCAAGGGTAAGGGTTAGTAAAGCATACACTCGTAGATCGACCAAGTTGCGTGGCGAAATTTCCAATTTGGATGACCAATCACTTAGGAGATACCTAACTTACTGACTTTGCATGTTGAACACTAGGAAATAGTTACTATTATTAGGAATATTGCATTAAAAACTTTTGGGGAACACATGTGCCCTAGTTTCATCTCATATTGATATTATAAACTGCAAATCTTGTTACTTGTTACTTGTTGCTTATTAATACAAATGAATCAATTGTTATTATATGTTACAAATCCCACCTTTTTATAGAAGTAATCTGACTAAATGTACAATCAATAGTAAATTAGCCTAAAGTCTAGACCATATTCCTCGTGGGATCGACCCTAACCTCAATTAGGTTCTTTATTTGACAACGACTGTTTATACTTCTTAGGGAGGTGTAATTTAAGCATATCAATGGGTAGTTTTATGAATTAAATCAATTATATAGGTCTTAGGATAGGGGTTAAAACAACATAGCTTAGGTAACAAACACATAGGGGAGAGACTAAAATAGCCCAAACTTAAAAGCTGACGGGGTGACCTAGGATCCCTGAACGGTATGTATAAGTCACCACTTGTCGTTTAGGGAGCCGTACAGATCACCCAATTTCCTTGTTGCCTTAAATGGCCAGGCTACTTCACCTAAACTACTAGTGATTCCCTAAACGGACCATTTAGGGTTCCATGAAGGGTTCATGAATCCGTTTTGGGTTCGTGGACTTGCCCGTTAACCTCTTATACCTTCTCCAAAGTCTAAGGTGTTACAATAGTTGTAGCACCTTAGGTTCCGGGGGAGATCTAAGACAGGCCATAGTGACTATTGTATACAGAGTTCAGGTCAGACTTATCTGTGTGTGCATTTTGTTCCTTTGGGAGTTGGAGCTCATTTTACTCCAGATTGGTCTTCGCAACAGGTTGCTCTTGGTGACGATTGCTACGAGTGTGGTGAAGTAGGCCCTTTTGTTAGAGATTGTCGTAGGGCCCCGATGTAGTTGGCTAGGGGTGGTCTTGAGTTTGGTGGAGGTAGACATGGCAACTCATCGCGTTCTTCATGCTGAGATTCAGACTCCTATGCTTGTGGATGTTGGTCACTGGTCCAGAAAATACGTACTCACAATTCTAATGCATGACATTTTTGCTACTTCTTCAGCCTATTTTTAGTACAATAATATTTATATTACTTGAGAGTAATATGTATAGAACTACCTGTTGTAAATTCTTAGAAATAACTTGTCTTTTTTGGATTGCTTTTGTGAAAATATTACTAAAGTTTTTGGATAAATTATTTGGAATTAAAAAAAATGTTGATTTGGTCAAAATTTCTTCCCCAAAATAAGCTAATTACATAAAATGGTCATTTAGCCACTTCTAATTTCAAGTGCAATGCTTTTTCGGTATTGTTTTTCCTTTCTACTTTGTCGTCTTCCAACAACTATTGGCTTCTTCCTTCATTCATTCTTCTTTCTTGTTTCTTTGCTTCTTTCTTTCTTCCTCCTTCTTCTTCCATGTTTAAAGCTCAACTTTAAAAATCGACGTGCAATAAACCTAGATCTTTTTGAGTGAATAATATATATCAAAATACTCAAAGCATTGAGAGGAGCTCCCGTTTAAAATTTGGGACTATTTAGAGGAGATTTGAATTGATTGAGATTGAAAAAAAAAGATATATATACTTCATTGTATCAACAACGTATATATATCTCTGATACATGATTATACATTATTGATACATGATTGTAAACTATGTATACAATATCAATAGATTGTATATACATAAACATACATTATATATACATATAAGCATTTTGTTGAAAATAATTTTTGTTTTTACGTATTGATAAGTAATCCTAAATTATTGAACTTAGAGAGAGAATGAGAATTATATTGTATTTGAATTTATAAAAGAAAAGTTGGTTCAAAAATAAACTATTTTCTTCTTTGACAAACAAAAAAAAAGTGAAGATAATGGCAAGTCACAGTTACTATTGCATATGCCAAGTAGGTAGAGTAATAGTTGTCTGGTGGTCATAATAAGCAGCAATATTGATTGTGGAACAGACTTGTCGACATGCATGCCCAAAAGGTCATTTTTCTTAGAATGGCCTCCAAGTTGCCAATTTCCATCCTTGTTTTAGCAAATACCAAACAGAGGTTTTATCTTTGATTGCTGCTCCTAACAATTTGACCATCACAAGACACCAGACTCTGCACAGGAGAAACACAAATCATTTCAATGATACAATTCCATAAAAAAAAAAACTTCTGCACCAAGTACCCAATGTGATACAAGATGGTGCAGTAAGAGGCAGAAACATATTTTATTGTTTCTACACACACCTGACCTGGGCATAACATCCAGTAAGCCAGGAAAGGGGAAAGGGCTCAACAGAACATCAAATTAGTGATAATGCATAATGTACCTTGAGCCAATACTGATGGAAACTCAGTTCTGCTATCATATTGTGCCTTCCACAATTTCCAAGCAACCCTTACTTCTTCTAATTGAGAATCTGGAATGCTTGTGTTTGCATCCAGTATTTCTACCCACTCACTCCAAGGGGACTTTGAAGGGTCTAAAAATCTAGACAGCTGAGGTAACATTGTAGAGTAATAGAAGTCATCAACTGCCTTGAGAATATCATCTGATTCCAACAATGTCAACATTTCAGGTCTTATTATGTTGCCTGGATGGTTTCTCAAAGCAAAATTGTTCCCCTTCAAAACCAAAACTTCTGATGGGGCAAGGGGTAAGACAATCCTTGAAAACTTGCATAACGACATTCTCAAAATATCATGTGGTAGAAGATTGCGTTTTATCGCAACTGCTGTCCCTACCATTTTGCGTATCTGAAAAAGAGCAACAATATAGTTTAGACGCATACAACATATCTTGTCAACAAAAACACACATCACAACAAAGCACATGTAACTGAATAAAGACAAGAAACAACTGCATGTAATGAAACTCAAGAAAGTTAACAACAGTTCATTCTGCTTGGTCATTAAGCTGCCATATTGAAAAATCACTGGCCATTTTTTTGGCTCATGCATGGACTCAAGGGCGAGTATCCCATATAGTTATGTATACAACAAGCACAATAAAGTTCTAACAAATTTTGGTGTATCAAATAAAAAAAGATACCAGTGTATTTTGCAGGATCCATAAGAAGGATTCACATTTATGTCCACCCCAATTGAAATGTGTACATCAAAGCAAATGAGAATCTTGGTAATGCAACTACAATACATTTCTTCCTGTGGACAGACAGATCCTTGCTTACCAAGTGGCACCCTTGTTCAATGGACAAGTATCCAGGTGTTATAAATATTTTTAGCAAGTTCAAGAGTGTTCCCTTTTAAAACGTTTTAGAAAGACTGAACAGGGCAAAATGATAATCAAAGAGAATTACTTGATGTAACATGAATGACTCTCCACAGATGGAAACTTCAACATAATTCATGCCGAGTAACTTCTCCAATTTTCCACAATGACAGTGAAAAATCCTTCGGAAATGAGCAGAGCTAAGTTTATCTCTTGCATCGGGTTCATGGAGCCATCTTGCTTGAATTGGTATAACAGAATTGAGATCCTTTGAATGACTAACTTTTTCATTACAGTTGCCTTCTGGATTTTGATTTCCAGCCTCAACAATCGTCACAACCCCCTTCTCTTTACCGTTTTGTTCTCCATCACTTTCCTCAGACCCAGATATTTCTTTCTCACTAGAGGGCCTCCCTTTTTTTAAGAGACTGTCATTTTTTAACAAGTTTCTGGCAGGAGATTGTTTCCTGTACTTAGATCGTATTGTGTAATTGTGGAAAGGATGTTCTCCCTGCAACCCAAATCACAAACAGCAAGTGAAGAGAGCAGAATCATTGTCTTTTATCAACGGAAAACGACTAGATATCATAAAATGAAATCACTCATCTACTGAATTGGCACGTAACATTTTCTAAGTTTCGTGAACTATTTCTCCCAGTGAAACCTAAGGTCAGTCCTCTTAGGACTAATATGAAGAATAATTCTTTTTTTTTATGACAAGGAAACCTCAGCCACTACTCTTTGGGTGCACACAAGGTAAAACCCTTGCTCCTACGCAATAGCTCGCAAACCACACTAGAGAGCTCTTTAAGATACAGACCAGAGAAAATTGAAGTTTTGTAAGGTATGCCATACGAGCACGATACAAATCACTTATAAAATGAGGAATATAGAAGAAAATTTTAAAGAACATGAAACACAGCCATTAAAAGAAGATCAATCTAATAGACTTGAAAATACCTCAAAAGAATTCAGTATGTCATTAAAATTGGCTATATGGTACTCGATTTCAGAAGAAGTTGAATCATTCTTTATCCCGATGATTTCAGCAGGAATGAGATAAGAATACTTGCGTGCATTACACTCTCTTCTGGCATCAAACCTCCTGAAGCTCGTTTAAAATGAATTAACTATAAAGGAACAGAAAACAATAACTGCTATATCATTTTCAAACTGAATAAAGACATATCATACAGCAGACAGACTAACAAATGATCAAATCGACCAATATCATGCAACAATGTAATGAAGGAACCTCTCCCCCACCTACTAATAACTAACTGACACGAAAAGAAAACCATAACTGCTACATCATTTTCAAACTGAATTAAGACAAATCAAAGACAGCAGATACACAGGCAAATGGCACAAATTGACCAATATCATGGAACAATGTAATGAAGGAAGCTCTGTTCCACCTACTAATAACTGAAACGACTCAAAAAGAATACAAAATGTGAATTATGACTTGCGAGAACGGATGACATGGATCCCGAGGGACATGGATGTATTTTAGAAAAGAATACTAAATACCAGAAGTTTGGGAGAAAACAAAAGATTTAACCAAAATCAACATTTGGAGTAAACGAGCTCAGAATCGAGATTTGAAAGCTCCTGTAGGTTCAGAAAATGATTTAGGACTTGGTTGGATGGTCTCAAGGGACTCGGGAGTAATTCGGACACTTAGGTAGCAAACTAGTGAATTAAGAAAATAACAGCTTACCACGGTCAAATATATGCCTAGATGACACTGGATTGGTAATTTGAGTATTCCAACGGGTTTATAGGGTTTTTTGAAGTGATTTGCATATTTGGTTTCCATCCCAATGGATTCGGATGTGTTTGGGGCAGCAAAGGAGAGCCAATTCTTTTATTGTTGGTGCCATCAATTGTTGTTCTTCACAGTTGCGTGGACTGTGCCGTGGTCATGTAGGAGGCTAGGCTCATGACTCATGGTTTTGTGGGCTGGTAGACGCAATCGTTAAGGGATTGGAATGTGTCCCAGGGGTCACCGTGGTCGCGTACGGGGAGCTCACAGCCGCGAAGTGCAAGGAATCAAGGACCCACGATCGAGAGAGGTGGGCCTGACATTCATAGAGAAGGAATCTGGGTAGACTTATGAATCCCCACTTCAAACTTACTATTCAAATTACATTTTTGGGAGCTCTAAATCTCGGATTATGGCGATTTTTTAAACAATCAACTCAAATTGATAAGAGGGTAAGTATCTAACTTTGATTCTAGTATTTTCCTATGATTCCTTAATCCTAATTAGCGCTTTAATCCAATTTGGGGATCGATTAATGATTGGAAAGATCTATAGGCTTATGAGGGATCCAATTAATGATTGGAAAGATCTATAGGCTTATGAGGGATCCAATTCTAGAAGATCTTTATGGTTTTGGACACAGTGGCTCGACGTTAGATTTTAGTTGACCGAATTCTTATCATGTCAATACGGGACTTCATCTTCGACAATCGTATCCTCCCTCCAGCAAATAAGGTGGGGTGAGCAAGGGTATGACTTGATAATCGAGGAGATCGTAATTTTTAATAGATTGGGAGCTATAAAAAGCATTACAGAAAAGAAAGTCCATTCGTTGACATTGTGGCACTTGGTTCAAGGTAAGTTCAGACTTGACCTTCGATAGGGGATAGTTTGCCTTAATAAAACAATTAATGTAGTGTATTAAGGGTAAGGGTGTGCCTTATGAGGTGCTGAGAGGTTATGGAAACATCGGGTGACTTGACATGTGTTAAGTGCTTAATTAATTTAATTACTTCAATAGTTGATACGTAAGAGGAAATTCATGCTAAATGACAAATCCATTAATATTGATGCCAGATAGGCTTTATCTTGAGCTAATTGCATATAAGATGACATGATTACTTGAAAACTCACTCTATGGAAATTTTCCTATCATGCTTTTATCTGGTGAATATAATCGTGATTGAGAAATTGATACGAGACAAGCACGTGGAGACTATCTGTGCTAAATATGAGTTATTGATCATAAAAGGTGCATGTTGAGATCGTTCGTGATGAGAATGATAGCACGTTGATACAGTATGCACTGCACATGGAGTACGACATATGGACAACCCAGTTCTCCCCATGAATCGTTGGGCTGACCAACCCCAAGCCCATCCAGGTGTACATAGGTGTTGAGGATATTGATTTATTTGGTGTTGTCCATGAGTTTCCACTTTACATAATATGCATTGGATTGATGATATGCACATCTCCATTTGATTGAGTTGATTTGTGCTAAATCCCACCATATTAAATGATTTATTACATATCGATGAGTTATATCTTTCTATTTGTCTATTAACTATTAAAGATTATCTTATGTCTAAGTGTGGTCGTAAGCATTTCAAAGACCAACCCTCACCACTACTTTGTCGAGGTCAATGATTTATTCTTCTTGTTACATATCGATTATTTATTTGTTACTTTCTATTTGTTACTCTAATGAATCTTTAGGGAAGGATCGATTCACGGGGCGAATTATAAATCAACTCATTAAAGGGAGGCTGAAACCTTAGAGTTCATTAAAAGAGAGAACTATGATCTCTCAACTCTTCAAAGGGAGGCTGAAACCTTAGAGTTCAATGGAAGAGAGAACTCAGCTTTTTGCTAAAAAATGACTTAACGATTTATTCATCAAGAGCCCTTTTAAATAGGAGTCTTATTACATCAATAGGAAGTCTAATTCTTATAAAAGTAGGAGACCTAAATCCTATTCCAAACTAATAACTATAACTTAACCTAATCCTTATGAAACGCATCCACAACATTACCCCCCTCTTACGTTGAAAAAGCTTGTCCTCAAGCTCGAATTTCACAACAATCATCCAGAAAATCTGGATCAGTATCAACTTATCCAATTCCAGCCCTAGCTTGAAGTTGACATGGATAAATTTCGACTCTATCAGTTTGCTGAAACATGACTAATCCACCCATCAGGTTGCTATTTTCATGAGGTCCAAGTCGCTGAAATTCTTCCCAACTCATTGAGTCTTTCGTTCGTTTAAGTTGATAATACAATAATGGTGCTAGTCCGAACATGTGAAATCCAGCCACACCAATATTTTTTTTGCTTTCGTTGTATGTTGATTTTTTTCAAAAGATTGTTCACAATGATGTGCCTGAATTAATGGGTTATTGGTGCCATTATAAGTAGGTGGTGTATTGCCTTTTGTAGTAGGAATTATTGATCTGCTAGTTGTTTGCGCACTTTTTGACTCAGGTTTGTGCAGTGTTGTAAAAAGCGCAGAAAAGAGCGCTTAAAGCGAGAAGTGAGGCGAGGCGAGGCCCATGCGCTTTTATTTCATGAAGCGAGGTGACATTGAAAAGGCGCTCGCTTCTACTGTAGAAGCGAGAAGCGCAAGAAAAGCAAAAGCGTAAAAAAGCGCGCTTAATTTGAAAAAGTGCTAATTAGGATTTCTTTTTTCAAAATTGTAAGGTTTTTTTTTTTTTTAATTTCTGAAATCCTTATGCGACTTAATATACCTCTTTCGCGACTTCAAATTTCTTTTTTGGACTGCTGCGAGACTAAGAAGCTGCGACTGCTGCTGTAAGTTCTCTTCTTCTTCTCTTCTTCTCGTCTTCTCTTCTTCTTCTCTTCTTCTTTGTGACTGCTCTGCGACTTTTTTTTCTATTTTTGGTTGCTGCCAAGCTGCCACTGCTGTAAGTTCTCTTCTTCTTCTTCTCTTCTTCTCTGTGAGGCTGCTGACTGATCTGCTACTGGTTTTTTTTTTTGGTTGCTGCTGGGTGTTTTCTATATTTTTATTGCTGCATTTTTTTTTCCAATTTCTGTTTGCTGCTCTGTTTTTCAATCTCTATTGCTGACCTGTTTTTTTTTTCAATTAATATTACTGCTCTGTTTTTTCCAATTCTTTTGCTGCTCTGTTTTCTTTTTTATTTCTATACAGTGACTGTGATCAGTGATGTGTGTATGCTTGTTGCTCTGTTTTTTATTTTTATGTCAATACAGTGTGACTGCTCTGGTTGCTGCTCTTAAATCTTAATAGTCTTTATTTTTCTTACTTAGTAAATTTGTTGTTTTGTTACTAAGTGACATTTCTTTTTTTTTTTTGATAAAGTTAAAGTTGTATTCTTCAGCATTAAGGGTATCCTGGCTACCTCCAAAAACTTACAATCTAAAACCATAATTACATAGATCCTAGGAAATCTACCAATTGTTCTACTTCTTCTATACCATCTTCTTTACACCAAAAAAACATGTTAATGCAATTTTCTTTAACTTTCTGAATAGAGTTAGTAATATTCTCATGACACCTAAGGTTTCTTTCTCTCCAAATAGCCCACCAGACACAAGTAGGTACTATAGACCACCATCTTTTTTGGGTCTTGCTGCCCCCCCTCCTCATCCAGCAGCTCAAAAGATCAGCAGTATGTTCTGGCATCACCCAGGGCTCTTGAGAAATGCTGAGAACCATGCGCCACACCTGGCCAGTAACCCTACAGTGTAGGAATAAGTGGCTAAGTGGCTGTTAGTTTCTTCCTTCTGATGACAAAAAAACATCTGGAAACAATCTGGAAGCCTCTTTTCTTGAGTTTTTCCTGAGTGAGACATGCCCTTCTGATGACCAACCAGGTGAAGCATTTCACCTTGGTTGGGGTGTTGCCCTTCCATATTTGTTTCCATGGACCAAGAATTCCCCCAGAGTGAGTCATGACCTCTCTCTTATACAGTCTACACACACAGAGCTTACCATCAGAGTTATGTTTCCATCTTATACTATTTGCTTCTGTAGTAAGGCCCGTGAATTCACCCAATTTGAGTAGCAGTTCAGCAATTCTATCCACTTCTCAATCATTTAGATTTCTCCTGAAAGTGAGGTTCCATCCCTGAGGGGACCAAATCTCAGCAATTTTAGCCTCAAGATTGGTACAAAAAGAAAAAAGATCGGGGAAGACCGAGTTTAAACACTCTTGTCCAATCCACTTGTCCTTCCAAAAAAATATTTTGTTACCCTCTCCCACCTTGACCACCAAATTCTCCTTTAGACTATCCCATAAATTTCTGATTGATCTCCAAACGGATACCCCATACGTGCTATCTACTACATTAGACACCCACTCCTCCATCTGCCCATACTTGTTGAGAATTGCTTTCCTCCATAATGCCTGATCTTCAACCACAAATCTCCAAAACCATTTAGAAAGTAAACTTTTGTTCTGGACCCTCATATTTTTTATGCCAAGACCTCCTGTCTTCTTACTTAGTAAGGTTGTCTGCCATTTAACTAAGTGTATTTTTTTCCCTTCTTTGTTCCCCGACCATAGAAAATCACGCCTCAATTTATTCAGCCTCTCTTCTACCTTTGAAGGTAAAGGGAAAAGTGACATAACATATGTAGGCAACGCATCCAGAACTGAATTGATCAGAGTGACTCTTCCTCCCAGAGATAGATAGTTTGCCTTCCAATTAGCCAACCTCTTCTCTGTCTTCTCAATGATTTCATCCCAAATCTCAAGCTCCTTGTGATTATTCCCCAAAGGCATTCCCAGGTAAGTAGTTGGTAAGTGCTCTATCTTGCATTGCAAGATGCTTGCCAACAGCTGAATATTTGCCACTTCCTTGATTTGGAAGATGCTGTTTTTCCCCCGATTCACAGCCAATCCGAAGATGGCCTCAAAAATCACCAAAACAACTCTAATGTAACTAACTTGTTCTGCCTTTGCATCGCAAAATATTAGTGTGTCATCTGCATATAAAAGGTGATATTTGTAAATTGACCCCTGACTGATTACCAATGTTGAAACCCTTTATCCAGTTGTTCTGATTGGCCACTCTAATCATACTGTTAAGACCCTCCATTGCTAAAATAAATAGGAAAGGGGAGAGAGGATCTCCTTGTCGTAGTCCTCTCTCAGAAGGAAAAAAACCAGCAGGTTCTCCATTAACAAGTATGGAGAACCTGACAGTTTTGATGCAAAAACCTATCCATTTAAGCCATTTGTCTCCAAACCCCATCTGCCTCAGACTATTAAGTAGAAACTCCCAATTGACATGATCATATGCCTTTTCTATATCAAGCTTGCACATAATTCCTGGGATCTCTCCTTTAATCCTTGAATCTACACTCACTTGCTTTTAACGCGGCATCCATAATTTGTCTTCCTTGAATGAAGGCCATTTGGTGATTGTTCACAAATTTGCTTATCACTTTCTTTAATCTCTCTGCCAACAGCTTACCAAAGACCTTGTACACATCACTAATGAGACTAATGGGTCTGAAATCCCTAAGTTCCATAGCTCCTATCTTCTTTGGAATTAGAGCCACATAGGTGGCATTGAGGCTCTTCTCTATCTCATGTCTTTCATGAAATTGTCTCACTGCTTTCATGAAGTCGGTCTTCAGTATCTCCCAGAAGATTTGGAAAAAACTCATCGGAAAGCCATCTGGTCCGGGGGCCTTATCACTAGCACATGATTTTATGCAATTAAAAACTTCATCTTCCTCGAATTGCCTCTGCAACCATACATTTTCCTCTTGTGTAATGCTTTCCGCTCCCTGTACATTAAATTCTGGCCTCCATTGTTCAGTTTCTTTGTAAAGATTTTGATAGTAACTGATTATGGTTCCTTTAATTTCTTCTGAATCTGTTACTGTAACCCCTTCAACCATCATCATGTCAATGGTGTTGAATCTTTTTTGTGTTGTAGCCATCCTGTGAAAATACTTGGTATTTTTGTCTCTGTGTTTAAGCCAATGTACTCTAGACCTCTACCTCCAAGCTATTTCCTCGTTTTTTGCAACATCTTCAAACTCCATTGAAAGATGTACTTTCTGAAGTAACTCATCCTCTGATAGTAATCTCAACTCCTTAGTTTTTTCTAAAATTGACAGTTGATTTAAGATTTCCTCTTTTCTCTGATTCCAATTGTTCCTATTTTCCAGTTTCCATTCTTTTAGCTTCCCCTTTAGCATCCTCAACTTAGAGGCTAGAACATAAGAGCCCGTACTAGTGATATTGAAAGATTCCCACCAATCTTTAACTTTGTCTGAGAAACCCTCCACCCTTAACCACCATTGTTCAAACTTGAAGTAAGACTTCTTCAAATTTAAGTCTCCGCATTCAAGCAAAATTGGATTGTGGTCAGAACCTATTCTGGGAAGAATGTTCTGTTTTATCCGTGTAAAGGTCTCATCCCACTGGGAAGAGAATAAAAACCTATCAATTCTGGAAGCAGATATGTGATTGTCCCCCCTTCTCCATGTGAAAGACCCCCCAAATAAAGGAGGGTCAATGAACTCCATCTCATTGATCCATTCAGAGAATTCAGTCATTGGCGTAATAATTATGTGCCCTTCTGATCTTTCGTTTGGATATCTTGTAGCATTAAAATCTCCACAAGCTACCCAAGGCCCATTACACAGTTCTTTGATGTTGATGAATTTTTGCCAAAGTTCTCTTCTAGTTATTGGATCGCATGAGGCATACACAGCTGAAAGGTCACCATGTGAGTGCCTGATTAATGTCTTCAAACTTGCAGGTCACCATTTGGTTTGCTGCTATTACCAGCTCTCCTCTCCACACCCTTTTATCCCACATCACTACGATGCCACCACTTCTGCCTATAGCATCCAAATGAAATTCCCCCATCCATCTATTTTGCCATAATTGTTTGAATACATTCACCTCTGATCCTCCCAATTTTGTCTCAACCAGAACGTAAATATCAGCCCCCCAATGTTGAAATAATCTCCTAACTAACCCTTTTTTTTCTTCTCCATTTACCCCCCTTACATTCCAAGAAAGGATTTTGACTTTCATTGGAAATTTGTGTTTGATATTCTCCCCTTGTTTCTTGATTCCCCTTCTTTAAACTTAACATGAAATTCCAAATTTCTTATCTCCTTTGGGATTGTGTTCTTTGCTTTGATAGGTGTTGTCTCCACCTTCTTCTGCCTCAAATCCCCCCTCTTTTGATCAATTCTCAGAAATAGATCAAAAGCCGCCTTATCACATCTAGTCCCAAAATTCGAACCCAAAACCAATCAAATTGTTTTTGGGCTTGAATAGCTCCCGTCGTCGGGGACCACCACTCCAGCTCCAATAGATGGTTGCTCCTACTCCATCTCCCTGCAAGCACATTCTCAGCATCCCTTCTCGACTGAAATTCAAAAAGGAATTGGATCCCGTTCAAATCAAATACTTGTATATTATGGATGCCTCTCCATGTGTTTTGCGCCCATTTCCTAACATCGTTACGAGAAGGTATCTCATCGCAATCTGGGAAGCTGCCAACCAGATTTCTCCTCAAAGGATCCTTATCTCCATTGGTGCTGCTCTCTGGTGCTGATTGAAGTTCATAAGGGAGCCATCTGCTCTTTTGAAGAGCTTCCTTATAACTTCCTTTTCCTTTTTGTCCATTCCTGGTTATTTCCCCTGCATTTAGAGTTTCTCTCTGTGAAATTTCAGCCTTATTAATAAAGACCTCAATTTTCTTAGAGAGATCAGACCATCCAGCATTGAATGAGATTTCAGGGAGAATAATAATAGATCTCAACTCTCCTTTAACCGTAATAACAGACACAAATCTACCATATTTATTGTACTTCAAAGAGCAATAAAACAAAGTAGTTAAATCTCTGCATCTCCAAGTTTTGAAGGATTTTCCTTTGATTTCTGAAGATTCATTAAATCTTCTGCATAGCCACTGTAGAGCTACTCCATTCAACTTCATTCTTCTCACATACCGTCCAACACTCTCCACCCATTCAAACCTAGAATTTGAGGCTAGTTTGGTATCAGTTAAGTCATAAGACTTACCCCCTAATTTGAAAAAGATTCTGTTATCCATCTCTCTCCTAAAAATTGATGAAAAGAAAAGAAAGTGCTTTAAACGAAGAGGGAGTGGGAGGTGAAAGCCCTTGTGGCCTGGATCGAACCACGAAAAGGTTGAAATTTTGATATTTGTTGACTCACGCGCCGGCGCGTGCCGCGCGTAACGTCAAAGTCTGAGAAGAAGAGGTGGCGCGTGCAGGCGCGTGGGAGACTTTCAGGGGATGGGTCTTTATGGGGTTGAGTCGCGGGTGGCTGGTAGAGGCTTTGGTGGAAAGAGATTGTCAGAAAAGGAAGAGGGAGGGAGGATTCCGGTGATTAGAAGGATCGCCGGTGGGTTTAAAGGTTGGGAGATGATTTAAAAATTACATTGGGATTCGTGTCTGGGAGCCTTTTTCTTAAATCTATCCTTCCTATCTCTTAAGTGACACTTCTTTTTTGCTTGTAGTAACTAGTGAAGTTGTATTTTCTTATTCAAAATGTCACAAAAAAGGGATCCGGCGTGGGCGTATGGAACTCCTATGGGTAGTAACACAAAAGTCAAATGTAGCTTTTGTGATGTGACATACAATGGCGGAATATTTCGTCACAAAAAGCATCTTATCGGTGGCTATAGAGATGTAAAAGTATGTCCGAACGTCCCGGATAAAGTGAAGGAAGAGATCAAAGAATATTTGTTGAAGAAAAATGAGTTTAAAACTCAAATGAACCATGAAGCATCCATGGTTAATCTTGCTGATAATGATGAAATGGATGATAATGAAGTTGAAGTGAATATGCCAATGGGACCTCCCTCAAAGCATCAAAGGATGCCTTCAAGTAGTCGGAGTGGGTCTTCCATCAATAGCACTATCAAGGGTCCTATGAATCTCTATTTCTCGCAAAAACCAAACGAAAAGAGAAAAGGTGGACCTATTGACTTAGAATCTTCTAGAAAGATTTTGAGGGATCGTGTTGTATCTGCTTTTGCTAGGTGGATGTATGATGCAGGGCTTCCTTTCAATTGTGTTAATTACACAGAGAGTTTTGGTGAATTCATTGAGGCAGTCAGCCAATATGGCCCCAGAATGAAGCCCCCCACCTATCATGAGGTAAGAGTTCCTTTTCTAAAAAAGGAGGTGGAAAAGACAAACAAGATAGTAGAAGAACATAAGGTTCAATGGAAAACGTATGGTTGTTCCATTATGATGGATAAATGGACAGCAAGGAATGGAAAAATGGTCATTAATGTTTTGGTGAATTCTCCAAGAGGGAGTGTGTTCCTTGAATCTTATGATGCTAGTGACTCTTCTACCGATTCTAATAAGATGTTTAACTTGTTTGAGAAGACTATCATGAAGATAGGCAAGGAAAACGTGGTACAAGTTGTGACTGATAATGCAAGTGAGAACAAAAAAGCGGGTAACATGTTGAAGAGAGTGTTCCCACATATTTTCTGGACTCCTTGTGCTGCTCACCGTATCAACTTGATGTTTGGTGACATTTTGAAAGAAGCCCCGTATTCTACAGGTGAACTTGAGTCTTGATATTTAATTTTCTTTTTTAAACTTCATGTTAGTTTTCTTTTCATTTTAACTACCATTTTTTTAACAGTTTTTGGTAAGGCTGTTAAGGTACATGCTTATATCAATCGAAGGGCATTGTTGTTGAATATGATGAGGAGATACACAAAGCAAAGAAATTTGGTAAAACCCGCCAAGACAAGATTCGCAACAGCCTTTTTGACTTTGTATAGTTTTTATAAGCAAAAGAAAAATTTGAGAACTTTGTTTATGTCAACTGAATGGAATGAGAGTATCTATTCAAAGGAAACTCTTGGTAAAGAATTTGCGAGACACATCATTAGTCCATTTTTTTGGAATGACGTTCAAGCACTCAGAGTTGGTGGTCCTTTAATTCATGTACTTCATATGGTGGATGGGGAGAAAAAACCACCAATGGGTTACATTTATGAAGCCATGGACAGGGCCAAAGAAAGTATTGAAAAGACATTCAATTATGATACAAGGAAATATAAGTGTGTTTTTGAAAATTGATGCAAGGTGGACAGATCAACTTCATCAACCTTTGCATGCAGCGGGACACATTTTGAACCTAGGGCTCTATTATAAAAATAATGACATGAAGTCTTTAACTGAAGATGTGTGGCAGGGATATCATAAATGTGTTGAGAGGATGATCCCAGATAAAAATTTGCAAGACAAAATAGGGGAGGAGCTTGGTGTGTAAATGAAAGCGGATGGCCTACTTGGAATTGAATAAGCCATTAGAGCTAGAACCTTAAGGTCACCAGGTGAGAATTTCATCTTTTAATTTTGTTTAAAGCTTCACCTTTTAAGTTATTACACATCTTTTAAAATAACTCTTCTACAATTGAATGGTGGATGCAATATGGTCATAATGTCCCAAACTTGCAACAGTTTGCTATTAGAGTGCAAAGTTTAACTTGTAGCGCATCCGGTTGTGAGAGAAATTGGAGCGTGTATGAACATGTGAGAAACTACATTACATTATTACTAAATTAATAGGTATCTTAATCATCCTAAGTCCTCCTATTAATTACTTTCTACTATGTGCACATTCATAGTAAAAAGAGAAATAGGCTTGAGTTGACACGCCTCAATGATCTAGTGTTCATCAAATATAATAGAACATTGGCGCGTCGTTACAATGCTCGTAATACCATTGATCCAATTTTGTCGGATAGTATTGATGAGGCAAATGAATGGTTAACCGGAGCACCCCAAGATCACCAAGATGAAGAAGTGTATGAAGGAGAAAGTCTCACTTATGGTGATGTTTCTATGGCAAGTGGTGTTGAGGAGAATATTTATAGTTTTAGGGGGAGTACTTTAAGGGGCAATGAAAGAGGAGCTAGAGGTTCCAGTTCAAGTCGAAACCTTGTTGATGAGCCTTCTGATGATGAAGAAGATGATGACCAAGTAGAACCCTTGGTTATGACACTTGAAGAGTTTGAGGATCTTGTTGAAGAATAGGAGTTTGATTCTTTTGTGATTTAATTATGTTTTTGATTTTTTGCTTTATATGTTATGACTTATGAGTATTATTGACTATCTATTTACTTTTAATCTAAGAATATATTACCTCTATTTAGTTATTTAATATTTTTTTTATTTTTATACTAAATATCGCTTTACATAAAAAAAGCGTGTGCTTCGCTTCTCGCTTCTTGCTTCTGTGATGCGAGCCCTTGTCGCTTTTTTCCGCTTCTCGCTTCCCAAAACACTGGGTTTGTGGGTTGCTGGTTTTGTGGAGTCAATTTCCAATCTAGACAATTGTTCTTGGATGACTTGGACAATTTTTTCGCTGAGGCGTTGTTCCATTGCTGCAATTTTAAAGTCCATTAGGATTTCTGTAATGGTACGTTCTCCTTGAAATCGAGAACTGATCTCATCGCCCATTGTGTTAGGCTCTGATACCAAATTGTTATGAATCTTTAGGGAAGGAACGATTCACAGGGCGATATATAAATTAGCTCGTTAAAAAGAGGCTGAAACCTTAGAGTTCATTAAAAGAGAGAACTCTGATCTCTTCAACTCTTCAAAGGGAGGCTGAAACCTTAGAGTTCAATGGAAGAGAGAACTCTAATCTCCTGTTTTTTGCTGAAAAATGACTTACCGATTCATTCATCAAAAGCCCATTTAAATAGGAGTCTTAATACATCAATAGGAAGTCAATTTTTATGAAAGTAGGAGACCTAAATCTTATTCCAAACTAATAACTATAACTTAACCTAATCCTTATGAAACTATGAAACATAAATCCTATTCTAAAATAATAAATAAAGCAACTAAAAATATAATTAAATACTTAATTTAAGGGCTTCCAACGCATCCACAACATTTACATATCGATGATTTATTCTTGTTGCTTATGACTAAATAGCATTTACTGGGATACATCATCCAGTGGCACCGATAGAAGTCGAGAGTTCTGTAACAAAGTCTCGACCGAGACAACAATGAATCAAGGCGGTGATTCTTCTCATTTATCTTTTCAATTTACTTCTCACATGCACAATTTGTTTGTTTGGTAATTTTTGGTTGAGGAACACTTGGGCACCTAACTGGAGAAATAGAAAGCTTGAACGAGACCAGAAAATGAACGCCTGGAGAACAGAAATCTCGATGGTAATCACTTGGCTACTAAACTCCATGGAATTTGACATAGGTAAACCATATTTGTTCTTCCCACTGCTAGGGATGTTTGGGAGGCTGTTAGAGAGACTTAATCTGATGTATATATATAGTAAATGCCTCTCCGATTTTTTAATTAAAACTTAAACTGTGGAAAGCTAGGCGGGGGGGAGTATACTGAGATGGTTCCCTTATGGCAAGAATCAGATCAATGCTATAACGATGAATGAGAGTGTCTTAATGATAGCGTATAAGTAATGAAAAAGGAAGAATATGAAGGAATATCTACTTTTAGCAGGTGTCATAAAAAAAAATATCTACTTTTAGCAGGATTGAACCAAGAATTCAATGAACTTCGTTCACAAATTCTTGGAGAAGCGCACTTTGAAGGAAACTTTCTTTAAGATTAAGCGAGAAGAAACAAGGAGAAATATGTCACACGGTCTTGTTAAGTCTTATAATTAAACAAAATGCTCCCAGGCACTTTTCCCTAGGTGGCTTCTAGAGATCCCTTCAGGGTGTCTAGAGCCCCTTTTCTGATGGTTCTCTGCCATCGGAATCTCTTCCTTTTCTTGCCTTTTTTTTCCAGGTAGCATTTAGAACATGGAGAACAGGTTGTATTTTAGAAAGGGAGGAAAATCTTATGATCTTACAGAATCAATATCTGCTTCAGTGAGATGGTTTGAATCGGTGGAGAGTACCAGGATGTCTATCAGGCGTATGATATTGAGTAGGGGAGCTTTACTTTGGTTATGCAAAAGATTAAAGGAAGCTTTTGAAAGCAGGGGGGAAAACTTCAAAACATGAAGATGCAGAGACATTTCGACATATATTTATTGCTCCCTGAAGTTCAATAAGTACGGTTCATTTATTTCTATTATTTTACAGTGAAGGGGCAGAGTAGATCAGTAATTATTATTCCAGAAAATACATTTAATGAGGGATGGGGGAATCTGGTAACAAAAGTGGAGAACTTCATTGAGAGAAAAGTAGAGAAGAAAGGGGTATTTATTACAAAAAGGGAATTAAATCTCAATACAATCGTTGGGAAGGGGGATTACAAGGGAGCTCAGCACAACAGTAAATGGAGCAAGAGAGAAATGAATGTAACCCCAGTGAGAATTCAATGTTGACAGTGTCTTCCGATGTAGATGACAGCAACATGTTACGACAATGTCTCGTTGGCAAGTTTTGTGGAGGAGATGCGCCAATTCGAAATGAAGTGCATAGATGGGCCCAACAAATGTGGAAAGGAGCTCATAATATTCAGGTGTACAACATGAATGGCTTCCTCTTCCTCTTTGAATTACAGACCAGAAGGATGCTTGAACATGTTATCATGGGTGAATGGAAGAGACAAGGTCTATTTCAAAAAAAAATGGAAGAGACAAGGTCTAACCTTGAAGCTGGAATGGTGGTCTCCAACGATAGGAGTCATCCCAGATGAAAAAAGGTTTGATTGGTTTTGGATTAGGGTTTTAGGGCTACCATTGCAACTCTGGAACAAGGTAATGGAAAAGATAGGTGATGAATGTGGAGGGTGGCTACAAAACTTAAGAGGAGACATAAATTAAAAATCATCTGAGATGGGCAAGAATCAGAGTTAGAGGACCAAGGGAGAAGATCCCAATGAAGTTAATGGTTCTTACCTTAGCAAGTAAGGACATCTCTTTTCGGTGTGGGATAGACACCGGATTCCATGTTATAACTCACATGGTCTATATGTCGGTTAAAGGTAAATCTCCCACAATAATGAACTAAGGTTACTTCTAGAAGTATCTCACAAGTGTTTTAAAGATGTTTAGCATGCATTGATCGTGCTTATGATTTATGTTTTCTAACCCTTTTTAACTTATGATTTAGCTTGGTCATTGCATGTCATATAAAGTCCCTTTTTCGGATGACTTCATACACTTGTGCATTGCTATCATATTTAGTACATTCCATGTACTAATGCATACTTGTGTCTACATTGTTTCTCTAATGTAGGGTCGGACGCTTCCATTCCGCGTACTCGGGGTTAGTGATCCCATAATGAGCTTTAAAGATTGGTTAGTCCTCATGCTCCAAGGACCGAGACTCCTTTATTTCTTTTCATGTCTTTTCCTTTTAGATTGTTGTATGTGAGGTATGGGTTATGTCCCAATCACTCCTTTGATGTAATAGATGGTTTGAGACTTATGTTTAGACTTCCGCTACTTGTGTCAAACTCTTTTATATGAAATGCTACTTTAAAACTCTTTTGCTTCTATTATCTTGTATGATGTACGCTAAGTGGCTTGTGTAGGGCGTCTCGGGGTCTTATGCGTCATGTCAGGTCTAGGGTGTACCTTGGATCGTGACAATAGAGGGCAACCAAAAATATGGAGGAACTTATGGAAGAGTCCATCCCCAACCCAAGGTAAAATGTTTTGCTTGGTTGGTGGTTAAAAGAGCATGCCTTAACCACCTTGATTGGAATTTTTTGCTTGAGACCCTTTCCAAAAGGGATTTGGAGGCAGATGGATGAAGTTCCGCATAAGCACAGCTAAATTCTCTATCCTTATCAACGGCACCCCTATAGGATTCTTCTCCTCACAGAAAGGTCCAAGGCAAGGAGACCAACTATCTCCTTTCCTTTTCATCATTGCCATGGAGAGCCTAAATGATATGTTGAAAATTGCCCAAGAAAATAGTTGGTTTAAGGGATTCAAAGCTTCACATAGGGAAGGCTCTAACTTGGAGATTACTCATTTGCAATATGTTGATGATACATTGATCTTTTGTGAGGCCAAGTAGGAACCAACTCATTATTCTCAGGGTCTTTTTTGTTTTTTTGAAGCAATCTCAGGGTTACACATCAGCTGGAATAAGAGCTTCTTATATCCAGTAAATGAGGTTCCTAATTTAACTTCATTGGCTTGGATTCTTGGTGGAAGTAATGGGGAGTTACCAAGTGTCTATCTGGTCATGCCATTGGGAGATCAGAATAGGTCTATAGATATATGGAATGGGGTGGTAGAGAAGTGTGAGAAAAGGTTGGTGAACTGGAAAAGTCAATACCTCTCCTTAGGAGGAAGACTTAACACTAATCAATAGTGTTTTGGACTCGATGCCTACTTATATGATTATCCCTTTTCCCTAACTCTGATGGGGTCATTGAGAGATTGGATGCTCTAAGAAGAAATTTTCTCTCGGAAGGAAATAGTGAAACTAAGAAATTTCACTTGGTAAAGTGGGATGCACTGATTCGGAGTAAACAAAAAGGGTATGGGGGTGAGGAACTTAGAAACTCAGAATCAATGCCTTATGATGAGGTGGCTCTGGAGATTTGCATCTAGTAAGTTAGCACTCTGGAAAGAAGTAATCTAGCTGAAGTATGAAATGGCAGATCATTGGATCACCAAAATCAATTATGGAATCAATCTTTGGAAGTCCATCAAGAATCTGTGGCCAAAGCTTAGAGAGAATTGCAGTATATGAACAGAAGATGGCAGGAAGGTTCTTTCTGGGAAGACAATTGGTTAGAACAAGCTCCCCCAAGGGATACCTTCAATGACATTTACATCCTAAACCAATAGCAAAGGGCCATTGTGGCTGAAGTTTGGTCAAATTAGGGACGGAATTTGAGCTTTAGAAGACTTTTCAATGACGGGGAGATTTTGAGGTTAGTTGAGTTCTACAGCAAATTGGAGCAATTCAAAGGAATTTCAATTGACCAAGATAGATTGGAGTGGCAGGGCCACAATCATAGTAGATTCAGTGTGAAAGAGGCCTACAAAAAGTTACCTTTATGATAATCAGATTGATGACCGACCTTGGAAGCTTATATGGAAAGTTAAAATTCCTTATAAAGTTTCCTGTTTCACTTGGCTATTAGCTAAACAAGTTGTGTTACGCAAGAAAATCTCATGAAAAGGGCTATCCATCTAAGCCCTGGGTATTTTTTTTTGTGAAGAAAAGGCTGAGACAGTAACCCATCAATTTATACACTGAAGGATTACCTTTCAACTATGGGAAATTTTCCTAAGTATGAAGGGTCTGAGCTGGGTGATGCCAAGCAAAATAGATTAGAAGATCAGGAGCAGTTAGGCTAACATTTCGGATCATAAGGATAGATGGAAAATTATACCAGCTTGCATCTGATGGGCTGCTTGGACAGAAAGAAACCTCAGGTGCCACCAGAACAAGAGCAATAGCATCCAGAAGATGAAGATGAAGTTTTTAGTTTTGTTTCATTTTTGGTGTAAACAGGAGTATATGGAAGATCTAGAATCAATTATAGATGTCTTAAGATCTTTGTAATTTTTTTGTTAAAAGGGTTGAAGATCTTCTCGATACTCCACCTCAATTGTAATTAGGAAACCTGTAACTTGTTGTGGTACAGGTTTTAGATTTTTTGGAAATAGAATACAAGTTGTTACCTTCTCAAAAAAAACATCCATCTATCTTATTAATAGGATGTCTTCTTATGTTCTAGGTTTTAAAACCTCTTTGAGTATGTTCAAGACATACTTTCCTACGTCTATGTTTATCTTTGAGAGTCTTTGGGAGTACTGTATTTGTTCATGTCATGACCATAATAGGAGTAAACTTGATCCAAGTACTAAAAATGTGTTTTTGTTGGCTATGCTCTCAGTCAAAGGCATACAAGTGTTATAACCCAAATACTAGGAAGGTTATTGTCACAATAAATGTCACACTCTTGAATCTCCGTTGTTTTTGGGAACTCACTCATCTTCACGGGAGAAACATAGTGAAGATTCAAGGGATAAAAAGGATTCTCTTGACCTCACACGTGAGAAACAATTATCCTAGTTTTATGATAGACATGAGAATAGTACTTTTGGTAATAACAACCTAGATAAGGTAAGAGATCCCAACTTAAATAATGAAGATATGGAAACTCAAACATTAGAGCCTTTTCATGATACAATTAATGACAAGGACAGGGAATAAACAAAGAAATTACAGGTTTACATGACGAGAAACCAAAACCAAGAAAAGAGATGACTCTCATCAGATTCAAATGTCCACCCCGCAAGATCGCACTGATATACAAGGTTACTCTCTAGAACCTACTTTTTATTTACCCCTTCTTACTCTAGACCTTGATCTTCCAATTTTTAAATGTAAAGGGGATAAGAAATGTCACAAACCATCCCATGTCAAATTTTATGTCATATAGAAACTTGTCCCCTTTCTATATAGCTTTTCTTTCTCAATTATCTGGAATGGAGACATCGAGAAACATGCAGCATGCTTTGAACGTTCTAGAGTGGAAAAAGGCAATTCTAGAAGAGATGAATGCTCTCAAGAGAAATGAAACATGGGAAATGGTAGAACTACCACGTAAAAAGAAACAGTGGGATGCAAGTGGGTGCTCACCATCAAATTTAAATCAAATGAGACCCTACAGAGGTATAAGGCGCTTTTGGTAGAAAATGGGTTCACTCAATCCTATGAGATTGACTATCTCAAGACATTTGCTCCAGTTGCCAAGTTGAACTCAATCAGAGTTCTTCTGACCTTTGTTGTCAACCTTGATTGGCCCCTTCAACAACTAGATGTAAAGAATGCAATCTTGAACGAAAAACTTGAAGAAGAAATCTACATGGATCCTCCTCTGGGTTTTGAAGAAAGGTAATGAACTAGAGTGTGCAAACTAAAGAAATCTCTCTATGAGCTTAAACAATCTCCAAGAGCATGGTTTGAGAGGTTCACTCAATTTGTAAGAAAACAAGCACACACTCCAGGGCAAGCAGATCATACCATGTTCATTCGACATTCACTCGAGGGAAAGACAACTATCCTGATAGAGTATGTCGATGATATTATATTTTTATTTTTATTTTAAATGGGTAACTTGTATTCCTCAGCATTAAGGGCTATGTTGGCCACCTCCAAAAAGTATTAACAGAGAAGAGAGAAAAAAAGAAAAAAAGAAAAACAGAAATACTTACAAAGAACCTACGAAATCAACTAATTGGATTTCCTCTTCTATATTTTGTTCTTTACACCAAAAACCTAAGGAAGTAATTACTTTCCATTTAATCTTCTGTATTGAGCATTCTTTTCCTTCAAAAATCCTCTGATTCCTTTCCTTCCAAATATTACACCAGATACAAGCATGTACTGTCCTCCACCACTTCTTTTGACTCTTGCTGCCCCCCTTCTGATCCAACAACTCAATAAATCTGTTGTGTGTTCTAGCATACACCAGTTTAGGCTAGCTAAATTGAAGAATAAAGCCCATACTTGTGTTGTTACTTTGCAATGCAGAAATAAGTGTTTGTTGGTTTCCAGTGCGTCTTTGCATAGTAAGCATCTAGAGGCTATGTTGATGCCCCTTTTCTGTAATGCTTCATGCGTCAAACAGGCTCTCCTAGCTACCAGCCAAACAAAACACTTCACTTTAGTAGGAGCCACACTCTTCCAAACAGCACTCCATGGCCCTGTTTTCCTTCCTCCAGTTACTGATAGACCCCACTTGTACAATCTGTTGACAGAGAATCTTCCATCTGGGTGTTGTCTCCATAATAGACTGTCTGTTTCCAAGTTAGCGTCTGGAAAGCCTTCTATCATATTCAGTAGCTCAATTACCCCTTCTATCTCCTAGTCATTTAACAACCTTCTAAATACCAAATTCCACCCTTGTTGAGACCACATCTCACTGATTTTGCTATCCGGATGCCTACTGATAGAATAAAGTCCAGGAAACAAACTTTGAAGAGATCCTTGACCAATCCAGTCTTTTTTTTTTTTTTTGATGACAAGGGAAACCCGCAGCCGCTACCCTTTTGGTGCGCACAGGGTAAAACCCCCGCTCCTATGCAATAGCTCGCAAACGACATAGGAGAGGTAACCCGCACTAGGCAAGCCCGGTGCGACGAGCTCGACCCAGAAAGCAAACCCCTTGCTTTCGCTGGCAAGGGGTTTCGAACTTGAGACCTCCAACATGGAAGTCCCAAGCCCAAACCACTGGGCCACCCCGAAGGGTTTGACCAATCCAGTCTTCTTTCCAGAATAAAACCTTATCCCCCCTCCCAACTTTAGTATTAACTTCTAGAGTCGGCGAAAAGCTTCTGATAGTCCTCCAAACTCCCACTCCTTGGGTATTTTCCAACCATCGTTGGCCACCAGAATCCTTGCCCACTTCATGTGATTTTTTATCTTTGTTTCTTCCTCAGTTGCAATCCATCCTCCACAGACTCCTCCAATTTCTTGAAAGACTTTCTGAGACCACAAGTGCAGGGGAATGCCCACCACTCTGATCCAAGTTTATTTGCATGTTAAAGAGTTGGGGATGCTTCCTATTAAAGGGTTCCACCATTCCAGATAGAAGTTGCAGTTCTTCCATCTCCATTGCCCTTGTAAGGTTTGCTCCGCCATGTGTTTGTTTGGAAATTCAACCATTAAGCTTGTAGATGTTGACACCAAAAGCTTTCTTCCAGTTTGTTGAGGACCACTTCTAATGTCAGCAAGTGTTGGCTTTTCCTTCAACTCCTCTCCGCAAGAACCAACTACACATCTCTTGAGTAGGCTATCTGCTTGATCGTCCATTCTATCAGTCACTTTTATGTTGCCATTCCTACTCTTTATCTCAGCAGTACGGAGACTTTGTGACTGCCATTTACTCTCTCGTACAATTGCTGCAAAAGGGTACTTGGCATCCGTCACTCTCGGAGGAGGTATCTGTACCTTTCTCCTCTGCCATTTAATGAACCTTTCTATCTTTAATGCAATATCCATCCACCCAACATTCAATGTTATCTCAGGAATGATTAAGCCAGACCTTCCCCCTCCATTCAATGAGATTATGCTTATAAATCTCCCATGTTGATTGTTCTTTCTAGTGCAAAAAAGGTCTGACTCCTTTTCTGAAAATCTCCATCTCCTGATCTCCTTCTTCTGATCTTTCGATGCTTCTTCCATACAAAAGCATATCCATTCCATAGCTTTTCTGCTCACAGTGGACCTCCGTATCATCTTCCTACTCCTTTCCACCCATTCATACCATTCAGACATGCCATTTTCCCACCTTGTGATATCCAATGACATAAACCCTGCGTTGAAATAGATCCTATTGTCCTCCATGCTTAAAAATAGAATTTCTGGTTGAGAGAAGTGCTCAAAAGGGCGAAAAAAGAGTGACCACAGAAGGTGATAAACTCAGGGAGGTGAGAGAGAGGTTTTCCAGTAAGGAGTGCCGGAAAATGTCAAGAAAAGATGTTTCTCCCTCCTAGGAAGTAGGAGAGAGAAGATTTTTGGTTTTCGTGCCTGAGAGCATTTTTCTTTTGATAGAGTTAACTAATTGTCGATGATATTATACTTATAAAAGATGATTTGTCAGAAATGAAGAACTTAATAAAACAATTGGCCTCAGAATTTGAGATCAAATATTTTGGTCATTTGAAATATTTTTCTTAGCATGAAAGTAGCGAGATATCAAGTGACGGCATTATTGTGTCACAAGAAGTATGTGCTAGATCTAAGAGACAGGGATGAGTGGTTGTCGTCAAGCTGAAACACCTATTGATACGAATATAAAATTCGGAAACAAAGAAGGAAACTGAGTTGACCAAAGTCAATATCAGAGACTAGTGGAGAAATTGATCTACTTGTCACACACTCTGCCTGATATAGCTTTGTTGTAAGCTTAGTCAGTCAATTATTGCACTCTCTAAAGGAAGAGCACCAAGAAGCGGTCTTACATGATTCTAAGATATATAAAAGTTCAGCCAGGAAAGGATTGTTTTTAAAAAGCATCAACATAGGGGTACTGAAAGCTTTACCGATGCAGATTGGGCAGGTTCTACTACTGACAGGAGGTCAACGTCTAGATATTGTACATTTATCTAGGGAAATCTCATGACTTGGAGGAGTAAAAAGAAGAATGTCGTAGCCCGTACCAGTGGAGCCCACGGTCGTTTTTGAGCGTTCGTGAGTTGGAGATTTTGGGTGAGCTGATGGGCAAATCTGCAACACCAGATTCTCTTTCTGTTTATTTCATTATTGTCTTGTTTCGTTTCTAACCGTGCATCACTACTTTCAAATTTATGTTGATTACTCTTAGAGACACCTATATTCATATCACCAGATTTCGGGTGTGATTCCATCATTTTCCGCATTTATGATTATCGAAACTCAGTTATGACTTATTGTGATTCACATGTTTAATTTTTTCTGCTTAAATTAAATGGAAATTGAATAAAACTGGAAATGGTTTTATCGGGTTGGGGTGTACTGCCATCACGGCTTAGGGATTTTGAGTCATGAGGTTTACCCATATTCAAGTAACTAATGCACTACCCAAAACATAAGGCGCTGAACAACTGATCAGCAGAAAGGATAAGAAAACATAATAATGCACACAACAGTCTGCACTAGAATGCTTTTGATGCTATGTCGTAGCCTTCCAATTAATGAAGTACATTAGGGAGTATTTTCTTACTTTATGAGTTATGCTTGTTTCAGGTTAGCCCAACAAATTTACTTGCTATAACCCGCAGGAAGGAAGGAAATATGTTTTTTTTTTTCACTTCTAACCTTAAAATCTGCGAATTTACAAGTTTCTTACAAGCAAAGTTACAAGTTTTTCCTTCACAATTAATGATAATGAAAATTCAATTCTCAACTAAGAACAGAATGAACAAAAGTCGCTAGGTAAATGTGCTTCTATCTGTGGTTATCAATTGGACAAGAACTAAAGTGAAAGTCACAGGCTAATTCAGAAATAAGAGAAAGAAACTAACTTTTTTGAGGGTAGAATACTGAAAACTCTGATATTCTCTGGAAGACTTGAGTTCACACAATTAGCAAGAGTGATCCCATTTGGATCATCCTCCCATGCATCTGCAGGAATCTCCATTTTAAGAGATATCATTGTCGCCAAGGAATGAACCTAATATGTATTTTTGAAATAAAATCAGCATGATGGCAAGAGAAGACATACTTTTAGGGGGGAAACAAAAATAAATGTGATGCGCAAGTTATTCTAAATCTCTAGCTTACTCCTTTATCGGTTCGACTACTTCTCGCCCAGCCAATTTTATATAAATTTCCAAAATTACTGTCTCGAATACCACCAGCTTTGAAGATAGCTTTTTCCAGTTCACCTTCAATGGCTGCATTACAGAACTTGCAATGGTTTAGTGAAACCCCACACATGACATCTAGACTAACGGAACATGTATACAAGTCAAGTTTTATGCAGCAGGTAAAAAAATAGAGGATTGCCAAAGGGAAGGCTAACTCAAATTATCATACACAAAATATTGAACAAAATTCCACGAAAAGTTCTCCTCCAACAAAGCACATCCATGAAGCAGATGACCCAAATTTACAAGGATAATTAAACATTAAACCCTGCAAGTTCCAATTCACTCGATAATATGTTTACTTCAACACCCCGAATGCTAATCCCCCAAGCAAGACAATCCAGCAACCTAGATAAAATTGCTACTAGTGAATACATCAATCATAAATATCACTAAATAGTCCTGTATTAGTATATAAGCCATTTCCAGTTGTACTTCTATGCTGAATATAATGAGTAACATTAAGTGAAACCCAATAAAAGACCACCAAATATCAAGAAATAGTGGGAGTTTGCCACTAGTTATCATAAGTCAAGCAAATAAAAAAACACCTTGAGAAAAATTCTAGGACAAAACAAAAGACAGCACTTCCATTCCATTTCTTTTTCTCCTCTCACCATAGAGAAGGTTGGAAGTAATTATTTTTAAATTGGTAACATAAAGAAGGTTGGAAGTAATTGAGAAATGTAAAAAATTAACTTCTAATAAAGTATTACAATTTTCCTGTTAGATCTTTTAAGAACTGAATCATAGCATACAGGAGAGAAATATCAATTTATTTCAAAAAGTAGCAGGTAGATAACTGATCATGAGCCCATTTATTGTTTTCTAGTAATATGTTCAGCCAATGTTAAGTCTAGATTTTGATGAATATTTACATTCGGAGTTCATCTATTCTCTGTCTCTAGTGATATTCAATTCTTTGATCCTTCGTCTTAAGTTACAACATTTGGTATATAAACAAGAATCCTCTCCTCCAATCTAAACTTTGGCAATGAGTGGAATAGCTGAGGACCATACCAAAAATACCTTTTAACAACCAATGTGGGACATTTATATTTGTTAACCAGTTCTAGGGTTTACACATGAATTGAAATTCCTTTATTTTCTTTTTTCCTTTTTTCATTTGAGGCAAGGGTCTTCTGGAAACAGCCTCTCTACCTCCACGAGGTAGGGATAAGGGCGTACACTCTATACTCCCCAGACCTCACTTTGTGGGATTTCAAAAGATATCTTGTTGTTGTTGTAATCTTTTAGAAGAACAAAGTGACTCAACGGGCTGAAGAGTATATTCAGCAGAAAGTGAAGGCTGAATAGTGGACCTAATGCAAGGATAAAAGTGGCTCAAGAGCCGAAGGAGTATTCTTGCCGTCTATGTTGCTCGGACTCTCCAAAAATGTTGCCGCACCCGTGTCGGATTCTCTGAAAATGCACAATTTTTGGAGTATCTTACATGCACCTGTCGACATTTTTGAAGAGTCCGAGCAGCATAGCTTGCCGTACAGTTGGTGTCTCGATGGGCTAAGCTGAGAAGTGGAACTCGGAGCGACTGACAGACTAAATTGAGAGAGAGAGCACAAAGATATAAAACAGATGAGAGCTAATGTATGTTGTTGACTATGATAACATGTGAAAAAATTTGACCATTCAACACTTACCAAAAAAATTGAGAATCCAAACCCAGAACAGAATCCTTACAAATTACTTTGAGAACACTTTAACATGTTTATTGCAGCAGCTATGTTTTGATAAGCTTATGCTCTCTCTCATCGCGTCTGCAAGCTTCATCCAACATTATGTTCCACGATTTGATGGTCATTATGACCAGTGTTTCAGCAGAAAACTTTCTAAAATCAAAAGAAAAGTGGAAATAGCTTTAAGAGTTCACCACAAGTGGTCATGTGAACAACTGAAGCACAAAAGGCAGAGGTAGACTAGTCGAAATCAACAAATCTGAAGGCTATAGGCAATAGATCATTGTATCTTCGAGATAGTTCTTTCCAAAGTCAACTCCAAGCACATATGGACTCTTATCAAAAAAGTACCCAGGTTCTTCTGTCACTTACAGGTAGAAACTTCATGCACTCTGAATTGGCACGCTACACCAAATTTGAAGCTTCCAGGAAGTCAAAGAATCAGTCAAGAATATGGTGATAAGGCAAAAAGATGTGGTAGGATCCTCAAGCCCTTCAAGTCTCTACTCAAGTAAGCATACAGAACAACAGCAAAGAAAGAATTTACCTAAGTTGCTCGGACTCGGGTGCGGGTATCCGAGACGGATGCGAATCCGAGAGTCGGATTCGGCAAAATTTAAATTTTAAGATTCGGGGGTGCGAATCCGAGTATGGATACGGGTGCGGGGATACGGCTAATTGGTATACATGGTATATATAATATAAGGTGTAATATATTATATATACATGGTATAATTGCTTATTATTTTTAGCGTACCTCGAAAAATAAATTATATCAATAACAACAATAATAATATATCTAGTATAATCAAATAAGTGGATATATATATATATATATATAATAAAATATTATTAAAAATATTTATGAAATATATTTAATAATGAATTGCATATTTTGGTATAATTACATACAAAATAAAAGGAGTATAATTGTTAAAGAAAAGAGAGAATATAATAAACATTAAAAGTATTAATTTATTTTATAAATAAAAAAGGACACACTTATCTAGAGAAACCCTTAGCCTTTAGTTTTCTTTTTCAAGAAAAGTTGAAAAGTTGAAAAGACTTTACTTTTTCAAAAAAATAAAAAAGTTGTACTTCCTGTACTTTTTCAAGAAAAAACTCCTCCTCTTTCTTCTTCTCTTTACTTTTTCAATGAAGAAAAAACTCCTCTTTCTTCTTCTTTTTACTTTTTCAAGCTTCTTACAGCTCCGCCGCCTCTTTGAAGAGGTCGCCGGAAACTGATCTCTTTTCCCCAAATTTTTTTCTCGGCTCTGATCAAAGTGTCCGGATCGGATTAACCGAATCCGACACGCACTCCGCACCCGCACCCGCACCAGTGTCGCGTCGAGACGGGTTCGCCTTCAAAAATGAAGAGTCCGCGCAACATAGGAATTTACCCAGGTGAAAAAGTGAAATCCCCTAGTACATGAAAGAGTGAATAAGTGTTTTTGCTTTTACATAAGTAGAAGCCTTCACATCCTAGCAAAGGTAGTACATCACGAGATGTGTGGTAGGTGCACATCAATGGTTTAAATCATGTAGTGGAACCAGGTTTTATTTAAGAAAGGGTAGGGGCAAGCCCATTATCCACTGAATTTTATTTTTTATTTTTTTGTTTTTGAAAAAGTTAACTTGTATTATGAACAAAAGGAATACTCAGAAAAGTATTCCAATAATACTTGCAACAAAATTACAGAGGGAGGGGTGTCCCTACTAAGCTTCATAAATAATCTAAAATACTAGGAATATCCTCTTCTTCTTGAGGATATTCGTTTTTACACCAAAAAAAGAAAAGGACTAGACAGTTCATCTTTAGTTTCTGCAGAGATCAACTCTTGTTTTCGAAACATCTCTAGCCACTGAATTTTATTTTTTTTGAGAAGGTAACATTATCATCCACTTACTTTTGAAGTTGTAAATGTCAAATTCTCAATTATCAAATCAACAACAACTATGCGTCTATCCCTCAATCCCAAACAAGTTAGGTCGGTCATATGATCCTCACTGGCCACGTGATGGTGGTGCTCAAGTTTCAAGACCCTTCACTCGTAGCAAAGCTAAGGAGCTAAAAGCATTGGAACTACTTATGTCGAAGTGGGGGGCATCAAAGGACCACTTGGAGAAGTCCACTTCATACTACACATTACCTGGGTAGAAGAAAGATCAAGGAATAAAGCTCGGACTTGAAGAGGGAAAAGAAAAGAAGGTTGGGACAAAAAGCTGGAGCAAAATGTCACCACATTTCAAAATGCGGAAATGGGCTAAGAGGAGTGCCAAGAAGACACAAGAGAAATGTCTCCACGTTTTCCAATCGTTGGATCTTTTCCTTCCATTCTACCCTATTTTTTGCTAGATCCATACGAACTCCAAGAGATGATAAGTCTTTCAAGATAGTGTTCTTCCACATGATTTTAGGTCTACCTTTTTATAAATCTTCATTCACACTAGTTCCACACTTACAAATCGGTGCATCTAGAGGTCGACATAGGATATGACCAAACCATCTCAAATAACCTTCTCTCATTTTATCATCACTACCAACACTTGCAACTTCTACCAGATATAGTCATTTTTAAGCTTATCTAATCTTGTATTACTACACGTCCAAGAGGAGTGCCAAGAAGACACAAGAGAAATGTCTCTACGTTTTTCAATCATTGGATCTTTTCCTTCCATTCTGCCATATTCTTTGCTAGATCCATGCGAACTCCAAGAAATTACAAGTCCTTCAAGATAGTTTTCTTCCACATGATTTTAGGTCTACCTTTTTATAAATCATCATTCACACTAGTTCCACACTTACAAATCGGTGCATCTAGAGGTTAACGTAGGATATGACCAAACCATCTCAAATAACCTTCTCTCATTTTATCATCACTACTGACACTGGCAACTTCTACCGAATATAGTCATTTTTAAGCTTGTCTAATCTTGTATGACTGCACATCCACCTTAGCATCCGCAATTCCGGAACACTTATATTGTGAATACTTTTGACTTTAGAGACCCAACATTCGCTCTCACACAATATTGTTATTCTTACAGTTATATAATTTTTCCTTTTACTCTTGTAAATATCCTTTTATCACATATTACTCCGACAGCGCTTCTCCATTCAACCATCTTATTTTATTCTTAGTGTAAATCCTTCATTTATGTCATTTCAGTCTACTTTAACATCAAATCTAAATATCTTAGTTGTCTACATCTAGGCAACGTAGTCCGATCCAATTACAGCTTAACTTCACTCTTCTATGCCATAAATGTCAAGTAAAAGATGTTCGAAAAGAAAAACAATAAAAGATGTAGCTGCCAAAGACAAGTGGCACTTGGGTTGCACTAACCATATGTGTGGTAACAAGAAAATTTCCTCAAATTGAGAGAAATCTTCAGAGACAATGTGAAATTTGGAGATAACTCAGAACTTCCCAAAATAGGAAATGTCAGACTAGAATTGAACAAAAGGGATACAATTGATTTAAATTCCTTATATACCCTTTTGACCATGCGGAGGACCTACTAACTAAGCATCTGCTAATAGAAGCCTATCAAGTGAATTAAGGATGTCATGTGCAAAAGATAGAATTTCACATTTGTAGCACAAGTAAGCAAATTATGTTGACTAAGTTGTGATGGGATGGTTGGGATCCCTCCACCCTTAACCAAAGGTCTCGGATTTGAGCCCTGGGTATGGAAAAGATCATGTTGGGAGCGCTGCCCCAAGAAATGGGCCCTGCAATGCGCAAATTCGGATTAGTCGGGATCCAATGCGAGTACTAAACACCGGGTGGGAACCCAAGGAAAAAAACCAGTCATGTTGAACAGTCATGTTTTACTTCTTTTTATTTGGTGAAGTAATTAAATTGTATTAGAAGTCATCAAGGAGATGCAGCGGTTACAGCTAAAAATAAAATTGCTTCAAACAGAAAAAAAAAAAAAAACATGAAGCTAACTGAGCAAAAACCTGCAAAGCAGCCAAAAAGATACCCCCTTAAACCCTTCTGTGCTAGAATTAGGGAGCTAACAAAATCCAAAATTATCCATACTATTTAAGGGGGAGAGAGAGTGACATGAAAAGACTAACTAAACACCTAGTCTTAATGGTATTTATGGGAGTTGATATTCCATCAAAGGCCAAAGCATCCGCAGTTCCTCTCTTTCTAAATGCTCCAAAAAATTATTGTTGCAGTCACCCTCCCGATCCTTTTGATGGTGTTGTCAACTCTCCACATATACAGCTAGCATAAGCAACTTTGGTGGAGAGGGGCATAACCCATTGAAGGCCAAACAATGAGAAAAAGAAATGTCATATGCCAGCTGTTATGGGACAGCGCAAAAAAAGATGGTTGACACTTCCATTGTCTTGTTTAAAGATACATTATCAACTAAAGGAGACAGCTTGGTTGGGGCTTTTCAGATATGAGCACTTGCATTTCGAGGAGAAGAATTTTTTACAATACAACAGTCACTGGCATTCCAAATTTACTAGAATCTGGTATTTGAGAAGATAGTGTCATCGGAAGAAGCACAAGGAGTCTTTTCTGAAAAGGAGGAACTCAAAAATCAGGATTAGTGACAGAACTTGTCCACTGAAATAAATATTGGTCTATAACCGAACTTCAAATGGTGGAAAAAGGTAATATGCGACATTTATGAATAAGGAAGAAAATCTCCGAGTAATTTTTGGACAAAAATCCAAAGCTTTCAAGATGTTTAAATAAATAGCAAAAAATAACGAAGCAGGAAGGAGTAAGGACTATAGTATGACTTGCAGTATTTTTTCAAAATTTTATGAGTTTAACGGGATTAAGAGATAGATAACGGCGACCTACACTCCACAGCAAAATGAAGTGGGTGAAAGGGAGAACTGAATCATGAATATGGTGAGAGTCTACCAGGATTAAGAGACAAAGAAATTATAGCATGAAGCAGCATTGAAGTGTGCACATTCTCAGTAGGAGTCCCGGCATTTGCTTTGTAAGACATGAGACCCAAAGAAACTTGAAATGGAAAAAGACTTGATGGGTGTTGTTATTTAAAATTTTATTTTGCATTGCTAATGCACACGTTTGCATTGCTAATGCACACGTTTGCATTGCTAATGCACACGTTTGCATTGCTAATGCACACGTACCAAATGCAAAACAAAGGAGAGAAGTGTGTGATTTGTGGCTAAAAAATTGTACAAAAACTGTCCAGCCTCAGTATATCGACGAGCATAATTAGCACGGAATCTTTTACAAGGAAGAGCTTTGGTAGTGGGACAAAGACAAAGCAAGGCATCATATGCATAAAATACTGATGCCAAATAGCAAACCCATGGTGGAGAAAGCTGCATGATATATAATAGCCCAAGGAGGTTTAACTTGTCATGCAAAGCTACTCGTGAGACCTCACCAGAGTGTGGATACATTTGAATGGTAAATTATGAGGTAACTGAAAAAACTAAATGTATGTCAGAGAGCATTCAAAGTAGGCAATAAAATGAGGAGATGTCAACCATTAAAAGACTTCAAGTTCAATGCCAAAGATTGAAAATAGTTTAGGAGAATGGGTGTTCAAGACAAAAATGAAGACATAGACAACGATCAAGTAAGACTTGTAGCAAAGGATCCAAATAGGAAAGTGAGAAAGTGTATGCACCTGTTAGCGAGGCATTATACAATCAGATTGATATGCAATTGAAAGCTCAATATGAGTAAGAAATGGTAGTGTGATCCAATTTGCGCTAGCATGAAATTAAACAAGGTTTCCATAACACAAAGATATTGATTGAACACCAATGAGATAGTAGGAAGTCTGCTACATCCCACGCTCACCTGACATATGTATGCAATCAGCCTTATGCTTATCAATATGTAGATGGACAAACCTAAACAAATTTTATGTCCTTGCACCAAAGCACATTGTGAGATATTATTGAGGCATCATAACCAGTCAGGATTTTGTGTAGAGTGAAGGAGGAAAATGAATGTTGATGGGTTTATGATTACATAGGGGACCTAGTGTCAGTGACGTAGCTACCCTTATGTCAGGGTGTCCAATTGGACCTTCGTCGGAATATTATACCGTATATACAAGTAAAATGATAAACAAAGTGGCTAAATAACATATTTTGGACACCCTTGACACAACAACAACAATAGGATGTAGCCTAGTGGTTTCAGGCAAGAGTAAAGACACACAAACTTAAAGTGTTTGTGTGTTCGAATCAATGCTACTGATAATAGCACTAGCACTCTTTATAGCTAAGTTATTGGTGAAGCAATAATAGTTAATAAATTGAAAAGAGAAATAGGTAGAATATCTTACTGGAGAGTTGATGTTCATCTCTTTGCATTTGCAAACCTGCAATAAACAATATTAGGGGAAAAAACAACATTAAGGTATATGAGCTTGTGGTGAAAGAAAAAGAAAGGACCTCGATAATCAGAGCCCACGTATCCCACGCGCATCACAACTTTCTTTTTGATGAAAGGATCCCATTTGTTGCTTTGCACAGATAAGTCTTCAGGTGATGTCGAAAAGCACCGCACTATCTTTAGGGTGCCTGAACGTGAAAATCTCAGATTTGTGACAGGGATTTGAGGAAGCCGCACACAAAGTCCTGCCATGACACACGCAACTATCCACAATCAGCATTCACTGCCCATTTCTCTTATCTCACTCCAATTAACGCGTTTGGGAGTTAATTGAATTACATACCCTAATAATTATATCAACATGATTCTTTGCCCTATTGCAATTACTTCACAATTATGTTCTTAACTAATATTATGAAAAATAATCAATTTATATCTTTCAGATTAGTATATTTTAATTGAATAATCATAAAAACCAAGAACACAAGATTTTATGAATATCATGAAATGCATGTTTGATAAAAATATTAATATTATAAAAAATGTCATAAATTATTAAAATATTTGGCAAAAATATAATCTATCATGTCTAACTAAAAAATAAATGACTTGCAATGTGAAGTGTCAAATCAATTGTATTAAAACAAATGAAACTAAAAATATAACATAAGTTCTATATTCAAAACAAATTAGTCTTATGTCAAATTTCAACATAACATACATAAATATGATTTAAAAGAAAAGAAAAATGTAAGTCTATAACTTTACTCAATAATGAATTCTACTTTAATTTAAAAATTAGTATACTAACAAAATTATGTCAATTTTTTTTATAAAAAAAACATGACATAAAAAATAGGTAATACGAAAATTGCATGAAATAAAATGAAGTAAAGGTTGAGAATGAAAAAGAAATGAAATATAAAAAATAAAAAAATAAAAATATAAACATTTAGAATTTTTAGAATAAAAATTTTAAAATAATAGAAATAATAAATAAATTAAAATGAAAAAATAAAAATAGAAATAAAAAGAAAAAATAATCAGCTTGTAATTACATCATATAATTAGCAGCAATTCACAGCCCCTTCCTGGGAATTGGAGAGTCTAATTACTCCTTTCCAAACAAGCCCTAATTATCTCATCACTCATAAAATACATCTCTAAAATAAATTAGGAAAAAACAACTCATATACTCCTTAATTTTATCATTAGAGTGGATATATAGCTAGTTGAGAAAATTGAATAAAAAATATTAAATAAGTTTTGATTTTGTTTTTAGTGATACTTTGACCAAGAAAAGGTCAAACTCACTTAAAAATCTAATTAAGTTAATTTGGGACCAAATTAATATTTTCAAAACTTGTTAATCATTTCAAAAATAAAAAAACTCCTCATTCTTCAACTACTTTAATTCAAACATAACCAATTTAAAAAAAACATTCAAAACTTCTCACTTCTCTAACGTTCTTTCTACCAACAGCGCTCCTCTACAACCAACAGATTCTCTGTCTCGTTGGCGGCGGCTGTCACTCTGTATGAAACTCAATGTCGTTGTCGACCTCACTCTTCTACCAAGTAAGTTGTTGTTTTGTAAATTTTTAGGAATTGTGAACAAAAAACACTATTGAAAATAGGATTTTGAATTTTTCTATTGTGAAAAAATTGAATAATGGGTTATTAATGGGGTTCGTTGTTTACTGTTTATGAAAAAATCGAGAAATTCAAAAAATCGTAATTTTCTGAAAATCTTTAAAATATGTGATGTGTTCTTGTTGTTAACTGAAAACTCATTTTTTGTTGCTTTTGTTCTTTTTTTTTTAGCATTTTGTTGGTTCAAGTAGACATATTTGTTGAAAGTAAACAGTAGTGTCATCCATTACAATAGATGACTCATATATTGGTAGAAATATAGTCAATTCAATTGTACAACATAATTGATTTGTTGAAAGTAGTGTCATCTGTTGCAACAAAAGAGTCATATGTTGGTAGAAATTCCAACAGAGTGGTCATTAATTAGTTGTTATAGGTCACTCATATGCTATAACAACATAATGTTCATATGTTTTAACAGGTGATCCATACGTCACCAAAGATGAGACATATGTTATAACATGTCACTTATGTGTTGCAAAGGTTCATCTATGACAACAAATGGATCGTATGCTGCAACAAATGAACCATTTTTTAAATTAACTATAACTTTTTTGTTTATCTTGTAGATGAAATGTCAGAAGTAGGACAAACAACAAATGCTAAATATTTTGTTGTTTCCTCTTCTAACCAAAATTACATTTCCTGTCAATGCAAAGTATGTCATCCAAAACATGATTATTTCTTAATCATGTTAAGGAATTGACAAATACTATTAAGAATTTGACATATAATATTATTGTACTTTCATCAAAGCAGATTGCACAACCTTTGAAGTTTAGGAGATTGAAAAAATCAATTTTCAGATCACTGTCTAATCCCAAAACAAGACAAATATCAAGTCATGCTACTCCACTATCTGTTCTACCTTCAATAAATTTTGGTTCAACCTCAAAAGGCAAGGAGAAAGTCATTGATGTGCCGCACCAACATCCATTTGAAGGTTATAACATCTCGAGTGAATGTCCAACTCAACTATTGTCCTCGTTCTCCGAATGGATACCTCGAGAGTCTTTACAAGCATCATGCACAAAAGGAAGTCAGTTAACTATTATTAATGTTCTTGATGTCCACTAATTAATTTTATTTAATATTTATACAATGACACCAAATACAAATATGGGAACTAAGTACATGGCTAAATGCTCTAGAGTAGGACTTGAATAACTAGAGTTTGTAGTTGCATTTCCAAAGACAAAAGACTAGTTTTACCTAATGTCCCAACTCAACAAGTGTTGGAATGATGAGGTATAACCATGCTCACTTATATTTGGATTAACACCCGTTGATATATACATACATACATACATACATACATACAAATAACATATACATAAATCGTTGATGCATGTGTGCAACATCTGGATGTAATTTATTATTATCTATAAAAGAATTCAAAGCAACATCATAATTCATAATATTGATATACCACTGCTAATTATTTTTTTCAAAATATACACTGACAAGGCTAATTATGAGGAGAGAGTTGTTAACATTATCAAAGAATTTAGTATACCTGGTGGACTGCCTTGATACCTAACATATAAGGTTTATGTCTCAGTAAATTGTGATGGTGAGTTTCATTGAATTTTGACGATTGTTATATTGAAGGAACGATGCATTAAGGTGCGTAAATTAATGCTCTTATTGAGGAGAAATAGAAACAAAAAATTGCCCAGATTCAAAAGTTAGCTACAATGTTATCATAGTACCTTGAATACAGTAACTTTGTCTTACTATTTACAATTGTCTTACTATTTACAAATATGATCTTATTAGCTTTTTAATAAATGATACACAATGAAGAGATTGTGGACTTTTTATTGCTGAGCTTCTGAGTGATCGATTACAATTTATAGGTATCATCTTCTATTGTTGTTGAATCCCTTTGTATGAGATATGTTTCACTTTTAAAATTATGAGTTTTTAAAGCTCGAAGTGGCTATGTTAGCAACAATGAAGACCTGCATAGGTTGTCCAAACCCACTACAACAAATGATTTCGTCACTTATAAATCATATTTCGTCACCAAAGATCTCGTGTGACAAAAAATATTTCGTCAATCAATCGTCCCTAAACATGTGTCACTAAAAGTATATAAAGATGATTTAGTGCGTCGTCGCTAAAAAGATTATATTAACTACAAAAATAAAAAAAATGTCCCCAAATACGTAACATTTGTGACGGATTTATTTGTCATAAAAAATGTAACTTTTGTGGTTGAAATTATGATTTTGTCACTAAAAAAGCTATTAACACCGACAAACTACATAGTCACTAATTATTTAGTTCAATCAATGACGATCCCAACTGTCTCTAAAGTTATATGTATTTCATAGTTGAACAAATGTAATTTTGTCACTAATGACTACTTTTTATATACAAAAAAGTGTTTCGTCCTTAAATGTATACATTAGTGACAAATTTATTATTATAAAAGAAGTTTACAATTTTGTAGTTAAATCTATCATCTTGTAATCAAAAGTATTGCTTTTACCGACAACATAAAATTGTCACTATAAATTATTATAATTAGTGACAAATACATTTTTGTCACTAATATAGTCAACTTATGACAACCTAGTTTATTTTGTGACAAAAATATTTGTCATTAAAAGATTAATTTAATCGTTGCTAATAGTTAATCCATTTAACATAATTTTTTTGTTACTAAATACTAACATTTGATGGCATTTGATTATTTTATATTAGAATATATATGTATATATATATATATATATATATATAAAGCAGAATGATAGACTCGCTGATGTGGCATGCCTCTAAGGGCTGGAATCATATTTATCTTCTTTTTTTTTGTGGTTTTTTTTTGAGTTTTTTCTTCATTTTAAAAGACATGAAATATTATTTCAAGTTTTTGCAAAATATTAAAGTTTAGTATTTAATTACTCTTCATTAATGGATAAACATAAACACTTCAGTTATCAATTCTTTACCATAAAAGACATTTTTCTTAATTATAAAATTTAAGAGGATTTAATCCTTATCACTTAATTACAGAATTTGAAAAGTTTTTTCAAATTTAATTTGAAAGGTACTAATATTTATAGTAGAGTAGCTAATCACAAAATATTTCAAACAATATGGTAGAAGGTATTCATCAATTTATATTTGATGTGTTTATTCTTGTCGGAATAGTGAAAAAAATTCATGATTTGATTAGCTCTTTTCTTAATATTTCATTTTTTTTATGTACAGTTGTGTTTCAGACATCGTTTATGTCTTAAAATATTTTCTTTCTTTTCTTTGCTTTTTTAATTTTGCAGGAATATCAAACAATATTTATTGAACATACACATACTGGTGAGAGAAAAAATTCAGCAATGCACCGAAACAGTAGCAACAATCATGAAGAAGAGCAAGTTAAGAAGCAACGGAAAAAGAACAACAAAAATGACACAACACACTGAAAGCTCATTTAGAGATGAGGAGAAGAGATCTTAGAATGAAAAAAAAATCGCAACTCCTTTACTTTGTCTCTTTTTCTGATGATGATGAAATGTTATTTTTTCATGAAAAGAGACGGTATCTCATGATCCTTTTGAAGATATTGATGTAAGAAGAAAATAAGATTTTTTTTTAAAATGTTGCACTATAATTTCTTCTATAAAAAATATATATATTGAGGAAATTTTTTTATTTTGATTATTGTTACTTATAGAAAGAACAATAAGTGGTCCAAGAGCAAGAAAAATTATTTAGAGAGATAATCAATTTATTTGTGGAATTCATATTAAATTAGGAGGAGAAATTATTTAGAGAGATAATCAATTTATTTATGGAATTCATATTAAATTAGGAGAAATATATATTCTAATTCCGTTATTTGTTTTCCTTAAAAAACGTTTTTCTATTTTATTTTTCCTTATCTATTTTTAATGAAAGTTTGTTTTATTTTCTTTTATATATTTTTAATTAAAGTTTGTTTATATTTTTGTAGTTTTTTTTTTGTTGTTAAATTATATATTTTGTTTCTATTTTAAAAGATTGAAAATGTGACCAGATCTATTTTCATTCATCATACTAATTTATTTATTTTACTTTATTACCATAATTTGATCTCACTCATTTATGTCTTTTCTTTAAAGCACTTCTTTTACCCTTTTTTTTTTTAACTTTTTTATTTATTTATTATCAGAAATTAGTTATCATAACTTGGTAAGAATTGCTTATATATTTTTTTTTATTAAATTTGATTTATTTTATTTGAATTCAGATTATTTCTTCTGATAAAGATTCATTATTTAAAATTAGAAAATGATGACAACTTTCTTATTTCAGATATTTATTTATTTTTATCAATATTTTTTGACATTTTCTCTTATATTTTCTTAAATTAATTGCTAAAAACTGTGTCTGGAAGTTTATTTATTTATTTTTCTAATTGTTTAGTATTTTTAAAATTTTTAAAATAATGAAAAATTTACCTTAAAATCTTACTGAATATCAATTATGACCATATTTAAATCTTTTCATCATTAAGGCTGTTAATTTTTAAAATTTTCTTTCCTTAATCTCACCATTAATGTAATTTATATCATTTTCTTAAATCAATTCATTTCTTTCTTTGTTCTTTGTACTTTTAATTTATTTATGTATTTTTAAAATTGTTTTTATAACAGTATAATAATTGCATTCTTTATACATAAATAGAATTTGATTTGTCATTTATTTCTAATTTTCATTTTAATTCTTCTTAAAAACGTTTTTTCCCCTTATCTATCTTTAATTAAAGTTTGTTTTGTTCTATATAGTTTTTTTTTAATAATTTTTTTTATTTCAGAAGACAAAAAATTTACTTTCAAATTTTATAGAATATCAAATTGACTACATTTAATTTCATTCATCATCAATCATGCTACTTTTTAACTTCATTATCTTAATTTGATTATTACTCTCATTTATGTCATTTTCTTAAAGCACTACTTTTACTTTTTTATTATTATTTTTATTTTCTACTTTTTTCATTTATTTATTACAAGAAATTAGTTATTATAACTTGGTAAGAATCATATATATTTGTTTACAATATTTGATTTTTTTTTTAAAAATAAAATAGATCACTTCTTCTGCTAAAATTTTTACACACATATACGTAATATAAGAAAATTAAAATTATAAAAGATGACAACCTTCTTATTTTAGATACTTATTTTTATTAAATTTTTTTGACATTTTCTCTTATATTTTCTTAAAATAATTGTTAAAAATTATGTGGAAGTTTATTTATTATTTTTTCTATTTATTTTTTGTACTTATAAAATTTAAAAGACCGGAAATTTTAGCTTAAACCTTATAGAATATCAAATACGACCATATTTAAATCATTTCGTCATTGATGCTATTGATTTTTTAAATTTCTTTCCTTAAACTCACCAATCACCATTAATGTTATGTGTGTCATTCCTTAAATTACTTCTTTTCCTTTTTTTTGTTCTTTTTACTTTTTATTTCTTTATTTATTTCAAAAATTAATTGTCATTACTTTATAAAAAATGCATTTTTTTTATATATATATCAATAGAATTTGATTTGTCTTTTTTTTTTTAATTCTTAGATTATTTTTTCTACTAAAGATCGATATCTATATGTAATAGTAAAGCTAAAAATATAAGAAATGATGTGGCATCCTTCTTAGTCCATATATTCATTTATTTGTATCAATTTTTTTTGACACTTTCTCTTATATTTTTCTTAAACTAATTGCTTAAAAATGAAGTTAGTTTATCAAAAAATTTATAATAATTATTTGCATTGCTCAAAAAAGAGAAAAAAATAACTGTGTGAGAAATAAAGTATGCATGAAATGTTTCTGTTTTTAATAATTTGTTTTATTTTCATTAAAATAGAGTCTAAAAAATATTTATTTTGAAATCGCTCATTTTAAATCTTCACATTTTCATTGTTCATTATTTTATGCAAATAAATACACATCTTCTCTCTTATACTAATGGTTATAATGCACTGTACATAACCTAAAAATCAATATATTAAAAATATTAATCTCATTCTTATTCTTGATTATTATCACTAGACTATTATTAACTTATGAATTTAAAGGTTTCGGCAAAAGAAAAAAAATCATATGAACTTGAAGTACGGCAAGTTATAATTTATGAATAGGTAATTTATAAAAAGTTTATTTTAAATTATTGTTATACTGCGCAAAGTGCGGACAAGTTTCCTAGTTATATTTTAAATTAGAATTGCATAAATTGAAAATATAATAATAAAATATACCAAATAATAATAAAATACCCATGGCCATACAATTAAGAACTAAAATTACACCAAGATAAATCTAACAAAAATATACTAAATATTACGCCTAAACTAAGATAGATAAGTGGAGGTTTCTTCCAAAGTACCAATAATATGGTAACACTTAGCTTGAAACTAGTCTTGATTAAATTCTTACCTTTAATACCTGTGAAAAAGAGAAGAAAATTAAGATTTAATTTGAAGTGTTCATATTGATGTCAAAACGTAGTATTTGGGACAAAATCTGTGTCTTATATGTTGTAATGCTCAGCTTTATAAGCTCCACAAAGACGAGGCATACTAATAGAGGTGGTGAGCAACATTATGTTCCTACCAAGCAGTTTTTCTTGTAGAGAAATGAATATAACATTATCCTTGCACAACCTACTGCACATGAATTACCAAAATGCTAATGTTTAAGGATTGTATTAACTCAGCATCTAACCTGAAAAGTACCTAGAATATGGAAATATTTAGTGTACAGTTTAACTATATAAAGAGTCCTGCACCATGTTGAGTTCATATTACCAAAACCTTATCTCCTGCTTTGGCACCATCTGGATCTATTTATTAGTTGTAGATCTTTTACCGGCCCAAATAAAAATTGTTTGTTCACTAGTTTTCAACACACAAATTCAAACAAAAATTAACTTTCAAGGCATTGATTCTATCTTAAGACTACCACAGAAGTAAAAAATTACAAGCCTATTAAGCACTTGTGGCAATAAAACTCCCTATTTTAGTTTGAGATTAGGACCCATCCTATTTCAATCTGCTAAAGAACACCTTTCAAGTATCTATATCACAAACTTCCCAACAAAATCTTTCTAAAGAACCTCAAACTATCAAAGCAATAAAACTCAATAAATTGTGACATCAAACAATTGGCAAATCAGTAGAGCAAGAGAGCTGAAAATCCCATAAAAGGTCAAGTCTTTGCTGCCTTTATCACCAACACTATTGCCGTCTTATGATGAACATCTTTCAAAATATCTAAATCACAAACTTTTCAGCAACAATTTTACTGATCCAGCCCAAATTTTCATGTAAAAACTCACTAAACAATGGCATAATAGAACAACAAAAGAAGATAAAAATGACTTTAAAAGTACCACCGCATAGGGAACCTAAAACCCCAGATAAAGGAATATGGTTCCTTGATACTATAAGGAAGATCCTTGAGTCTTACTCCAGAACAGCCCACAGACACCTTTCAAAAACAAAGTTATGGTTCCCTAAGAAAGTATTACAGAACCATTTTTATAAGACACATATTTTCGCCCCCAAGGCCTAGCTCAAGTGGCAAAAGGTGAAGGATTTGTGGCTTAGGTCGCAGGTTCAAGCCCCACACCATGCAAAGCGAAGCCTGGTATTTAAGTGGAGAAGGGTAGAGGGGCAGGCCCATTATCCATTGAGTTTAGAAGGCTGTGATTGGTCCAAAGGGCGGGTCACAGACGGATTTCTCAGTTATCAAAAAAAAAAAACCCACATATTTTCACAAGAATAGTACCATGAGAGAACCAATAAAAATAACAATTAACACTCTAAGCTAGAAGAGAAATAGAAAAGCAATACATCTTACCATAATAATCAATCTTTCCAGATATGGAGATCAATCTGACAACCATTCAAATCAAATGCCTCGAACTTGATTTTTTTCATTACTAAGCTTCTCTAAGTTGGGTGAGTAGGCTGATTTGAACCAATTTCTGCCATAATCTAATACATCAAAGTAAAAGTAAGAAATAACTTGTAAATCTGCACAAGTTAGTGAAGAAAAATATACAAATATTTAACCATGAATAAGTGTCTTTTGAAACCTATACAAAAAAATTCTATACCATTCACCTACTAGAATATTTTGTAGGAAAGGAAAGAACACTTCATTGCATATCTATAAGCATATACCTAAAAGGAATTATTACATTTGTAGTCAAGAGTTAAAAATATAATATACAAAATATCAACACTCTTAACATAAGTTCAAGTATAAGTAGGAAAGAGATATTCAATGAAAGCAAAAGAGAAAAACAAACACCTCAGAAGAGCTAATAGAGATTTTCAAATATCAACTGTCCAACTAATGGAAAATCAACAAAAGTATAGCAGAATCGAACGACAATCTATAAAATGATATCATCCCTTTAATCAACAGCGGACAAAACAACAAAAATAACATAGATATCAGTCATCATCTCCAAGAACCTTTTTTCTTTGAATTTATAAAGCACATAAAAAGGGAACAAATACATATGTGAAAGAAACCTATAGTTAAGATAAACACTAACCATTAATTTAAGAGCATATATTTTAAGAAACCCACCTCTCGTTACTACAGAACCTCTCTTTAAATAAGCACAATTGTACAAAGAGATACAAAACTTACAAGTTGTTGTTGTCAGATCTCCTCTCATAAGAAAATTGCAAACCATAATACAAAGTCTACTTCACAATAAGGGAAAACGATAAATAGTAATTAAACGTTGAGGGAATATTTTACAGTGGAAGAGGGTAATAAGGAGGAATTGTAAACAAAGGATGCTTCAACACCTTAGAAGAATCAAAGAAAGGGATTTCGGCGGAAACACCTTAATTTCACATCAATCTTTGGGTTCAACTATTGAATCTCTTGCTGAAAAGTAGGACAAATGGAGTAAAGCATCTCCTTTTACCTAAAGCTCAAACTAGACCTAGAATCAACTTGTGCTCCTTTTACCAACATTGTTCAAGAAATATGAAAATTACATATTACAAAGAAGTGGCTAAAGATACTCTAAGGGTTCATGTTTGGGAGTATTATTGATATGAGGTTGGGGTAAAACTCTCAACCTCATTCGAAATCAGACCAAAACATGAATTAGAAGTCCAACATCTGCACTTTAATTTTTCACACTTAACTCCCGCAAAATATTATCCACAATTTCTTAAGAAGTGCATCGGTTTCTTTGTCTTTGAAGCTCTAAAGTCTTATTTTGGTATAATAATTTATATATTTTGAAACTTTTAGAAACTATCGTTAAATTCTTATACATGTATACTAATATTAAATTACAAATTCTCATATTTTTTAGAAACTGTCATAATCTTCCTTTGTCTTGACTTTTCATATTTCTAGATCTTTTTATGTTCTTTGCCTTATAACTACTTTCTCCCCCGATTATTGATATATAGACATTTGATGATTAGATTTTAACACAAAGAATCACGTTAATGTTTGCCTTTTATGTGAGCGAAGTGAAGTATTTACTCTTGATGCAAATTTCCTTTGTCTTGTGGTATAATTTTTAATTTCTATTGGGATGCCATCTTATGAAAAATTGCCATAATGCCTATCAGTTGCTAAATCAGTGTCAAAAGGTTTACTGTTAACCAACTTCGTCCTCCATCAAGCTAGATTAACAAGTTTTGTTCAATGAAAATAAAGTTAACCATCTAATTCCCATGCATATTAGTTGCGACATTAATAGACCTACTTAATTATGTAAGTTAATTTATATTGATATGTGGCTGCTCAATTTATCCCTAGAAATTTCCCTATTTAGTTCACACTATTTTATTTTATTTTTGGAGGCCAGGTATTATGTTCATTTGTTGTTGTGTAAGAACTTGGTAAATTATTTGGTTTATAATGGTAAATACAAGAGTTTTCTTTGATAACTACAATGCCAATTCATAGAAATAGTGTAAACCAACCTTAGAGAGAAGAGAAGATTTATTCACAATTTTTTACTAATGTAGTGTCATAGTTTTATTTTTTAAGTTGTATTAAGGATGTAGCTAAATGCAAACTTACTAGATATTTTACTTTTTAACTCATAGTTCAACGTATAACTTATAGCTTCTTTTAGCTTTATAATATATGGGATACAAGTGCAACACACGTGTTCAAAAACTAATTAACAAATAAATGGGGAAAGGGCATGGGATCTGCATTGTTTAGTCAGGGGAAACTCATGAGAGTTCTCCCTTGTTTTATGTACTTTCACCATACACAAGCAATACAACATTTTAAACTAGTTGATATTCAGATTGTATATAAGTACAATTATGGTTTCATTCCTATCTTACATGTCTATATCATGAATGATCAAAATGATCCTTAATGTATGGGGTTTGAAGTGTTATGGTCCTTCATATATACCACTTAATTGAAATAGTCCTTCATGTATACAAAATATGATCATTTGTCACAAGCCCTAAAACATAATGGTTGCTATTAAACTTAACGGAAGAAATGCATAATGTCTATCTTTGCTCGTCTATCTCCACTCTTCCCCTTCCTTTGCCTCCTTTTTGTTTCATCACTTCATTATTAAGTAAGAAAAACCAAAATTGACTAGACAAAAGTAATCAATATTAAGGTGCTTTCTCTTTCATTTGCGTTTTCTTTTTGTTGGGAGAGAAAACTCCTAAAATAAATACAAATCAATCATTTGCTTCATTTTACCTACAGAAGATTCATAAAATATTGGAGAAGATTTTCTTAGCAAAGAATTATGATAGGCAATTCAGCTGAAGTATTTCATTTCAATAACAAAAGGCAGCCACTAGTTCGAATTTAATTGCATATATTTAGCATCAAGACCAGTAAGTTCGACATCATCAAAGTTCTCACCCACTTTTCAAGTACAAATTTGATAAGAGTCTAATATTTTAGAGTACTTGAGTAGCATTTGCGAATTAAAAGCTTCATTTCACATGCGAGAGAGAGATTTCATCCGATTTCTTTAAGTGAACTCAAGACTTTTATGGCGGCATCTATGGGGTAAATGCCACCATAAAGCCGGTGAACACCACCCAAGTCTCAAGTTCAATCACCGCCGCTTTCCAGGAAAATTCATGAGCCCACTTGACAAATCATCCATATTGAAATCTCGATTTAATTTGCAAACATCATTCCTCCAGGTTCAGTAGTAGAAAAGGAAAATTTTAAAATCTCTTGGTTAAATTTTAACAATAACCATTATGTTTTAGGGTTTAGGACCAAAACAATCATATTTTGTATACATAAAGGACTATTTCAATGAAATGGTATATATTAAGGACCATAACACTACAAACCCCATACATTAAGGACCATTTTGATCATTTTCTCTCTATATCATCTTAACTACATTAATTCCATCTCAAACCATTTCCAACAACTTAACAGAGAACTTAATAGAGAGCAGAGAGTTTTAAAAAAATAAAAAATAAAAAAAAAAAAAATATATATATATATATATATATATATATATATAAAATAACTTGAACCTAATTAAAATTAAGCACACACAACTAATTGACAAGATGAAGTTACTGAAAATCAATTAATGAATAAAGTAAAGAAAGCATAAATTACCTTTATTAGAACAACTTTTGAGACTTTAGTTGAGGACCTTGACCGCAACAGCCTTCGACCACAAAAGAATGAAACTCAACAACACGAGAGAAAAATGTTACAACTTTTTTCCAACAAATCGACATTCCTACATAAACAAGCAAAGAACTTGCTTTAGTTTTAGAATTCAACAAACCACACTAAGGTATTCTGATGCGCAAGAAGGGAGGAGTGGAGAAGCTTTGCCTTTGCGGATAGTCGGAGAAAATAAGAACCATTAAGGCTATTGCCCTAAATGGCCGGAAAAGGCACGAGACACTTGCCATTGTATGCCATATGACGAAGGAGAGAGATGGGTAAAGGGGGCTACGGTTTCAACGTTTTGGCTCTAATGAGGAACCCTAAAACTAAATCGAAATTAAAAGAGGGAAGATTTGGGGGGAAAGGAGAAATGTTTTGGCGCCTTGGCTTTTTTGTGAGAAAAGGAAAAAGTTGAGATATTTTAGGCCACAAGCTAACAATTTGTTGAGAAAAATATTAGTACTAATTTTATTACTAACAATTAAGATACTTTTCAAAAACATATTGTTGACAACAGTAATTAGATTTACTCATTTTATGTCATAACTTATTAATTACTGCGTATGTCTAATGTTTATAGTACGTATTAGATAAAAGTTATGGGATCTATAGATACTCTTCTATGAAGTATATTAATTATAAGCTCAACTAATTGGAATTTTTAATTAATTCAAATTAATAGTAAATCATAAAAGTATTATCCAAATAGATTAGGTTTGAGTATGGCTGGCAACGGGACCGGAACCGGGACTATCGGACCGGGACGGACCCGAACCGGGCACCACGGGCCGGAATCGAACCGGAACCGGTAATTTCGGAAAAAAATCCGTGTACCCGTCCCGGACCGGAAACTGGGTCCAACTGTTATAAATTATAATTTTTTTATTAAAATTAAAAAATTAGGAACATTACACTTAAAAATTTATACTTTTAAAGTTTTAAATACAAACTTTCAAACTTTTAAAAGTATAAAAGTTTAAATTTCACAATTTAAAACTTTGAAAATTTAAATTCAAACTTTAAAACTATAAAACTATAAAAGTTTGAAAATTTAAATTCAAACTTTAAAACTATAAAAGTTTAAATTTCACCCTTTAAAAGTTTGAAAATTTAAATTCAAAGTTCAAACTTTAAAACTATAAAAAAATTAAATTTCACACTTTAAAAGTTTGAAAATTTAAATTTAAATTTCAAACTTTAAAACTATAAAACTATAAAAGTTTAAATTTCACACTTTAAATTTTAAAAGTTTGAAAATTTAAATTCAAACTTTAAAACTATAAAACTATAAAAGTTTAAATTTCACACTTTAAAAGTTTGAAAATTTAAATTTAAATTTCAAACTTTAAAACTATAAAACTATAAAAGTTTAAATTTCACACTTTAAATTTTAAAAGTTTGAAAATTTAAAACTTTAAAACTATAAAAGTTTAAATTTCACACTTAAAAGTTAAATTTGAACTTTTGAAGACAATAATAAATTTTTTTTAGGCGAATAGCCTATACTTTTATTAATATTAATTAAATAGTACAAGTTGAGTTACAAAATATTAGTAGAGTATTAAAAAATCTAATCTACACAGTCACCTTCTAGGAAGGGTTCTATTTGAATTAGACCTCGAATTATTATACTCATACTAATAGACATTTAAATTTAATAGTTCATGCTACCAAGGAAATATTTTTTTAAATCATTTAACATTTCTCTAGTAACATGCTCTGGAATTGGTTGATTAGCTAGTTCTTCCATTGCATCAATGCCGTCATCACTAAAATCTTGCATTATTTCATCAACGTCATTTTCAAATTTGGTCGGTAAAGGTAGACGACCATAACTCCTTCTCTCGCCATTAATCCAATCTCTAAATAGTACGGATATCTCCAAGCTATATGCTGCTAATGAATATCTATGCTCTCTAATTTGAAATCTTGCTGCACTAAAAGCGCCTTCCGAAGCTTCTGAAGATGCTTGAATAGCTAACACATCTCGAGCAACCGGTTGTAGTTTTGGAAGTCCTTGGCCGCGATTGCTCCACCATTCTAGAAGATCAATAGTAGTAGGTTTTGTATTTTGATTAATATATGCATCAAAATCATTTCTATCATTATGAGAAAGTTCAATAATACAATCTATCATATCATCAATATCATCTTCATTATTATATCTACTCCTAGAACTTTGAGGCTCTTCGTTATGTACTACATTCCTTATATTAGAATTATACAAGTTGTACAATTTTCTAGCTTCAATTTTTATACTATCTTTAACATCTTGACAACTAGGTGTTTCATCATCTTCACTATCAATACCCAAATTAAAATATATTTTATCAACCATTCGTGATGCACCTTCATCTTTGTAATGTGGATTTAACAAACAAGCAGTTAAATAAATTTGAGGAATAGGAATAAAATATTTTTAAAATTTTTCAATCATTTTCTTAACAGATTCTTCAAATCTTGGTTTATTTTTGAATTTATAAAATTTACTAGAATTAGCACAAATATTAGGTAAAACAGAGCAAATAGTTGGATAATAAAGTGCATATATTTTTTTTGTAGTTAAATAAAAAACTTTTAAGAATTCTATAAGTTCTTTTATGTCATTCCAATCATTATTATCAAGTCTATATGTCATATTTGAATTATAAGTATTCCAAACCATTTGTAAAGGTTTCCTATATTCATAAGCAACTTCAAGCATTTCAAATAAAGAATTCCATCTAGTACACACTGATTTTGGAATTTTTCTAGGTGTAAGATTAAATTCACGACAACGATTTTCAAAATCTCTACGTCTAGACTTAACTTGACATTTAAAAATAAAATGACATGCAGTTTCAACTTTTGTGCAACCATCATCATACATTGCTATACCATTGTAGACAATAAAATTCGCGTCGAGAAAACAATAATCAAGAACGGAAAATTATGCAACAATCGTTTTATTGATTTAGGTGCGAGTGTTACAATCTCTATTATTCCTCTGAATTCGCCTTTTCAAATATAATTCAAGGGCTCTTGAACTTGAGATTTATCTCGATCTTGATCTCTATCTTGATCTTGATCTTAAACTTGGACTTGGACTTGATTTTGAACTTTATCTTGATCTTGAACTTGAACTTGAACTTTATCTTGATCTTGACTTCTAGTTGAATCCAAGGGCTTCGAGCTTGATCTTGAATCCTGCGGTCTTGATCTTTATCGTTCTTGATCTTGATCGTTCTTGAGACTTGAATGTTCTTGAATCTTGAATGCTTGAATTCTTGAACTCTTGAACTTGTAGAGAAATCTGCAGCTTTTGATCCGCGAGCTTTCTCTAGCTTCTTGTTTAAAATTCTTGGTCCTCTATTATGAATTATGAGGACCCCTATTTATAGTTTTAAAATAGAGGAGTTGTGTTTAGAAGAGGACTCCCCCCGGCCAATCAGATTTAAGTGACATGGCATATGGGCTTTATGGAGCGGGTTTTAATTAAATTCATATTTATTGAATTTAAATAATTAAATCAATTATATTAATCCATAATATTTATTTGGACTAATATATTCATGAATTTAATATAATCCGAATCATTTAATAAATTTATATTTAAATAAATTTTAAATGATTACAAATGCCCCCTACTTCAAGGCTTGTCAAAATATTTTATCATTTAAAGACTAGACTTGAAGCATTAATTAAATGGTAATTTATTTGTCAAGCCCATGTAATGTTTAATTTAGGCATTGCCCGACTCCAATACATGTAATTGGAGTGGGAATGTGAGTATTTGATCTTATGTGGCTTACCTGTCACTTTTAACCATATATCTAATCAATTAGAATCAGGATAGGAGACAAATAAACGCTTGTTACAAGGCAATAGGTAAACCAATTCAACTAGGAGAGTATTTCCGTCAATTACTTTAGCATAGCCCACAAGGAATTGCTATTAGTCTAGGAGAGGGGTTTTATGATGCCATTTAAATTCAAAATGTAGTTGAACTAGGAATTGTAGTCCCACTTAATTTCAAATTCATATCCTTTTTCATTGTCCTAGCAAAAAAAGAATTGTAATTGGACTAGGAGAGAGATTTTATTCCCACCACATGACATCTATAAATAGACACATAGTATCCATAATTTTGTCTTCAATTGCAGATTGTGAGCTACGAGCCTGTGACGAAAGGGGCATAATTCAAGGTAGTTTTCCTCCCTTTTTTCTGATTTTCGTCACCCTTTCTACAGCTTGACACGTTTGTCGTAGAAAATTCATATCTCATTGTAGAAAAATCTAAATCAAGAACGGTTTGATTTTTCAGAAACTAGACTTCTCGATCTCTAACATATCCAAAATTCGGAATTTAATACCTTCAGAATATTTCTAGATGATTTTTTGAAGTTAGCTTTAAATTCTGTCATGCTGAAAATTCCAGATTTGTGTGGCTTTACTAAAACTCTTGTGTCTTGATGTAGGAACGACGAAATCACAAGCCGCTTGATTATTTAGAATCTATACACAAAGGTCTACAACATATCCGAAATTCAGGGCTTAATACCTTCAGAGTTTTTCTAGGTAATTTTTTGAAGTTAACTTTAAATTCTGTCATGCAGCTGATATTCTTAAGGCGAAAGAGGATAGATACGCATCCCCGCCCTAAGAAAGGTAATCTAAAGGTATTCTTTAAGGCGAAAAGAGGATGGATACGCATCCCCGCCCTAAGAAAGGTAATCTAAATGTATTCTTTAAGGCGAAAAGAGGATGGATACGCATCCCCGTCCTAAGAAAGGTAATCTAAAGGTATTCTTTAAGGTGAAAAGAGGATGGATACTCATCCCCGCCCTAAGAAAGGTAATCTAAAGGTATTCTTTAAGGCGAAAAGAGGATGGATACGCATCCCCGCCCTAAGAAAGGTAATCTAAATGTATTCTTTAAGGCGAAAAGAGGATGGATATGCATCCCCGCCCTAAGAAAGGTAATCTAAAGGTATTCTTTAAGGTGAAAAGAGGATGGATACTCATCCCCGCCCTAAGAAAGGTAATCTAAAGGTATTCTTTAAGGCGAAAAGAGGATGGATACTCATCCCCGCCCTAAGAAAGGTAATCTAAAGGTATTCTTTAAGGCGAAAAGAGGATGGATACGCATCCCCGCCCTAAGAAAGGTAATCTAAATGTATTCTTTAAAGGCGAAAAGAGGATGGATACGCATCCCCGCCCTAAGGAAAGGTAACTTTATGGTATCCTTAATGTGAAAAGAGGATGGATACGCATCCTCACCTTAATGAAGGTAATTTAGAGGTCAAGACTTGAAAACTTCAACTTTCAAACTTCGAATAATTTGAAGACTTCAACCTGCAGACTTAAAGAATTTGAAGACCTTAACTTGCAGACTTGAAGAATTTGAAGACATCAACTTGCAGACTTGAAGAATTTGAAGACCTCAACTTGCAGACTTTGAAGAATTTGAAGACTTCAACTTGCATACTTGGAAGACTTGAAGACCTTCAGCCTGTATACTTGGAGGACTTGAAGACCTTCAGCCTGTATACTTGGAGGATTTGAAAACTTCAACTTGCATACTTGGAAGACTTGAAGACCTTCAGCCTGTATACTTGGAGGATTTGAAGACTTCAACTTGCATACTTGGAAGACTTGAAGACCTTCAGCCTGTATACTTGGAGGATTTGAAAACTTCAACTTGCATACTTAGAAGACTTGAAGACCTTCAGCCTGTATACTTGGAGGATTTGAAGACTTCAACTTGCATACTTGGAAGACTTGAAGACTTCAATTTTAAAGAAACTTCAAGCATGTTGTTAATCGAACTCATTTTTTTTAAAGGTTTGCCCCCATCTATTGACCAATGAATACTTCGTACAAGTCTAAAGTTTGATGGGACAAAAGATAAAACAAAGTACTTATCGCTTTGACTGTCATGTGACAGATCAAGTGGGAACATGTGGTTTTTTGACACTCATGCAACTGAACTTAGGATATATTCTAAGCGCCTACGTACCTCAGTGAAGAGGATCAAGTCACAACGTAGTTCTGGGGGATTGAGTGAAGTTTTTTTTTTTTTTTTATGTGCCGTACACAGTTTATACTCTTGCGGGCCAGGAGTGACATGCAGTTTAGGCTCGTACCTTAAGGAGCATCATCTTACTTCAAGGGTAGTACCTTTTTAGGAATTTTGCATTAATAGGACCGATCCTTACGCCATCTGCATCAACAAACTTGTAAGCACCATGAGAATATGCTTCTTGTACGACATATGGTCCATCCCACTTTGAGGTAAATTTGCCCCCAGACTTGTGCGAAGTAATGATGGGTCTTCTTACTGCGAGAACTTGGTCTCCAACTTGAAAACACCTCAAGCGAACTTTCTTATTGAAAGCACGAGATAAACGAGCTTGATAACATTCAAGGTTTTGTTGGGCTTCTAGCCTCTTTTCGTCAAGTGCTTCTAACTCAGCAAGACGCAGTCGAGCATTTTCTTCTTCAGTGAGCCCTTCTTGAATAACAAGTCTTAAGGAAGGTATTTGACGCTCGAGTGGCAGGACTGCTTCAACTCCGAAAGCAAGTGAATATGGTGTTGCTTGAGTTGGAGTGCGGTATGTCGTTCTATATGCCCACAAAGCTTCTTCCATTCTTTCATGCCAATCTCGTTTGGACTTGGAGACAACTTTCTTGAGGAGGTTGCATAGAGTTTTATTAAATGCTTCAGCAAGACCATTGGCGGCAGCATGATACATAGAAGATTTACGCTGCTTGAAGTTAAAGAGATCACAAATTTTGTTCATTAACTTATTATCAAATGGCTTGCCATTGTCTGTTATTATGTAGCGAGGGATGCCAAAGCGATAGATGATATTCACTCGGATAAAATTTGCAACATTCTCTTTCTTCACTTCTTTAAGAGCGACAGCTTCAGCCCATTTTGAGAAGTAATCTGTTGCAGCCAAGATGTACAAGTGTCCACCAGAAGATTTTGGTAGTGGTCCCACAACATCCAATCCCCAAGCGTCAAATGGCCAAGATGCGATAGTTTGGTGCAATACTTCAGGCGGTTGATGTATGAAATTTGCATGAAATTGACAAGCATCGCACCTCCGAGCATAATCTAAGCAATCCTTCACCATGGTTGGCCAATAATACCCCATCTTTTTTATGTGAAAGTGGAGTTTCGGTCCAGATTGGTGTGATCCACATACTCCTGAGTGTGCTTCTTGCAGGGCTTGAATTGCCTCTTCCTCTCCCAAACATCGTAATAGTACACCCTCAAATGATCTTCTATATAATGTGTCCTTGTAGTAAAGGAAACGAGGTGCACGACGACGAATATCAGTCCTTCTCCTTGGATTTTCTGGAAGTATCCCATAACACATGTAGTCAATAATGGGTTGTCTCCAATCTTCCTTTACGGCTTCAGAAACAGCAACGAGATGCTTAAGCTCATTTTCTATATATTCTTTCTCATTTGGCGGTGGTACTATCCATCTTTGACAAATAGTCCTTGCGTCTGATCAGGAAGGGTTAGTGTTGAAGCTAGAGCAGCCAATGCATCAGCTTTCTTATTCTCCGTTCTACGCACATGTTGAAGGGTTACATCTCCAAGCCATCCTATCAACTTTTGAGCATAATCATTATAAGGACGCAATTCAGGCTTCTTCACCTCATAACTTCCCAAGAGTTGGTTGATCACCAACTGAGAGTCACCAAAGACTTGTAAGTTTAATTGCTTCATGTCAACGGCCATCTCAAGTCCAAGTATCAACGCTTGGTATTCAGCGACATTATTGGAGCAACATTGCTTCAAAGAAAATGAGAATGGTAGGATCTCTTCTTGTGAAGTAATGAACACTACACCAGCACCAGCTCCGCCACGATGTGCAGCTCCATCAAAGTACATTTTCCAAGGAGGTAGAACTTCAATTAACATTGCATCTTCATCAGGAAGCTCATCAGTTAAATCCCAATCATTCGGTATCGGATGGTCTGCCAAGAAATCCGCCAATGCTTGTCCTTTCACAGCTTTTTGAGGGATGTACACGATCTCAAACTGTTGGAATTGGAGGTACCATCTTGCTAGTCGGTCACTAAGGACAGGTTTCGACATAACAAACTTGATGGGATTTGCTCTAGAAATAAGACGAACAACATGTGCTTGAAAATAATGCTTCATTTTTTGAATTGAGAAGACTAGCGCCAAACATAATTTTTCAATCGGTGAATAGTTCAGCTCATTTGGTGTCATCGTTCTACTCAAGTAGTAAAGAGAGTTTTCTTTGCCTTCACTATTCTCTTGAGCTAACAGGGCTCCTACGGACCTTTCTTGTGCCGCAATGTAGAGTATCAATGGCTTTCCAGGTATAGGGGCTGCCAAAACTGGAGGTTTTGCTAGATATGACTTGATACTTTTAAAGGCGTCGCTACATGTTTCGTCCCAATTAAAAGGAGCGCCCTTCTTCATGAGATGACCGAATGGTTGGCATCGTCATGCTGGGTTTGAGATGAACCTCCTCAAGTAAGCTAGCTTTCCTTGGAGACTTTTTAACTCATGAATGTTTTGAGGTGCAGGCATCTTCAATATTGCATCAACTTTGGCTTGATCAATTTCAATTCCTCGATGTCTCATAATGAAGCCAAGGAACTTTCCAGAAGTAACTCCAAAGGCACACTTCAATGGATTCATCCTTAGTTGATATCTTCGAAGCAGCTCAAACACCATTCTTAAGTCTTTCAAATGATCACTCCTCTTTATGGATTTTACCACCAGGTCATCAACATAACATTCAACATTTTTATGAAGCAAGTCATCAAATATATTTTGCATAGCCCTTTGATATGTAGCACCAGCATTCTTTAAACCAAATGGCATCACTTTGTAGCAATAAATACCCTTAGGTGTGCGAAATGCGGTGAGTTCTTCATCATTTGGAGCCATGCGGATTTGATTATAGCCAGAAGAACCGTCCATGAACGACATTGCCTCATATCCAGTGGTGGCATCAATCATCAGCTCTGGAATGGGAAGAGGAAACTCATCTTTAGGGCATGCATTATTAAGATCTCTAAAGTCAACACATACTCGAATTTGACCATTCTTCTTCTTCACAGGAACAATACTTGAAATCCATGTAGGATATTTAACCTCACGAATAAAGCCTGCCTCAATGAGTTTATTAACTTCATTTTCTATCAATGGAACCAAGTTTGGCCTAAAGCGTCTTTGAGCTTGCTTAATGGGCCGAGAACCATTTTTGACTGCCAACTGATGGACCGCTACTTTAGGATTCAATCCAGGCATTTCTTTATAACTCCAAGCGAAGACATCCCTATATTCTTTTAGTATATTCATATAAGCGATTTCTTCATCAACTTCTAGAAAGGCACTCAAGTAAGTTGGCCTTGGGTCTTCATCAGTGCCAATGTTAACTTCTTTCAAAGGGTCTATTGTGGTCTTTACTCCTTCTTCAAGTTCCGGTGGAGCATCTCTAGCATCTTCCTCTTCTAAAGGATCATTGTCATTTACAGATATATGACAACACCAGACAATATCTTCTAACTCTTCATCAATCTTTATTTGAGGCAGAGAATCGTACTCATTTTGGATTGTAACATGATTTGAGGAGCCTACACTTTCTTCATCTTCCTCGCGCTCCTTGGTGTAAACCACGGTGCAAACCTTTGCCTTAAGCTCCTCTTTACATGAAACTACAAGTTCCACTCGTCGCCTCATTCTAGAAGGAATCAAACTTTTGAAATCCTTTCGAACCAAATGTGAAGCAGGCGTTGTAACTTTTAAATAACTTCTCAGATTCTTATTTTTTTTTAATGGACCTAATCTCTTGAACACAGAAGTTCTTGCAGTCGATTCTCCGAGTCGATCAAAGACGGAAAGCTTTCTATTGGGAGCAGTAACATCATCTTCAAAAGTTATATGATTATTACTTGCTCTTCTTATGGAGATGCGAACTGGCGGTGGTTGGTTATAGCCTATGCCCTCACGTGATTGCCTGGTTTTATCAACTGATGGGAGTTTCCCTAACATTGATGGCTCATTAGGGTTATATCCAGCCTTCGCAAATAACTTGTAAGCATTAGGATCAAAACCTTCTCCCGTGCGTTTTGTAGGGAGTGCTACATCTCGCACTTGATTTTGAGCGATTGTCTTTACTGACAGCTTTGAAGGCAAGTTTATTGCATCAATCCGTCTGATAGGAAAAGTTAGTCCTCTTAATGCATCTTCTTGAAGGTTAGATGATTTGACTTTTTCTTTCTTTACTTTTGGAACATAGCGAAGTCCAGAAGTCAGATTCTTCTTTGAAGACATGGTCTTCCCTTCATTGAGATTGGGACAAAGTACTTTAGTGTCAACTTTCACCTTTTCGACAACCGTATCGATTATTTTGCTTGTGATCTTGTCAGACTTGGTTGATTTGACATCATTAGATTTTGTCCCTTTAACAACATAACTCTTCAAGTAGAATTTTGCATCGGCAAAGTGCGTCTCAACTTCGGTGAAAGGATTATCGTCTGCAACTATCTTTCTTTCAATCCCGTCTTCAAGATACTTCAAACATTGATAGTAAGAAGATGAGACAATTCTATTCTCGTGTACCCAAGGCCTACCAAGTAATATATTGTATGAAGTCTTTGCATCGATCACATGGATCCATGCGCTTGATTGCAAATCTTCCATGTGAATTTCTAATTTAATAGAGCCTATGGACCTCTGTCCTCCTTGATTGAATCCTTGTATCAACAAACGACTTTCACTAAGTTCTTCGGTCGTGATGCCAAGTTCCTTCAATGTATGAATGGGCAGGATGTTAACTCCAGATCCTTCATCTATCAAGATTCTATTTATCTTCTTCTCTCGCACGTGACCAACCATATACAAAGGACGATTGTGTAGTGTTTTGCCAAACAGAAGATCGTTATCTGTGAATGTGATTTTTGTATCACATGTATAAGCTTCTTGGGAAGAAGGTTCAATAGGCTTTTCAGAAGATGAAGGAGTCATCATTGATGAGATTTCCCTTGTTGCTTTTTCTTCACCACTAGGAGACACTTTTGGTGAGGATTCTCTCGTTGTTCCTTCTCTGTCAGTTGGAGACACCTTCATTGTTTCTTCTTTATCAACATTGAAACATGATGCCTCGACATTTTCTTGAGTAGACTTTGTGCGCAACCAACTTGGTAAGAATTCTTCTAGAGTTACAGGATGTCGGGGTTTCTGGTAGTGATGCACTTCTACCTTCGCCTTCTTTGGGCGCTTGATTGATTTCTGTTTCACCGGTTTCTTCACCATTTTCTTTCTACTCGGTTGCTCACATGATTCTTCTTGTAAGCTTGACTTGTTGCGTCTTCGCCTAGTCACAAGAATCCAGCCTTCATCACCATCTATATCAACTTGAGATTTGTCTAGTTCCAATAACTCTTCTTCATGCTTTTTAGCGATATGTATTTGGATCGGATCGAGCGAGCCGAATGTGATGGAGATTTGATTAGAACTAGATTTCTCATCATCAAGGACAATCTTCTTTTCTCTAACCAATCGCATCACTCTATCCTTGAAGACAAAACATTTTTCAAGAGGATGACTCACAAGTCTATGATATTTGCAATAATTTGGGTCATCAACTTTTCCAGCTTCATCAGGCCGCTTCATCTCTGGCAACTCAATGAGCTTTAATTCAAGCAACTCATCGAAAATATCAGAAACGTCAGAATCCAAGAAGGGGTATTCCTTTTCTTGTATTTCCCTTAGGATTGATTTTTGGTCTGAACGCGCTTGAGAATTTGTTCTCACACTTTGCTTCTTCCCTTCCTTCGTAGTGAACTTTACAGGTGACACATTAACATTCATTGACTCTTTGTTGTCATTCTTGGGCACAAATTTGCTCCATCTCTTAGGTTCCTGCTTGTCTCTTCCTTTGCGAGGGTCATGGACAAACGTCATATCCTTTCCAGCAGAGGACATGCTCAACTCCATATCATGAGCACGAGTAGCTAGATCTTCAAAGGATTTTGGTTTTATTCCTTGTAAGATATAAAGAAGCTCCCAGTGCATCCCTTGGATACACATTTCTATTGCAGAAGCTTCACTAAGCCTATCCTTGCAATTCAGGCTCGCGTTCCTCCATCGATTTATGAAGTCTATGGCTGGTTCATCCTTCCTTTGGCGAGTATTCGTAAGTTCTACCATGCTTACAGTACGCCTCGTGCTATAGAATCGATTGAGAAACTCGTACTCTAGTTGTTCCCAACTATCAATAGAATTGGGCTCAAGATCTGTATACCAATCAAAGGCATTTCCTTTTAGAGACCGGACAAACTGCTTGACAAGATAGTCTCCATATGTTCCAGCATTATTACATGTCTCCACAAAGTGTGCAACATGTTGCTTTGGATTTCCTCTACCCTCAAATTGTTGAAATTTGGGGGGTTGATAACCAGCAGGCATTTTTAAGTTATCAATTCTTGCAGTGTATGGCTTGGCATACATATGAGAAGACTTGGTGGAGACTTCATACTTATCTTTGATAGTGCCTTCAATGAACTCCTTCAAGCGATCGAGTGGGATCATTCCTTCAGAAGAAACTGACATCTCATTAACAATCGGTGCTTTCTTTGCAGGATCTCCAATCTCTTGAACTTCAACACATTTTCCGGGCGCATGACTCGCTTCTCCATCTAAAAGTCCTTCCATTCGATCCATCAACTTATCGATTCTAGACTCTTGGTGTTGTACATGTTTTGTCAATCCTTCAACCAACTTCGTCAGATTTGCGAGTTGTTCCTCAGAGGAAGAAGCAGCAGCCACCATTGTTTGCATGATCATTGGAGATGTAGGAGAGTAGCATGAATTGTCGCATAAGTTGATCTTCAGTGGACTCACATTACGCGATGCACGTGGAGGTGACTCGTTCGTTGAATCATAGCTCTCCCTTGTGGTAGAGTTCTTGGAACCAGATTGCTCAAGGAGAGCCAATGTCTTCTTGATCTTTTCAGCAACACTGCTTCCTCGTTCTAAAGCGTTTGCGGGGACACTTGATATTTTTGGAGTAGTAGACCCAAAAACTGGAGTTGATGCGGATGACACTTGAAGTGTTTGTTGTCCTAGTGTAGCAGCCTTGCTTCTCGTAACAGCTCCGAAACTTCCAAAGGTAACACCCAAAATGCCTTCAACTTCATTAGAGAACTTGGAGCTAGTAGCCTTAGAGGCAGTTGATCGGGAGTTGTTCTTCATAGAAGTCATCTCGATATTCTTTGATGCTTGAAAAGTTGAGATGAGAGGTAGAGATTGTCCCACTGGGCGTGCCAGAATTTGTGGACAATAAAATTCGCGTCGAGAAAACAATAATCAAGAACGGAAAATTATGCAACAATCGTTTTATTGATTTAGGTGCGAGTGTTACAATCTCTATTATTCCTCTGAATTCGCCTTTTCAAATATAATTCAAGGGCTCTTGAACTTGAGATTTATCTCGATCTTGATCTCTATCTTGATCTTGATCTTAAACTTGGACTTGGACTTGATTTTGAACTTTATCTTGATCTTGAACTTGAACTTGAACTTTATCTTGATCTTGACTTCTAGTTGAATCCAAGGGCTTCGAGCTTGATCTTGAATCCTGCGGTCTTGATCTTTATCGTTCTTGATCTTGATCGTTCTTGAGACTTGAATGTTCTTGAATCTTGAATGCTTGAATTCTTGAACTCTTGAACTTGTAGAGAAATCTGCAGCTTTTGATCCGCGAGCTTTCTCTAGCTTCTTGTTTAAAATTCTTGGTCCTCTATTATGAATTATGAGGACCCCTATTTATAGTTTTAAAATAGAGGAGTTGTGTTTAGAAGAGGACTCCCCCCGGCCAATCAGATTTAAGTGACATGGCATATGGGCTTTATGGAGCGGGTTTTAATTAAATTCATATTTATTGAATTTAAATAATTAAATCAATTATATTAATCCATAATATTTATTTGGACTAATATATTCATGAATTTAATATAATCCGAATCATTTAATAAATTTATATTTAAATAAATTTTAAATGATTACAACCATCTCTAACAATTAAATTATATATGTGTGCAGCACACCTAATATGAAAACCATCAATATAAATAGGGGAAAGAGACGGTTTTAGTATTTCAACAGCAGTTCTATTATTAGAAGCATTATCTAATGTGACACTACTTATTTTTATCACAAATTCCATAGTTTTGCAAAACATCTATAATTGTTTGAGCTATATAACTACCGGTTTTATGCATTTTACAACATTTATAACCTAAAATTCTTTTTTGCAAAGTCCAATTTTCATCAATCCAATGCGCAGTAATAGTGAAATAATCATTACCATTTACACTACGGCCCATATCAGAAGTAATAGCTATTTTACAATTGTTATAATAAAATAAACAACGAAGATATTGAAAATGTTGAGCTTGATAATCAAAGATAGCCTTTTTAATTGTATTTCTAGTAAAACCTTTAAAATGTGGATTATACACAATTTGAATATAATGAATAAAATCAGGATTTTCAGCAAAACTAAATGGCAAACCCATAACAACAATCATTTTAGCTAATTCTTCAAGATCTTTTTCTCTACTATATGACCGTTGTATACTAGAACCAGAAACATTAGAAGGATTTAATTGTGTTTGGACCATATTAGAGCCCTCTACTCCTACATTTTCAGGAAGGGTGGTACCATTTATTTTAGCTTCGGCTACAGCTTTAGCATGCAAAAATTCATTTTTACAACATGACATTAAATGATTACTCAAATGTCCCGTCCCACCCTATTTTCCTACAGTTTTATGATTCATTCTATGTTTACATTTATTACAAATAACTTGTGTTTTATCTTCATTATGAGTCATAAATTGCCACACAACTGATTTTTTAGCGCGTTCTACCTTAGTCCTAGGATGCACGGGGGGAACGGGAGCAGGACAACGAAAAGGAGCGGGAGCCGGGGAAGAGGGATTGGGAGTGGGACTAGTAGCCGACGGTGGCTCAGTTTCATCATCATCATATTCATCAACATTATTATCAAAACTATCAACATAAGCATTAACATCATCATGTTCATCATCTTCAGGTAATTCCTCTTCAAAATTACCAAATCTTCTTTGTAAATGTTCATGATAAGGATCTAATCCACTATTACTATCAATATTAAAAACAGTTTCATCAACATGCGTACAATCATCCGTATTTATTCTTAATTGAGAAGTTTTTTTAGTTTTAGATTGAGAAGTACTAGCGGTTTTTTTATTTTTCTTGGATTTTGAGCTAGATAAATTAGTGAACGAATTAACTATGGTTGTTTTACCCTTTTCAATAATGTTTTTTCCGAAATCCATATTCAAATATAAAAAATGAGTAAATTATATATAATACGAAAATGATTAGCAAAGTTTTAAACAAATAAACAACTAAATAAGTAGAGACTAGAGATTAATTACTCACAAAATAAATAATTAAATGCAAACAAATAAATAACTAAATGAAAAGTGAGTTGGAACGAATGTACCAAACGTCTACTTAAAAAGTAGACGTGTATGACCAGAAGGCGGAAGCCGAAAATTGAAGGTTGAATTTTGAAGCTCCAATTTCTAAAGACCAAATTCGTAATTTTAACGAGAATAAGAGAATTTAGAGAGTAGAGAGATTAGAAGATATTTTTGTGAGTGAAAAGAATGAAAGATTAGGGGTATTTATAGTTTTAAAAAAGGATGAAAATGTAGTTTTAAGAAGGTTGGGGTATTAAAAAAAGTTTGGGGGGTAGGTAGGTGTAAATGAGAGTTATGGGGGTGAAAGAGCCGTTGGTGGGGTCCAAAACCCGTTGCCCAACGGCTATAAATTTTGAAATTTCAGATTAAAAAATAAAATAAAAAAAATGTTCCGAACCGAACCGGAACTGGACCGGTAAATCCCGGTTTCCGTCCCGTTACCCCTCCCGGACCGGCACAATACCGGAGGGAACCGGTACTATCCGGAACCGAGACGGAACCGGTAACGGACCGGAATCGGTACCGGTACCTCTTGGTTCCGTTGCCAGCCATAGGTTCGAGTAAAATAGTAATTCTTAAAACACTTGATTTAGGATAACAATTGAGTTAGATTTAGCAATGTTTTCTTAAATTAAATCAACTCTAATGGTGAACACATTTAATTACTCTAAATCGATAAAAATATATTCTCAATAGATCATGTCCGAGTCACATAACATTAATTTTCAAAACACATGATCATGCGATAAAGCTTCAGTGAGACTTTATTACGTTTTATTTAAATTCAATATAATTAGTTAACCAAAAGTAATTCAATAAAATCATCTATTTATTTGACTTATACTTGAAACAAACAAAGTAATATAACGTAAAATTGAATCGAATCAAATCGAACTAATTATACTAAATTGTTAAAGGTATTGTGTGAAACATATAAAATTATGAAAAACACTTGGTCAAGATAAATTTTGAGTGAGACTTTGATATTATTAGGTAATTGAAGTTAATGTAATCATTTACTCTCTCCGTTCCTTTTTATATGTCATCCATTTCTATAAATAGTTGGATCATGATACTTGTCGTTTTATAAAATCAATACATAAATTATTATATTCTTCCCATTATACCCTTGATAGAATAGTTAATTAATCTTGAAAATATATACTTTGACCAACTTAGGAAATCTATAAGTAATTAATATCATTGGAGTACTTCATACATTAACTTCTTTTTCCATTCACTATTCTAAAAAATATGATTTTGAAAAAGAAATATCAACAAACAAATTAAAACATTTTTACACAAAATATATAGGAAAATTGAGGTAGAAAAATTTAATTTTTAATTTTTTTGGATCAATTGGTGAAGAAATTTGGCTCCAAAAATAAACTAAAAAATTTAAATAGTCATCCAAATGCATTTTAATTTTGAAATCTAACATATTCATCATTTATTATAAAGTTGACTTAAAGAAAACATTAAATAAGGGTAGAAGGATAAATTTACTTAATTTCTTAATGCTAGTGCAAATTAAAAAGGTTACATATAAAAAAGAACGGAGAGAGTATTTATTTCATTTATATTTAATACTTGCAAGGTGTAAAATTGAATTGAACTATTAACACGACCAATTACGTTACATTGATAAAAATATTATTCTAATGAAACAATTTTGATCGAGTCAAATAACAATTTTGGAAACACTTGATTTAGCTTAGCTTTAGCGAGACTTAGTGAAGTTATGTTTAAAGTCTTGAAGATTGAACAATTAAGTTAATTAAATGTAATCACCTATTTATTGAATCAGGATTTTCAATAAGGGGGTTCAAAATCTGAAAAAACAGACACACGAAATAGCCGAAGGGGGTTCGACATCTACTATTTATACCTAAAAAAATATTTTAACCATGTATGAATAATATAATTTTTCGCCGAAGGGGATTCGGATGAACCTCGTAAGGTGGCTCCGCCACTGTATATAAGTGTAAGAGGGTGTTTGGATTGACTTAAAAGTTGATCAAACCTACTTTTAAGTCAGTTTTTGACTTCTGAAAGTGTTTGGGAAATATAAAAAATAACTTAAAATAAATAAAAAATGACTTAAAATAAGTTGAGAAGTGTTTAACAATGTCAAGAATGACTTAAAATAAGTTCAAAATGACTTAAAATAAGTCAAAAACCTAAAGTAGGCCTCCCCCTACTTTTTATTTTTTGACTTAAAAAGTCATTTCAGTTTGACTTTTTATTTTTGACTTAAAAACTACTTTTTTTAAGTCAATCCAAACGTGCCCTTAACTCGTGACAAAAATTAATAATTAGCTATGAAATTTTACTATGATAAAATAAATGGCTACATCTTATAATTGTTGCCACAACTCTTTATAACTTGAAGCAAAAACGCGAAACCAAAACCATCACAAATGTGTCTTTCATTCCTAAACTAACTCTCAATCTATCAAAGCATGAATTATGAGTGAATACGATGCACCAACAACAAAACAATATTTTTCTTTAAGAAAATAGATTACCCGTAAAATAAGGAGCCGAAATATGAAATTTTATCAAAAACATAATTCAAATCAACCCTCAAAAAACACAAAAATATGATTCTTAATTTTCGGATAAAAATTCTCAAATTTCTTTGCTCATACACAGTTTTAAATGATGAAACTGCTTAATTAGAATTTTAATGTCAAAATTGGTTTACCCAAAATATAAGGACCTTAAGTTTCAAATATCAACAAAATTCAATCACAAATCGATCATCGAATCAACTATTTTTAGATCTTGTATGTTTGAAGTTTCGAATCTTAACTTTTATGACTCAAATCATTAAAATCTAATGAGTATTATTGAAAAAGAAACAAAATGTAGTTCGGGATAAGGCACAAATACCCCTCTGAACTATGATCGAATTCCAGCAACACACTTTAACTTAACTAGTTAAGTTTATATGTGTAGCTAGGATTTCGATCATAGTTCAGGGGTACTAATGCCTTATCCTTTTGTAGTTCATTTGCTTTAGGTCTTACTATTAAAGTTCATCAAAACACCAATTTTCGAACAAGCACACAAACTCATCTGAGCAGGGGCGGACCCACCCTATGTCTAGGGGTGTCATCCGACACTCCTTCTTCAATTTTTTAAATATTATTTATATATATATATATATATATATATATATATATATATATATATATAATTTGATAAAAAAACAAGATACTAGCAAATTTAATATAAATGACACTCCTTGAACAAATGTGTTGCTTGGCTTGTTGGTTTGGCATGTGGCTAGAGTGCCTTAATTGTCCCAGCTTTTCCGGGTTCAAATCTCATTAGGAGCAATTTTTTCAACTACAAATTTTACATCATCGTTACTAAACATTGCATCTTTTGTGACAAAATTATGGTGTTACTAAATCGCATGTTGATTAGAGACAATAAAATGATCGTCACTAATTGCTTGTATTATTAGTGACAAAAACTAGTGTCACAATTAAGAATATAATTTTGTGGCTAAAGCTTAAAAAATTTAACTACGAAGTTTAATTTGTCGCTATTGCAACAACTTGTTTTTTGTGACGAAATTTTTTTGTGTCCAAAAATGTAACTAATTTTATGACAAATAACAGTTTGTCACAAATTGGATACACTAATAGTGATAAAATGGGGTGTCACTAATAACATAAAAATCGTCTCTAATTGTACTTAATAAATCACGCCAAATTATTTTTTGGTGGGAAACTTTAGTGGACAAAACTTTGCTACGAAATTATATGTTACGTCACTAAAAGTATGTTGCTTATGCATTTAAATACAAAATGTAATTTTTGTCACAAAAAGTGAATAATTAGGGACGAATTTTATGCCGTACTTAATAATTTCGTAGCTAGATATCACTTTTGTTGTAGTGACCTAAAGAATCAAACTTCATAGCTCCAAATGAAAATGTTATGATTACCATTGAATAAATTGAGATGTGATGGTTATGTATATTATTTTGAATTACTTTTTTGTTCATAAGTTCTAAAAAATCATAGGTGAAGTGTTCCTTTTTGGTGGCGACTGATATTTTGATTAACGTTATCAAAGACACTTCATCCGATTCTAAGCATCAACGATCGTTAGTCAGTATATAACCCAACTAAATGAGTTGGGGTCGAATCCCACAGGGTGTGGTACGTGTTTAAGATTCAATAGGAAAGTACGAATATGCTCAAGTCAATCATAGGAATAGACATTATCGAATAAAAACATACTTTAAATCAGGGAGTGACACGAATTTCAAATAACAAGGGGCTTTGATTGTAATTATCAACTACAACAACAACAAATGACACAAAAATAACAATAGTGAGACATGTTCTTGGGATGTGATTCGATTATAGGCTAATATAGACAAATGGGTAATTGCAATTATTAGAAAATAACTGTAAATTAGTGAATAGGCTAGACTATAGAGGAGGTAAACTTTCTCTCGAACAATTTACCCCGAATCAAATCGGTTTCTCTCGAATACCAACAAGCAAGTAATTAAGAACAACCTACGCCTTAGTCCATTCACTCTCTCGAGCTGGATGTGTGGAAAATGGTTTAGGATTCACTCACTCGAGCTGAATCCATGACAACCCAATACCTACAGACCATCAATCAATAATCTTGGTTTTAAAACCTCTCTCTCGAGCAAGCCAAAAACATAAAGGTAGAACTGCATTTGCAACTACAATCCTTTAATTTTAACCACAATTAATGATTGAAATCACTTCTAAACAACATTTAAACTAACAATTAGCAATAACCATAAGCTAAATCAGCCCATAATCACATAATCACACCCCAAGAATTGGGATTTTAGCTAGACATCATAAAAGATAAAAATCGTTACCAAATTGTGTTTCCATCAACTAGGTAAGATTAATCTCATTTTACCAAGGTCCAAATTGAAGAATCTCAAAGACCCACTTCCAATTTCTCAAAAATGGAAAACTTCAATTCTTCAAAGTTAAGGAAAACTTAGTCTTCCTATTCAGAGTTCTATGCCAAAGATAAAAATATGATAATTCTGAAAGTGCAATTCAATAATCCTCCTAAACTAAATGTTCAAAAACGTGTTTATAGTCGCCAAAAATATGCTGCGAAGGACCAATCAGCGCAGTAAGTCAGGCTCGTTTTTCAGCTCGACGATCTGCCCTTTGGTTAGTTTCATCGCCTTTTTGCTTTGGCCTTCAACATCCTCAACTTCTGTAACTTTGGGCGATCCAACACTGCATCACGAAACCACTCGGTGACACGCCGACTGGTCCTTTCTCTCGTCGACTTGATTTTCTCCTTCAGGGCTTGGCACACTGGAACTTTAGGTAGGTAATGGCCATTTGGTGACTCGCCAAAGGGATTTGGCGATCACCATGCCTTCATTTCTTCGTTCTTTCAGCTCGCTTAGTTCTGTTTTGCAAATTAGTGTCCATGCTTTGTTCCTCAATCCAAATACCTGAAAATCAAGGATTTTACATCAGTTATTGGCACAAAATGAGCATTTGAGGACACTAAATCTATCCAAGTAAAGCCCTAAATTAGTCCAAATCGTGGACTCATCAACACCCCCAACTTAAACTTTTGCTTGTCTTCAAGTAAAACTCAAGTTCAACAGTTCAAAAAGGATGCTCGAACAGTGCTACACAAGACTCAATCATGAATGCACACAAAAAGACTGAACTTACTCATGCAAGGATCAATTGTGCACTTAAAGATTCAAGTTGCGACTCACCATTATCAAAGATTCTCAAGTTCACTATACTTGCTTCAAATGCAAGTTCAAGCTCAACAAAGGTACTCAAATGCCCTCACACAAAGAATGATTCCATATTCACATACAATGGTTCAACAATTTATAGTTCTGGAATAAAAACAACTCTCACACTCACAAAAATGAACATATGCATGACTTCACCCATAGGTTTGCCCTTATTTTCCAATCAACACTTGTTTCAGCTCACTCAAGATCAAAAAGGTCTTTTCAAGGCTTGTACCGGGGCTAAGTGTAAAGGTATGGTCACTTAGGCTTAGTGGCTGCTATCCTCATGAAATGTGGTATGAACAACACTCTCTTTTCTTTCTTCATCATTCTCATTCATGCTCAAGAGTCACCCCATTATTCACTTTCCACGGAATACCGGACACCCCGTTTTCTTTTGCAACTTTATTTCAAACTCTTTTATTCTTTTTCTTTTTCATTTTTCCCTTTTTTTTGTATGGGGTGGTTCCATTTTTTCTCAAAACCATGGGTCAAATGGGACTTCTTTGCACTTCTTGATTTACCTTCTCTTTTCACCATACCTCCAACTTAGGCTTTTGGTCTAAGTTGGCTATTCACCAAACCACATTCCATGAGGATTAAGGGTGAAGGGATAAAGAAAGGTCACAATTTCATCAAGTTTCTTCCAAGGAAAGGTTAAGGCTTAAAAGGTGTTCAAGATAAGTTCATACACTCATAAGGTAGGCCACAAAAGAGGTATAATGTCAAATTGTTTCACTCTTTAAAATTGTTGTCTAAGATCATTTCAAGAGCTTGCATCACTTAGTCAGCGGACCAACGGGGCAAATTTTAGGTGTCATCACACACGGTTCACGGAAAGCTCATCACACAAGGCATTGACACCAATGTCAAACAACACTCCACACTTTCGCTAGTGTGAAATATTTATCACAAGAGACTCAATTTGATATTCGGCTAGTCACAACGAGATGCAAGAAGTTCACATATTGCCTATGCTACTTCATTTGGCCTCATCGTAGCCGCACATTCATTTTGTTCGATTATGAGCACTATTCAAGTCATCGATATTGATCAAGATCGATACTCAAATTTGCAAGAGAACAACCACATTCAAACACAATCAAGAGGTGGCAATTTTTTGTTTGAAAGGGTCCAAAATCATTTATATTCAAAACTAGGAGCCACAAGCTCAAATATCGACAAAAAAATAGTGTCAAAACACAATATGTATCACAAAACCCAATATATACAGAAAATATCATCAAAACAAGAGGTAGGTATGGAAATACCTCAACCCACCACAAACAAAAAGCTATTTGTCCTCAAATGCAAGAAAAATATCAAAAAATCAATAAAAGAAGACAAAGATATGTCAAGAAAAGTCATGTCTACACAGTCTCTCTATCTATCGAGGAATCAGTACCCCATGCAACACTCTCATCTTGGGCATCAGTGCCCGAAGTCACCTTAACAGTAGTAGATCCACTTGGGGCTGCCAAAGGTGTCTACCCAGCTACATCTACCATGGCCTCCTCAGTCTCCGTAAGACCCTCATAAGAAGCCTCCTCAGCAAACTCAAGCATCTCCTCATCCGTCTCAGCCTCAGACTCGGGATCTGCTACCTCCTCAGCTTGAGCATCTTCTCCAGTGGTAGCCGGAGGCATATCTGGCTCAACTGGCACATGTGGGATCTCTACCATCCCGAAGATCATATAAATGTCGGTGGACTTCAGCTGGTCCACATCTCTACTCAACGTAGTAATAGCGGCCTTTAAAGTCGTCACCTCCTCAATGGCCCCTTGGCCACGCTCGCACACCGCTATCCTAGCCGTAAGGGCCTCAATGGTAGCACTCAATGGTGTCACAACATAATCGAGGGCTTTTTGAAGCATTCCCAAAATGGAGGCCTCAAGTCTGGCGGCACGACGATCAACAGAATGGGCTAGCTGCACCATCAGTAGTAATGCAGCCTGAGTGAGCGGGGGCCGGGAGGTAGCAACAACAGTACCAGATCTGGGAGGCATATGAGCAGTAGATGAATTGGGAGTAACATAAGGGCCAACACTAGATGTACCTGAAGTCCCAGAGGCTGGAGTAGACGAATGTGCCTCTGCAGGTAATGCGTCTGTATCCACAACCGGGGAAGAGTCCACCGGAGCTGCCTTCTTCTCATCCGCCTCATTCTTCAAATACTCCGCCTCAATCCTCCGAATGTCAGTAGACGGTGTGGGAATCACTTTCATATCCTTCTTCTCATCTCTAGGAACCCGAACCCGTCTGCACAACTCGGTGATCAACATCAAAAAGGGGAGGGAAGTCTGTCGCTATTTGGCCCTCATGGCCATCTCCTGCTCAATGATCATACCCAAATTCATGCGCTTTCGTGTAATGATCGAGCCAAGACAAGACACCTTTGTGTGGCGTATGACAAACTCATTCTGGGATGACATGATAGTGCTGCTGATAAAGCCAAACTAGTACCTCGCAACCACATTTAGGTCCTTATTTTCTATCGGAGCCCCTGCCTCCAACCACCTTGGAGTACCATCACATATAAGAGGGGCCAACCAGTTTTTCATGTTGTCCAAGGACTTAGTCTTGATCCTGTACTGGTGGGCGTCAACAATGTTGCCTGTGCACTCCAATACCGTATTTATGTTAGTACTGTCGCACAACACTTTCTTACCCCTGACAACCACATAATCAACCGATTTAAATTTAGCAGCCAACTTCTTTCTTTGCGGCACCAGGGCTCTTCTCGCACCAAATTTGGAATATAGATACCCTGGGGTTTTGTGAAGATCTCGAACTTGCGGGCTTATGTGGTTCGCCAGATGTCAGGTACATATCTATCACCTAATTAGTAGAGAGTCTCTTCTCTTCTATGATGGTCCTCAATCCCTCAGTCTTCAGTATGTTAATAGACCGGGGATGAGGACCCTATACCGGTGGTGCTAGGACCACAACTTGTGTTGGAGCGGGAGAAGAAGTATTAGCCTGAGGGGTCTTGATCCTAGACGGATCATTCAGCCTCTTGGAACGCAGCTCTGCTCTCTGGGCTGCTAGTAGCTCATCTTCAGGCTCAGAAGTTGCAGCCTGATGCTCCTGGTGCTCATTCTCACTCTTAGAAGTGATGAGGTGAATAGCGTAGATACCTTCACTATCGGAGCTGGCCTCCGGTGCGCCGGTGCAGTTGCCTTGCCCTTTCTCTTCCCACCTGTTGTGGGAAGTTTAGTAACCTTAGCATTGGATGCAGCTGTATCCTCGTTGATCTTTATTCCCTTGGCCCGCTTACGAGGTGGCATGTCTCTACCGGTCACTTTTGGTCTAGCCATGTCTGCAAAAGCATCAACAAGAGTTAGAAACAGTTCAAGTTAATGCATAGAAAAACAGTTGCAGACAGACTCGCCGAACCGATCGGCGAGCCAGATTGGGCTAGCCGAAAGGATTGACTCAAAATTTCATAGAAAATTTGGTAAGTCAGCAATGGGAAGGGCTTTTTGGCGAATTTCCGACAGTATTCGGCAAGCAAGAACTAGCCCGCCGAAAGTTACAGTACATAAATGGCGATCAAGAAGACTTTTGGCGAGTCACCGAGTGCATTCGGCGAACTCTGGCTTCTCGCCGAAAGTTACAAAACCAAACTCAAGATTTAGCATGAAACTAAAGGCGATAAGGGGGAATTTGGCAAACCGCCGAGTGGTTCGGCGAGCTCGACCCAGCTCGCCAAACGGCCCAACGTGCCTACTTTCAACCCCAACTTCCCAATTCAACTCCGCACCACCAAAAACAAAATCAAAACATGCACCTATTCAGTTAGACCTAGACCCATACTACCCATGCCCTCGAGATACTCAGACTTCTCCCGGTTTGGCCAAATTTGGCCATTTGATGACTTTTGCCCTTAAGCATGACGTCAACCGCTCTATTATTGGTCAAATTACGTCATTTGGCAAAAATACGGGTTACTTAGACTTCACCCGACTAGACCCAACAACATTTAAGCAACACTCCACAAATTTAATCAATTTTAAGCACAAAAAAATTTGGGAAATCAATTAATAAAGGCATTATAGGCATGATATTCGAATTAAAATAGGCACACACATACACAATTATGAAAAGGGAGGCCCAACACACATCACTAAGATAAAATCAATTGCAAACCAACCTTAGAAGCCGAATAAAACAAGTTGTAAAGCTAGGCGGCAAAGAATCCAACTCCAAACATACAAATCAACGACTAATACGAGATGAAAACACAGGAAAATTGGAAAATGCAGTACGGGTGTGTGTTTGGGAAGTTTAAAACAGAGGGAATGTGATAGATTTTGAACTTTTGAAATTTTGGCCTTTAAAACCGTCCAGTTCTTGCCCATTCGGTGACATAAGTTTTGCTCGCCGACCCACTCGGCGATACGCCGAGTGGGTACTTACCTCGCAGAGTTTTATAGGACCTCTAGTTAATGTGGGGGTCCAAACGACGAACAAAATAGTGATCGCCGACCTGGTCGGTGATTCACCAATCTGCTATTGGGCTCGCCGAGTTTTACGGACTCCAATTTCAAAATGTCTTGAGTCCAATGGCGGTCCAAGTCGGGCTTGCCGACCTCTTTAGCGAGTCGTTGACTAGACATTTAGCTCACCAATCTGCATTTTTCAAACACATTCCACACTTTAAATTGCACACTCAACACACGATTATTTCAAAATAAAAAAGATAACAAATAAAAACTTGGGGTGCCTCCAAAGCAGCGCCTTAGTTAATGTCGAGGCACGACATAAGTTTACGCTTAAACCTCATTTTGGGGTTGGACATAGTGTCACTAGGCAAGCCCCTTTTTGTCTCGGGTTTAAATAAGACGAGATATGACCTATTTGGGTCTCCAACTATTTGATAGAGATGGAATGAGAGGTAACTGTCTGGCTAAGGGTTGACACATCTTCCTTTATCTCTTTCAAAATCTTGTCCGACCCCTCAACTCTGTTGAGGATACGAGAAAACATATCCTCCGACCGACCTCCATCGGAATCCTTTGGCTTTTGGTGCTCGTGGGGAGGAATTTACATGTCCTTCTCCCCATCCCTTTCTTTCCAAGCGAGATTTCGATCCCTCCATTCTCTATCACGATCTCTCCAACCTTCATCCCTGCTCCAACCTTGGTTACCACCCTGCCTCAGGTAGTTTGCACTATAACCACCTTCTTGGTTGGCTAGTAAATTCACCTCTTCGTTGTACAACGCCTCAAACTTGTCCTCTTCGGGGTTCACACACCCAACACCTACGACATTGACACTCCTAGCACCAGCTCCCATGATATTTTTAGACAAAATGTCAAGTTGGGTCATTATTTTGGCCATATTCTGATTGTCTTTCTCCATCTGTTCCTTGGTCAATTTGAAAGTTAGCGGAGAGACATGGTCTTCGCGGGTGTACCATGCCTGGTTGATCTTGGTCATGCCATCCAAGAGCTGAGCTGCTATCACATAAGGTTGTTGCATCAAACCTTCGGGAGAAAGTTGGTTAGCAACACCATTATTTACCAAATCAAGGCTTCGGTAAAAATACTGCAGCAACACGTTGTCAGGCAATCCATGAGTTGGGCATTGAAGCACTAACTTCTTGAATCGTAGCCAAGTTTCATGAATTGGCTCGCCCTCCAGATGCTTGAAGCTCTGAATGTTGTCCCGAAGTGTCATCACTTTGAAGGAGGAAAAAATTGCACTTGAAATGCGGTGATAAGCTCTTCCCACGAAGTGATTGAGTCTCGTCGCAATTCAGCTAGCCACTTACACACTTCCCCATTAGAGAAAACGGGAACAACCTCAATTGGACCGACTCTTGGGATATGTTCTTGAAGGAGAACAACCCGCAAACATCAACAAAATTTCTAATATGCTCATGGGAATCCTCATGAGCCAAACCACCAAACAACCCCTTCAATTGCAAGAGCTGTAGCATAGTGCTAGTAATGTGGAACACAATGTTCCATTCAACTGACAGCAATCGAATAACACCAATTCCACCGCATAAGATGAGGGTTATTAGCATCAGGCTCGTTGACATCGTTGAGGTTGTCGATGTCATCTTGGTGGCTCACTTGGCTACCATTGCTTCCGTTCACACTCATACCCTCTGTTTCAAAGCACAAACAAGCAAACCAAAACTAAAAATAAGTAGTTTCAACTATAACTAACAAGAACAAAATTCAACTTAACTAAAGAATCTTAACTAACACAACTCCCCGATAGCGGCACCATTTTGATTTTTTGATTAACGTTATCAAAGACACTTCATCCGATTCTAAACATCAACGATCGTTAGTCAGTATATAACTCAACTAAATGAGTTGGGGTTGAATCCCACATGGAGTGGTACGTGTTTAAGATTCAATAAAAAAGTACGAATATGCTCAAGTCAATCATAGGAATAGACATTATCGAATAAAAACATACTTCAAATCAGGGGGCGACATGAATGTCAAATAATAGGGGTTTTTGATTGTAATTATCAACTACAACAGCAGCAAACAACACAAAAATAACAATAGTGCTTGGGATGTGATTCGATTATAGGCTAATGTAGACAAATGGGTAATTGCAATTATTAGAAAATAGCTGTAAATTATTGAATAGGCTAGACTATAAAGGAGGTAAACTTTCTCTCGAACAATTTACCCCGAATCAAGACTGTTTTTCTCGAACACCAACAAGCAAGCAATTAAGAACATCCTACGCTTTAGTCCATTCACTCTCTTAAGCTGAATATGTGGAAAAGGGTTTAAGATTCACTCTCTTGGGCTGTACCCATGACAACCCAATACCTACAGACCATCAATCAATAATCTTGGTTTTAAAACCTCTCTCTCTTGAGCAAGCTAAAAACACGAAGGTAGAAATGCATTTGCAACTACAATCCTTTAATTTTAACCATAATTAATGATTGAAATCACTTCTAAACAACATTTAAACTAACAATTAGCAATACCATAAGCTAAATCAGCCCATAATCACATAATCACACCCTAAGAATTAGAGTTTTAGCTAGGCATCATAAAAATATAAAAATCGTTACCAAATTGTGTTTCCATCAACTGGGTAAGATTAATTTCGTCTTTACGAAGGTCCAAATTAAAGAATTTCAAAGACCTATTTCCAATTTCTCAAAAATGGAAAACTTCAATTCTTCAAAGCTACGGAAACTTAGTCTCCCTATTCAGAGTTCTATGTCAAAGATAAAAATATGATAATTCTGAAAATCCAATTCAATAATCCTCCTAAACTAAATGTTCAAAAATGTATTTATAGTCGCCAAAAATACGTTGCGGAGGACCAATCGGCGCAGTAAGTCGGGCTTGCCGATCCGCCCTTTGGTCAGTTTCATCGTGTTTTTTGCTTTGGCCTTCAACATCCTCAAGTTCTGTAACTTTGGGTGATCCAACACTGCATCACGGAACCACTCAGCGACATGCTGACTGCTCCTTTCTCTCGCCGACTTGATTTTCTCCTTCAAGGCTTGGCACACTGGAACTTTAGGCGAGGTAATGGCCATTTGGCGACTCGCCAAAGGGATTTGGCGGTCACTAGGCCTTCATTTCTTCATTCTTTCAGCTCACTTCGTTCCTTTTTGCAAATTAGTGTCCAGTCTTTGTTCCTCAATCCAAATACCTGGAAATCCAGGATTTTACATCAGTTATTGGCAGAAAATGAGCATTTGAGGAATCTAAATTTATCCAAGTAAAGCCCTAAATGAGTCCAAATCGTGGACTCATCAACGACTATGCTTGACTGCTTATATATTAATGTATTATCTAATATGACAACTTTATGGACTGCTTATATATTATGGTTATGGTTATTATTGTATTTTTTATGTTGAAACATACGTCAATTATGATGAAAAATTATGTGGTATCTGTGGCAATACATATAAATTTTCTTGGAAAATATCCCACAATATTGGCACACAGATGTTTGCCTATTTGTAGTATATGTTATAACTCGAAATTGACTTGTTGCATCAGATGATAATTTTGATGAAAATTATTACACATAATTTTTTTGAAAAATTATTACTTGGTAGTTATTATTGTCACGTGTTGCTACGTGTGACAAACATGTTGGATTAAATGCGTGCATTTGTGCCAACAAAATTGCGGCTATAATAACTACTAAATAAAAAGAATTCATTAAAATTTAAAAACTGTCAATCAAATTAAACCTCTGAAAAACAATCATCTTTTCTCTTTAAGGGCTTTTCAAATTTTAAAAAAATTACTTTTCATTTCTCTTTCTATTTCTCTTTCTTTTCTTTCTCTTTGTCTATCATCTTGTGCTCTCCATAGATCCACTCTCGGCTAAGTAGCAGGAGCAACTTTTAATTTATTATGAGCTCAAACGATGGATTCAATAAGTTCTTGCCAATAACCACGTCCTTTGTCCTTTTTCTTTGTCATTTTCTTTTCTCTATGATTCCAAGTATTATATAATAGAAACTATAAGAATCCCAAAACATCACATATTGCGTATCATTATATTTGAGTCTCATTTTTTTTGTTACTCATGTTACTCTATTTTTCCATTATAACATAAGTGTAATTCGTTGCACTTTCTCCATTATTTCTCTATAATAGCTGCCAGTCATTCCTTCTTATTGTCAATATCTTTTTAAATCAGATAAAATTAAATCAGGATTTTAAAATATTTTCTGATTTTAAGTCAAGACTTTTTAATCTTCTTTGTGGTGATTAATGAGTTCTTTGTTTGTTGGTTTGTATATTTTTTTATGAAATAAATTAAAATAGTTTCAAAATAATCGTAATTTCTAGTGGTTAGGATTTATGATTGTGTTGTTTTTATTCTGTTGTTGCATGTGTGCTATTGAATCATATTTAGAGATATATGAGGGGTGATGTGTTGTGAGACGTGTTATTGTTCTTGTTCTAGTTAAAAAAAATAATATTTTTTTATTATTCATGTGGTTGTAGAATTTTTTATAAATTAGTCATAAAGTCTTTTTACCTCTTTTTTGCGGATATAATACCTCATGCCAAAAGAAAAATTGAAGAAACAACTCCAATAAAATCAAGGAGTAAACAGGTAGGAAAAATGTATATAAATCTAGTTCTCCTTTAGAAAAATTTGCATCCCAAACAATTTCTCAAGTAGAAGCAAGAGTTTATTCTCTAGTAGAAACATAAATCGTCCCTTCTCAAGTAGAAGCAAGAATTTGTTCTCAAGTAGAAGCATAAATCCTCCCTTGTCAATCCTCTAAAAAAACAAAAAGAGAAGGAAAAAGATCAAGGAGATGATCAATCTGAACATGAACTTGAAGTAGAGGAAAAAGGACAAGAAAAAATTGATGATGAGGAAGAAAGAAAAGAAAAAAACAAAGTTGAAGAAGAAGAGGAAAAATGAGAAGAGAAAGAAGAAGAAGAGGAAGAGGAACAAGATGAAGAGGAAGAGGAAGAAGAGGAGGAAGAGGAAGAGGAAGAAGAAGGGTAAGAATAAGAGGAAGAAGAAAAAGAGGAAGAGGAAGAATAGGAAGAAGAAGACGAGGAACAAGAAGAAGAAGAGGAGGAGGAGGAAAATGAGGAGGAGGAGGAGGAGGAGGAGGAGGAAGAAGAGGAAGAAGAGGAAGAAGAAGAGGAGGAGGGAGATGAAGAACAGGAAGAAGTGGAAGAAGAAAAGGAGGAGGAAGAAGAAGAAGAAGAAGAAGAAGAAGAAGAAGAAGAGGAAGAGGAAGAGGAAGAGGAAGAGGAAGAAGAAGAAGACGAGGAAGAAGAAGAAGAAGAAGAAAAAGATTAGTCTAATGCTACAGGTATTACATCATAAGATTAGTCTTGATTTTTTTTTTTTGACTTTTTCACAAAAATGCTCCAGAAAAATGATTTGGAAGATTTTTTCTAGGAGTAGTTATTTTGGGCATTATCTTAATTTCCCTTTGAATAATAATTCACATTTTAAACTGAGCATTGTATATGAGCTTCTAAAAAGAAGATTTATATTTGAGGATAATGAATAGAATGATGAGGGTTTATAAATATGATAAATCGTAATACTTTATAATTGGTTCAGTTTATCCCCACTCAACGATGTAATAAGATTTCCAATTACAGTAGGAGATTAGAGGTCAGGAGACCATGATCATACATTTAACCCTGTAAAATAGTGATTTGATAACCAATTGATGTCCATTAGAGGAAATAATATACATGAATTCAAAGTAGGCCTCATGCTTGAAATTTCCCAAGTCATTTTTAACTCCAACTTGAAATTAAATCATATTAGTTTGCTTAGTTACTTTGAATAATCGACCACTTAGAATAATTCACCAATCTTTCTGTAAAAACTTGCTTTGAATTACAGTTATTGGAGAATCAAAGATAATCTAATCTTAAATCTTTGTGGGTATGACATCTGACCTTTTAAAAAAACTACTTTATTACTTGCACGACAACGTACACTTGCACGTGCTTTTGACACAACAAAAACCAAATCATAAAAGAAATTGAAGTGAATTCTTACCTTTCAAACTATTTCATGAGAGTACTGAGCCTTTTTAAACAGAATATTCCCCAATGGCTCTGTTGAAAATTTAATTATTTCATTGATTAGAGAGTACATGACATGTGAAGCTTTTTAATTGGTTTAGTTAACTAAATTGATACATTCACGTGCCTTAGCTGTGAGTTCACAAACATAAGAGCCTCCTCTTCTATTACATCACCTACCTAAAAGGGTATCACCTGTTTTGTTGGCTGTTTTGCAGGTATCATCTTTTGTTTCAGCCAACAAAACAACCAATAAACAAGTTAAAACTTACTCTTGTTGACCCAAAGCAAACAAAGACTTGGATTAGTCCAAGGTGGTAACATTTTATCTGGAGATTGAGAGAAGAGGAGGAGGAAAGGAAAAATGGGGAAAAATGAAAAAGGAGGAGAAAAGAAAATTGAGAAAGCGACAAGGAAGGAGCAGAAGATATCTAATTACGAAAGCCCTATCTTAAACGTATTTATATCAATGGGCCGTTAATTGTTGTTGAATCACTTATGGGTTGGGTTTGCCCATGAAAGTGTAACATATACCCATTTTGTTGGAATATATTCTGTGTGGTAAATTTCCAACATCATTGATATTTGTTGCAATATATGTCAATTTGATGGATTTATGAATTGATAAATTTGATGAAGACTGTTACATATGACCTTAATTTTAGTTATTAACAATGTTATAGCAATAATTAGACAGTACATGTCAGGCATAACTTTTTAATTGGTTAGGTTAACTAAATTGATACATTCATGCGCCTCAGTTGGTTGTTCATAAGCATTGTAAGAATTGTAATCTGTTAGAACAAATTTCAATTTTGTAAGGTAATTTCCAATTTCCAATATAACATTTAGAACCCAAGGGAGGGAAATAAGCTAGCAGATCATTTGGCAGACATAACATACAACATTAGATAGCAATGTGATAAAGGAAACGGTAACATAATCATAGCTATTGATAAAGATATACATAACATAACTATTGATAGACATAAACAATAGTGATAGGTAAGTAATATGTCCCCATACTTGAGAATATCACCATTAAGCGATAAGGGCCCAAAGAAAGCTAGGCTACAAGTATCATAATTGCAAAGACATTAAAGCCAACAAAACAACAACCAATAAAACAACTGAAATGCTATCTAGTCTATACTACTTCAGCCAGCAAAAAAGGACTCGACAAAATGAGAGGATCTGTAGTCAAGATAGAGCGATTTAACTAGGAGGGGTCATCAACAGTCTTGAATGGTGATGGATTAGAGTTATCCATGCACTCCATCACAAAACCACCTACAGAGAAATAAAAATCAAAAAATAGAAGAATAAGGAAGAAAGTAAAAACACCAAGAATGCTTACCAAATGAGAAATCCGCCCTCAATTAGACAAGATCTAATAAAAACAAACAACGAGCACAACCTATGCACTAAGAACATAGCCGGAGAAGAATACTATAGTCTGTAATAGTAACGTGAAAGGAGGAAGAAAGAAGAATCAATGAGACATGAGACTTTAAAGACTTACTTTTGTCTGCTGAGACAACAAATTTATCATAAAGAACAAAATCATCACGTTGATGACCCAGAGCAAGAGCATATATAGACTTTGATTAGTCCAAGGTGATAAAATTTTATTTAGAGATTACGAGAAGATGAGTAAAGGAAAGATAACATGAAGAAAAGGAGAAAAATAAGAAAGCAGCAATGAGGAAACCTCTAATTATGAAGAAAATTCTATGTTAAACCTATTCATATCCCTTTCGAATGTGCTGTTAATTGTTATTGGGTCAGTTGTAGGTTGGGCTCAGCCCATAAAAGTTTAGCATATGACCATATGTTGTGACACATGCACAATTTTGTGTAGTAAAATTCTAATAGAATTGACATATGTTGCAACATATGTCAATTTGATGGATTTATGAATTGACCTTGATTTAGTAATTATAAATGTTATAATACTATATATAATGATTAATTATTGTCTCATATCACAATCATATTGAATCACATAGTCATTAGATGATCAACTAATAGTATTATCCTAAATAAGATTGATGTATTGCCAATTTGATGAAGATTGTTACATTTGACCTTAATTTAGTAATAAAAAAAATATTATAACCTTATATAATGATTAATTATTTCTTATATCACGATCATATTGAATCACAATAAAAAACGACATGTTTACACATCTTTTGCAACATATGGACCATATATTGAAATTTACCACACAGAAATCTACATATGTTTCAACATGTTAATCATATGTTGCATCAAATTAAAATTTTATTGGTACATATGTCAATTTTGTGTGGTAAATTTTGAACAGAATTGACATATGTGGCAATATATGTCAATTTGATGGATTTATGAATTGATAAATTGATGAAGATTATTACATTTGACCTTAATTTATTAAAAAATATCATAATACAATATATAATAATTACTTATTGTCTTATATCACAATCATATTGAATCAAATAGTCATTAGATGATTAACTAATGGTATTATCCTAAATGGATTGACGTTTTGATCAATTTGATGAAGATTGTTACATTTGACCTTAATTTAGTAGTTGAAATGTTATAACACTATATGTAATGATTAATTATTGTCTTATATCACAACCATATGGAATCATAATAAAAAATGACAGGTAAGGTTATACACAACATATGACCCATTTGTTGAAATTTAACACACTGAAGTGTGTATATGTTCCTACATATTAGTCATATGTTGCAACATATTAAAATTTTGTTTGTACAAATGTCAATTCAGTGTGGTAAATTTCCGACAAAATTGACATATGTTGTAAGATATGCTAATATGATGGATTATAAATTGATAAATTTGATGAAGCTTGTTACATTGGACTTTAATTTAGTAATTAAAAATGTTATAATGCTATATATAATGATTACTTATTGTCTTATATCACACTCATATTGAATCGCATTGTCACTATATGATCAACTAATAGTATTATCCTTACTGGATCGATGTATTGATCAATTTGATGAAAAATATTACATTTGACCTTAATTTAGTAACTAAAAATGTTATAACACTATATATAATAATTAATTATTGTCTTATATCACAATCATATTGAATCACATAGTCATTAGATGATCAACTAATGGTATTATCCTAAATGGATTGATGAATTAATAAATATTATGAGAATTGTTGCATTTGACCTTAATTTAGTAATTAAAAATGTTATAACACTATAAATAATGATTACTTATAATCTTATATCACAATCATATTGAATCATAATGAAAAACGACAGGTAAGGTTACATATTTGTTGCGACAAATGACCTATCTGTTGAAATTTACCATACTGAAGCATGAATATGTGTTACGATCCAATTCCTCAAGTTATGATGACACTTAATATAACCCACCAGTAGGTAAGTCAAACCGTAATCCAAAATGACAAGTAATGTGTATAAAGGTAGAAATAAGCAAAAACAATACTTTAAGCAACAAAACAAAATAGAAGCAGAAGAAAACAAAAACTATCTACACAAAGATCCCTCCGAAACTTGGAAGTCACAAGTACACAGTTGTGCTAACAAGAGAGTACTAGTCCCAAAAGTGGACCAAAAGCAAAGTTGACTCAAAATAGAAAAGACTAGCTATACAATATACAGAAGGAGACAAGTAAGTCCAGGTTGCCATGTGTTCACCCTCGCCTCCGATCCAAAAGTTGTTATTGACGTGAACAATCACCGCTGGTAGCTAGTACCGGGAACTGCATCACGAACAAATGCAAAGTGCAATATGAAAACCGAAACAAAGGTACTCAGTAGGCATTATAGTACGACTGTACAAGAAAGGTAAAGACAATATGAAAAGATAGAATCTAGACACAAATAGAGGTCAAAGCGAAATTTAAAAGTAAGCACACAAGCATACCAAAAATAAAGGCTAAGTACAACTAAAATAAAACTAATTGGACCCTTATAAGCTCAAAAGGTACACTCGTCCGCAAGTTTAAGTAAAGGCTTGAATGGACCCCATCAGCCCGACGGGTACACAAAATAGCTAAACTATAATAGTAAAGTAAAGTGAACCCAGAACTAAAAAGCTTAAGCCGGGCCTCAAGCCCCCAAGTAAAACCCTCAAACCAAAAGAACCCAATAATGTGCTCGCCTAGACTGAGAATAGACTCCCAGGGGCACCAACGAAGCTAGCAAGAGTAAACTCGGGGGCTACCCTACCAGACAATAACTCTAGGGGGACTAGCCCAACTAGAAAGAGTACTCGGGGGCACCAATGAGACCATCACTCAACCAGAGAATAAACTCCTAGGGGCACCTACACAACTAGCAAGAGTAAACCTGATGGCCTCAACAAGAACCTCAAAGTACTGCATGTCATCTATCAATAATACCACCGTGAAACGACGTCCAAACTTAAGAAAATAGCAAAAGACTCCCAGCCTAGGCCACTCCAATCCCGAATCTCCCAAGAAGTAGGAAAACCTCAAGTATGCAACAAGGCTGTAAAAATAGGGAGAGTGAATAGAAGCTCAACAAAGTTGAATCAACGCCTAAAGTCAGGCTCATTCGGTTAGACTCAAGTCTGCTACTTTAGTCTATAGGGAGTTAGTCCGCCTGAAATGATGTCAGTGAAGGAACAAGGCCTAAAGGCCACAAGAACGACAAGTCTAAGGGAACATTACCCTAATCCTAGTCTAAGGCCACACATGCTAACTACATACAAGTCAATCCACAACATAGAATTTAAGCACCTAACCCCGGCTAGCATGGTACCACACCCAATATAGAGCCGATCAAACCTAAAACACGGTATATAAGAAAGGAAATAAGAGCAATCAGGTACACACACCTAGTTCATTCTAATCAACCAAAATTTACACATTTAAGCTAAAGCTAAGAGAAAGAAAGTCTTAGCCTACCTTGAGACCAATCGCGCACTCTCCAAATCTGAATGCCGAAGTTTTCCCCTCCCAAATAGTCTCAAAACACCATCACGTAATAAAAAATAGAATCACAATGTTAATATGGTCATTTCAACACTAAGAAAACATAAAATGGAAATGGACTAATTTTGGAGTCATACCGAAATCGTGGAACCCGCATCAAAATATCTAGAATTAACTCTATCAAAAATACGTAAGACAGTACCCCGAACTTGTCTTCTTAAATGGAACACAATTTGGGGCTCAAAGCGAAAAAACATTTACATGCAATAATCTCACCCAAACAACTTAATTAAAGAACTAATGCAATCGTCTATTACCTAAACTTACCTCAAAGCCTTCAATAATTTTTGATAAGACACGCACATAGCCTCAACAATTACGAATGCACATGACTTTGAATCACCCATTCAAAGCTAGAACTAGGGAATTATAAAGGTTTGAACCTTCCACAATAAGCTGAGTCGTGTCTTGTCCTTATTTAAAAAGGCCAGATGGAATTTCTCTTTGAAAATATGTCCCAAAGGGCCAGTGAACATAGAGCATAAGATGGTTACCCTTTCCAAACGTGGTCGAAGGTCGACAAGTGCGAAGGCCAGCAAACCTAGGTGCCGCGAACGAGACTGGTGGCTCTCAAATGCGGAGGCTTGACAAGCCAGGATTTCATGAACATGACACAACCATTCAAATTTGGAGGCAAACATTTATTTTATTTAAGAACATGACCAAGGTGGCCCGTAATCGTGAAGACCAATATAGGCTTGCACAAGCTGATGCATATCAGCTGATTTTTGGTAAGTTCAAATCTCCGATGGGGTGTCTCGAATTCATTCGGAACCATGCACACATATGAGATATGCTACCCTACCAAACTCTATAATCCAAAATCAATGGAGCAGTCAAAATTTTGATATGAGGTTGTCTCGACAAAATTGGGTCCCACACCCATACTTTATTTTAAGCCAAAAATCCACAAGAGGGCTTAGAATTGGATCGAAAGTCTCGATATCCACACGAAGGGTCGTACTAAACAAAACTCAACATTTCAGAGCTAACCATGCTAAGGAAATTTTTATCCGAGCAGGTTTACGAAGAATGTTGAACAAGGTAAAACTTAGGTCTTAACTTAAAAGTTAAAATGTCTAATTGCATTGACTCACATTGGAGGCCTCAGGAGTCATGCCAACCATGCCACCAGCCTAAAATGACCCTTCCAGAGCTTATGGAATCATTAGAATTAGATTCTGAGGTCATTTTCCAGAACATCTGATCGTAAACAACCATTCAAGGTTCAAAAGCTCCAAAATAAAGAAATTCACATAAAAACTAAATGAATGACCAGGTGACTGAGATATCAGTCCCATTAAGTCATTGATGACTTAGGGTGGCTATAAGAACCAACTAAATGATGAAAAAAAAGGCACAAACATAAAAATGACCTAGAGGGTTATTACTCGTTACAATTTTTCCAACAAATTAGTCATGTCTTGCATTAGATTAAAATTTTGTTGGTAAATATGTCAATTCTTTGTGGTAATGTCACGACCCGAGCCTACACCCTGGATGTGGTCGGCACTCGAGAGCCATTGCTGGCCCCCAAGCGAACCCTTATCCTGGCTGACTATAAGCAGAAGACTAACTCAAACAATTGAAAGAAGCGTTTAGAAACAACTTACTGAATCTCAAAACTTCACTGAATATACTGAGTAAGAAATATAAATTTTAAATAAAATATCTGAAACTGAAAGACTCTCCAAAATTGTCTATCTATGAAGCCTCTACTATTAAGTAAAGATGTCGGGACAAGACCCACGACTCCTCAAAACTACTTACTAAAAAGTAACTGTGAAGTCCTCTAGAATACAATGAGGCTGACCAAAGCTAACTGGAGTGTAGAATGATCTCAACGAAGTACCTGTTGATAATCATGAACACCTATATCGGTATCATAAAAGGATGCAGTCAAATGGCATTAATACATGGATTGTACGAGTATGTAATCTGGCTGAGTAAACAAATAACTTAACTCAATGACTAAAAGAAACTCAACTGAATCAATACATGAATATGAAGTGAAAACCATTTAAGCTTTACAATAAAATATACAATGAAAGCAACATGAAATAATATACTTTACTTGTGGGGAGTTTCTCTAACTGACAACCATTACTATGAGCCTAGCAATGATACAACGTCCCGCTGCGCATTGCAAGGGACCATCCTATGGCTTGCCAGGGGTATATGATGATATCGTGACTATGGATCCATATAATTAGCCTTATCATAGGCAGTGAAAAGTCACATGAAGAATCAATGCTATCCTATCCTACGATGGCTGAGTAGTTCTATGGGACTTTCGAATCATAAAAGACTCTAACCCAACTCGGTGATCGATACTACTCCCAAAATAATTTATATAACATTGTGCTCAATTCACCAATTACAAAGAATGAACTTCTTATATTACTTGAAATACTTTACAAAACATGCGACGTGTTTACCTTCTTGAAAACATGCACTTATAAACTTATCTTTCAAGTCCAATAATCAATTAAGATATATATATATATATATGTGTGTGTGTGTGTGTGTGTGTGTGTATATGTATATATATTTATATAAATAACATTAGATACTCTTAAGTCTTTATTATGAAATAGAACCTTTAAACTTTTTCTCAAAACTCAGCTTAAGAACTTATTAAGTGTTGGCTTTAAAAAAAACTTTTCAAAATTTATGAAATACTTTACAAAACATGCGACGTGTTTACCTTCTTGAAAACATGCACTTATAAACTTATCTTTCAAGTCCTATAATCAATTAAGATATGTATATATATATATATTTATATAAATAACATTAGATACTCTGAAGTCTTTATTATGAAATAGAACCTTTAAACTTTTTCTCAAAACTCATCTTAAGAACTTATTAAGTGTTGGCTTTAAAAAAACTTTTCAAAATTTATAACTCAAAATAGGGTTTATGCTGAAATATAGACATGAACAAAGAAACTCAAGGATCTCAATAACAATGTAGAAACTCAATAATTAGGAATATAATTTTAAAAAGAAATAGGAACTCGAGAATTCAAAATCAACTCATCTCAAGAATACTCAAATCTAGGGGTAGAATCCTAGATTACTCTTTTACTTATTTGAAAGTAGATGTAGGGTGTGAGAATGAATTAGTCCAATACTATGATAGCCTTACATTCTTGGAAGAACAAGGTTCTTGAAGAATTTTGAAGAAGAACTTGATCAGAAGCCTTGAAACCCTAGCTTGAAGGAAAAAATCAAGAAAACCTTTCTTAAAATTTCTTGAGATGGTTTCTTGAAACTCTATGGCCAAGAATTATGATTTTCATTAGTGATTCATAATTATATGGAGGAATTTGAGTTGGAAAGAATGGAATTCTTGGAGAAAGACTTACCTTAAAGATGAATCTTGAAAAAGATTGAAAGAATCTTGAATGTAGTCTTCTATTTTGATATTTTTCCTTAGAGTTTTGCCTTAGGGTATAAGAGAGAATAAAATGATGAAAATCTGATTGTTTCGGGTCTTTAATTAATCAAGAAATTAGTTTAGGGTTTTCTTAGAGGTAAAAAGATAAAAATGACCCTTTTTAATGTTTTTCCGTCGGCTAATTCGTCACTGCACTATATCAGGTTACTAAAATGGTCATAAAATTTTACTCAAAATTTGGATTGACGCGAAATTGGTGGCGTTGGAAAGAGGATTCAAATACCTTTAATTTGATAGGTTATGGTCCACGTAACTCTTTATATTCTGAGAGATATGATTGTTTGAAGTTGATCCAAGTAAAATCTTACATCAAAACTTAATCGGTAAGGAGACTTTCAACTCAACTTTGTGCTAGGAGTTTCTACTGACCTCAATTGATATCCAAAATTATTCCACACTAAAGAATTTATCATTACACATATGGAAAATTTAAGAATTACCTAATATGACCCTAGAAGTATTTGAAGAATGGGTTGTGTCTTAACTTAGAAATGTTTGGGGTGTTACATGTAAATTTCTAATAGAATTGACATATGTTTTAACATATTCCAATTTGATAGATTTATGAATGGATACATTTGTTGAATATTATTATATTTGACCTTAATTCATTAATCAAAAATATTATAACACCATATATAATGATTACTTATTGTCCTATATCACAATCATATTGAATCACATAGTCATTAGATGATCAACTAATGGTATTATCGTAAATGGATTTATGTATTGATAAATTTGATGAAGATTGTTACTTTGACCTTAATTTAGTAGTAAAAAAAGTTATAAAACAATACATAAAGATTAATTATTGTCTTATATCACAATCATATTTAATCACAATGAAATATGACATTCAATGTTACATATCTATTGCAACATATGATCCATCAGTTGAATTTTACCACACATAAGTGTTCATAAGTTCCAATAGATTAGTCATATGTTACATCAAATTAAAATTATGTTTGTACATATGTCAATTCTGTGTGATAATTTTCCAACAGAATTTACATATGTTGCAACATATACCAAACAACTATATATTGAGGAAAAAATAACAGAAAATTGATAAGTTTCAACTTATGAACATAGTTTTGAGCCAAAAAGTATTACATAATCAAAAGATAAATTACAGATGATTCTAAGTCTTAGGAAACACACCAACTATATTAGCAATTCTTACATCACAACTACACGTATGACAATGAAAATTGACATGTTTATCGTTATCATCACTATTAGGCTGACCATTCCTGCAAACTTATTGCTGATGTTGAATAGTGCAACAAGAGGGTCTTTCTCCCAGAACTAAAGATTTTTTCACCCAGATATTTGTCAATATTTCTTATAAACTTTGTCAACATTTACCGTCTGTGGCTTCATTTTTTTCATGTACCAATCAACAGCCTTTCGGATTCACCGCTATAGAAGACTGAAATTATGGCAATCACATATGAAGAATCAATGTGGCCTCCATTAGGTGCTTGCTTAAACAATTCCACTGCAATTTCTTCTAGCGTATTGTTTTTGAAAAAAGTTCATATGAGAAAAAATATATTTAAAAGGGTGAATACATCGATAAACACCTGAATAAATACGAAAAAATTAAAATTAATTATTACCGCGCCTTTTTTGTATAAGGTTTCTGTATTTCCTCATTTTCTACATTGCTTCATGAAAGATGTAACTTTATTTGTGTTCTCTTCATTTTGGCACCCGCCATGAAACAATCAAAAAGTTTACCAACATTACCTTCTGATATGTATAGGTTTTATTTCCGACTTTATGAAAAACCTTGCAACTAAACAATCAATCGGTTAGAAAAAAAATTTAAGTTGTTCGTTGTAAATAATAGATTTATATATATATATATCTTAATTTTACATTGACTAAATCATTGAAGGAAAAAGAAGTAATCCTTGCAATAATATCAATAAGTAACCCATTGGGAAGGGATAAGGGACTACGAGTCACCTTGTTTAAGCAATATTCTATTTTTCAGAGCGAAGAATGACCAAAAGTAGACCTGATCTGAACAAGTACATCCGACCTTTCTTCTTGATTATAAATCAAGAAAGACAGGATCTAAAGGCACGCAATTCTTGATCTTTTTAGAATTCTGAAGGACATCGATCTTTCGCCTTGCACAAGGATATCTCTCTTTTCTTAGACTCCACAAGGAGAGAATAGTCTGCTTGGGTTGAAGGGGAGGCCTGGTTTTATTTTACCCAAAGACGTCCCCTTTGCTCTTCTGGGAAAAGTCGCTTCTTTTTTCAGGGACTTTTCCGCAACTACTTATCACTATTTTGCTTTCTATAAAGCATAGTGTCATTCTCCCTTACTTTATAGGGTAGGAGAAGGTATCTCAAATCTTTCCACTGGAGAACCTAACCAGGACTAGGTTAGGGGCCTTGAAAAAGGGAATTACCTCCTATCTTCCCCTTATTGATGAAGGGTTGACATAATGAATAAGGTTCAGGAGGTTACCAGAGCCGGAGTTCCAATTAGAAATAAGAGAAAAAGAAAAAAAGAAGTGAAATAAGCCTTAAAAGGCCAACCCCCGGGCAGAGTTGGGCCAAGACTAACTGCGAGTTTAAAGTGGTTTACTATGTATATTTCAAGGGAAATCAGGTATAGGCATAAGCTTATGGGACTAAGGTGCGCCACCTTAAGCGGAATGGAAGAAGGAGTTATCCACTAAATGATAGAAAGGCTACCTTCTTAAGGAGGAAGACTTCTTTCAATATAAAGCAAAGTGTAAGCATTATTCTTTCCGACCAGACTGACCTAGCAATTATTTTCCTATAGATAGCTCCTTGCTTATAAAAATATTTACAATGAGAATCTGCTGAAGCTTATTCAGGATTGATCTTTCTTATCCCAGAGTCTTATTAAACTCTCTGCCACTGTAGGTGCCACAAAGGTAGTAGTGACTAAAAGAGTTGATGCGGTATGATCACGATTATAAGCGTCCTATTTAGTTTAGGGATTTAGGGACTAGGCCTGTTGAGGAACTGAGATGATTCATCGATTCAATATAATTCAAAAAAAATTCTCTTCTTGTAGTCTTCTTCATATTTTTCCTCTACTTGCGAAAATTTCCTCTTCTAGCAAAAGTTTTCCTCTTCCTGCAATTTTTTTTCTCTTCTTGTAAAAGTTTATTTCCTCTTCTACATCCTTGTCTGTAAAAGTTTTCTCTTATAACGATTGTGAAGTTGTACTTTTGAAGAAAAGTTGCACATTTTGAGTTTTATAAGATTTAAAATGTGAAGAGTTGAATTTCTTTGAATGGAATATAAGGAGTCGCAAATTTTTGAAAAAGTTTATTCAACGAAAGAGTTTGTAAAGATTGGAATATGAAGAGTTGTAATGATGTCCCTGTAATGATAGTGCATTATAAGTTGTGTCAATGACAGTATAGAATAGTCACGGATTGTTGTCACTTAACGACAATTGTAATCTAATTAGTTATTTGTCAAAATAACAACGGATCGACATATGCTGCAACAAATGACAATTATGTTTTAAACTATACACACAATTGAAATTTGTTGGAACATATGCAAAATTCTGTTGTAAGTTGTAACACAGAATTGACATTTGTTGGAAAAAATGCAAAATTGTGTTGGAACATATGCAAAATTCTATAGTAAGTTGTCACAGATGAGTCCACAAATTGGACTCATTTAGGGTTTTATTTTAATAGATATAGTGTCCTTGAATGCTTGTTTTATCTCAATACCTGATTAAAATGCTTAAGTTTCAGGTATTTAAAGTATTACTGGAAGCATAGACACTTAGGCGCAAAACGGAGCAAAAAGGGCCTGAAAAGAACAAGAAATGAAAGTCTGCGGATCGCCGAGTCCAACTTGGCGAGTAACCGAATTGACATGCATTGCCCTTTGTTCCAATACGCGAAACCTTGAAGGAAGTGGATCGAAAGGCGAGGAAATGAGCAGTCAGTGAGTCGCGGGTTAGTTTCGCGAAGCAGTACTGTACCACCCAATGATCCAGAAAACGAGGATGCTGAAGGCAAGACACTGAAGGCGATGAGCTCATTAAAGGGCGGATCACCGAGTTCATCGGCGATCTTGACTATTGTCGCAGAACGATCCTCCGCAGCACAATTTGTGAAAACTGTAAACAGTAGTTAGAGTTGTAGTCTTAGTGTGGAACAATTATTATTATTATTTTCACTTGAGAACATACTTTAGCTGATATTTTTCTCTCAAGTTTGGAGAGGGTTTTGTGGACACTTGAAGAAAGGAGTTCTTCTTCCCCAAGTTGGGAGTGGGTCTTCTCTATTCAGTTTCCTTTGCTTAATTTAAGGTTTAATTTCTTATACCCAGTTGATTTCATTATCATGATAGGTATAATTTCTTATTTCTTGATGTGTGGCTAAAAACCCCCATTCTTGGGGTGTGATTTAGCAAATATGGGTTGATATTCTTGTTGGGCCTTGCTTGCTGATAGGTTAGATGTATTTTAATGGTGATTTCACCTAGTGGTTGTGGTTTAATCTAAAGGGTTTGTAGTTGCAAATACAAAGCCATCCCTGTGTTTTTGGCTTGCCCGAGAGAGAGGTCGCGAAACCAAAACCACTAGACTGATGGCCTAAGGAGTGGGTCGACATGAGGTTCAACCCGAGAGGGTGAGCGCTAGTCCCATATCCTAACACTCAGCTCAAGAGAGTGAGTGAGATAAGGTGTAGGCTGGTCTTCATGCGGCAAATGGGTGTCCGAGAGAAACACATTTGAAACAGGGTAAGTTTCCCGAGAGGGAACTTATTTCTATTTAAATCTTAGCCTAGTCACTATTGTCTTGCAAATTTCCTATTAAAATCATGTACCCAACGATTTATCTCAACTTGTATTGCAGTCACATCCCAAGAACCTCTACCCATACTTGATTTTCTTGTTTATTTTGCTATTTTATCACTTGTTACAAAACCCCCATTTGATATTTGACACTTTCGTGTCACCCCCTTTAATTTACTATGTTTTTGTTCCTTAATATCTTTAGCTACTACTAGTTAGAATGTAATTTTATTTTTCTATCAATTCTCAAAACCGCTCCCTTGGGACACGACCTCAACCCTTGATTGTGTTATTATATTATCAATGATCGTAGACACTCATACCTAGAATAGTGTCATTGGTCACGATAAACATCAGTCACACATAATTGACATCTGTTGGAATAGATGCAAAATTTTGTTGTAAATTGTTAATTAAAAAATTGTAAAAAGGCATCAGTTCTGTAATAAAATAAAAATGTAGTTCAAAGTAAAACATACATTTTATATATATATATAACATAAGTTGATTCAAATTAAGATACATCCTCAAATAAAAAAGTAAGTTCATTAAAATTCAACAATAATTCTAGAGCATTTTGATTTGGACTTGTAGTTCTTTTGTGTCCAACATTCTTAAATACGGAGCGCTTCTTCCAGATTTTCTTGGATCAACATATTGTTTTAATTATAACTGATGGGCAATCCCTTTTGATTGAAATAGGACCAAATGTTACAACCAAGACCATGCCCAAAAAGGAACCTGATCCAACAACTAAATACTACACCTATGCTTAATTAGGAAACAAATATGAAACAAAATAGGAAAGTGGAAAGGGGATCGGGTTATATATCTTCTTCACTTCGCTATTACAAACCCTAGACTAGGACACACTGGTTTTTGCATCAACATTTCATGCTCCAGCTTCAGCTACTTTCACATCAACCTGAAATGACTCAATAGGTACATAGAGCTTTGGGTGTATTTCATATCAGACGTTAATTAGTCTCATTAACATCATGAAATCATCCCAATCAAAGACTTCTCCAACTCAATGCAATTTAGTCGAAGCTTTAAGTCAGGTGATGGCCTCTCTCCCTTTGATTGTATTACCTATTATCTTAAATAACACTTACCTAATTCAGAACCTCGTATGTACTTTCTAAATCCTTAGGACAATGTTACTTCGGTCTTCCTCAGGTATTCTTTGATTACTATTAACCTCATCTATGCTATTTTTCCAACGAACCTCTATATTTGATTTTGGTCTCTCCATACTACTGCTGCATAGTATTGTATTATCTTGGGCTGTAGGTACCTCTATTTGACGATATCATGTTATTTTATCACCCATTATGTGCAAAGTTTCCATTTTGTAGCTTTTTTATCCTTAGACTAGGAATTTACCTTTTGTCCATGTTTAATAAAGTCTTAGAAATCGTTATAACATACTGAATATGTTCCTGCAAAAGAAAAAACAATGTTAGCCATAAAATCTACGAGCTTGTTTCCTTGTCTCAATGTGTGTTCAATGGCCACCTCCAACCATTTCTTTAGTACCTGTATTTTTCTGATCTCCAGTGTCACCTCCCAAGGGATGTGCCACGCCCCTTCTACCACTTCTTTAATTTACAGCTAAGGAATCTGTTTCCATTATCAATTGAAATAAGTTGTGATTCCTACAATATTCTAGCCCTAGTCTCAGAGCTACAATTTCAGCTATTCAATTGTTTTACACTCCAATCATCTCTCCTTCAACATATACAAGATTGCCTTGATCATCTCTAGTACAGAACGCAGAAGAAATTGGTCATGGATTACCTTTTGAAGCCCATCAGTATTGCACTTGAAAGTATTCTCCCTAGATAGTTTCCAATAGACCAGTTTACAACCTATCCTAGGAGTATACTCTGTCAAGAATCTTACTAGTTAAGTCAATTAGAAGTCATGTTATGCATCCATGGATATAGTTGCTTAGCAAAAAGAATTAAATTCTTGCCTATCATTCCCCTTATACACAGATAAGACATTGAACCTCCAAACTTCATATAATTTCTTCTCCTCCATACTTGCCAAAAAATAAATATTGGCACAACTATTATCAATGGTTAGGCTTTGCAAAAACTTCTGCTTTCCACCATTTATACACAATGTCTTTGAATTGCAAGAAAGGACCTTCCACTCCTGTTGTACCTACAATGTATCTCCATACTGAATTAGTGTCTGAACATCTAATGAATAGTTGTTCAATAGTTTCCAATACTCTGCCATTACAGCAACCACACACCACATCATCACACATAATATTCCTAACAAGAACTTCTTCAATAGGAAGCCTTTGTTGCCATAGTCTACAAGTGAAGAATGATACCTGAAAAGGAATTCCTGTATTCCAGATATACTTGTAATTTATACAAGCTTCATTTTTCTCTTTTAGAAAATCTAGGCAGATCCCACTGTGAACTTTCCTGCAACTTGAAGCATCCACCAAGGTTTATTCCACTAATCCTCATCTTCAAAACTTCTCATGAGTTGTATTACATGTCTACTGACATCTTCCCCAAAACTTGTTTGCAACAAATCCTAATTCCACTTCCCATTCAAGAAGCATTGTTTGACTTCTTCCAGTTGTACATGTCTAGCAGTGTCAACATGTAATATGTAGTGAAGTTCCCTTAACTATGACCAATTATCATGCCAAATACTTGAATGGCCACATTTGGGTTCCCACCAAATATGTTGATCAATCAAATCTCTAGCTTCCAGCATATAGTTCCAAGTTAAAGAACCTTTTTCCATTCAACCATTTGAGGCCTCGCCTTTTTACAATATTTGTTCCACATAAAATCAGACCACAAAGTCTTTTGTGTTCTAAATATCCACCATAATTTTGCAAATAAAGCTTTAGATACATCAAACAAGGATCTAAAACCCAAACCCCCTTCCTCCTTGGGTTTACATATATCTGTCCAAGCCACCCAATGCTTGTTACTTCCTATATCCCTAAACCTCTGATTTTTTTAGCAAAAACTCTATGCACGCAAGTCATGAATAACACACCTTGGAGGAGTAATAGCAGACATGAGATATATAGGGATGTTGTTTAGCAAATTTTGAATTAACACAACCTTATCTCCAAATGACAACAATTTCCCTTTCTAAGCTTGCAGCTTGTTATGCACTTTTTACATCAATTCAACAAAGTGTACTTTTTTTCTTCTTGGCATGACCAATATGACATCCTAAATACATAAGTGGAAACTGCCCTCTAGAAAATCCAATATTCACTTCAATGTCAGAGATCAACTCATTTGCTATTTTGTGAAAGACAAAAAATGAGCTCTTTTCTTTATTAATCATCTGCCTTGATTGCTTCTCATAATCCCTCACAGTTTTCATCAATAACTCTAAAGATCTTCCATCTGCTAAAGTAAAAATAATAGTATCGTCTGGATAAGCAAGAAAATTAATATTATCACTCCATTTTGGTAATCCAAATACTTTGTAGACCTCATTGCAGAACAAAGCATTTAAACTTCTAGAGAGAACCTCAATAGTTAGAATGAACAAAGCAGGGGATAAGGCCCCCCCTTGCTTCACCCCCTAGATGAGTGGAAGAAGCCAATACCCTGCCATTTATAAGAATAGAATACCAGTTATTAGCAACCAGTCTCCAAACTTTATCCACTACACTATCATCAAAACCTATTCTCTCCAATACCTTCATCAGAAAACCCCAATCCATTTTGTCATACGCCTTTGTCATATCTAGTTTGATGTAACGACCCGAAAAATTAGTAGGTGAACTAGAGCCTAAACGTGAGGGTTAACGTCAAGGTACGTGTTAGACTTCCTAGTTAGAAGAATATTTTTGGTATGTATTTAGGGTTGCAAGGGAAAGTGCCAAGGTGGGGGGGTGGGCAAAGCCTAGCCAAAGGCCAAGGCTGTACAACTCTTGACCAAGCACTGCCAGGGTTCACGACCACCTTCACGTCCAGTGGTCTTGACCACGGTCTGTGAAGGGGTCCGTGAAAACCCCTTATCTTGGTGGGAGAGCTTACGTTGGAGCATTGCCACTGCCTAAGGGACCACGAGCCACTTCACGGCCCATGGTCATGACCACATCGCGTGGGCATGCCTTAGCATGGTGGGAAGTTGGTTTGCCAAAGGGGTCTACTGGTAAAGGGACCACGGGCACCACCACAGGCCTTGGTCCACTTGACGGATCATCTAGGTGGGCATGGTCTCTGACGGTGACTGCCCAAATTAAGGGTTATTAGGTAATTTCCTTTTAATTAATTATGGTATGGGGTCATTTTTAATTGGTTTATATTATATATATATAGTTTCAAGTCTTAAAACACTTCATTATTATCTTATTCTCCAAAACCCAAATCACATAAAAAGTTCTTCTCCCTCTCAAATATTTCTCTCTCTAGGACCTCCATTGAAGAACAAGTAAGAAGACCAAGTTAGAGCTTGAAGAAGGAAGCTTTTCAATACAAATTTGGTTGGATTCTACACCTAAGGTATGGAAGTTTTCATCCTTGGGTAGCCATTACCCAAGGAGCCCATTCAAAAGCTTTTTATCTCAATTCTAGAAAGCCCAAATAGCTAGGGTTTCAACTCAACCCCATGGATTCCTTTCAAAGTTGCTTTTAAAGGTTGAGTTAGGTTTGTTTATGAATTTATGACTGATTTTCTATGATTTTAACTTGAATACTTCAAGAATCCATGAGTTTCCCCCAATCCTAGCTATGATTTTTCTCTACATTATGAATGTTATTGCAAGTTGGTCCAATTGATTGGATGTAAGTTGATTATGATGTAATTACATGATTTAAGTATAATTCTACATGTATTCTTGATTAACCTAAGATCCTATGATGAAATTGATATAATCTAGGGTTATGCCATGAAAGAGGCAAATTGAGGGTTGGGTGTGACCTTCTAAGAATGATGAACTTCTTGATGAATTGCCTTAGCATAGATCACATGGACATGAATCTCTTAAGGGTATGGATTCAAGACATGAATTGACTTGATTATGACTTATATGATGGATCATGGTGGTGTAGCATTGAGATTGAATTTATATGTTCCTATATGACTTTAATTGATCAAGAATGATGCATGTGGTTAGGTTACCGTAAGAATTAGGTATATATGATAATCATGTGAGGCATTGCTTGAGAGTAAGGCTTGTAGTATGAAGATGACTCCTAAGTCTTGAAGGGTAAAAACTAATATGAATAAGTTAAGAATGTTAAGGCTTATAGAAGGAAGCTATTATGTATGTTAAATTGTATATGGTATTGTTGTGAAAGGACTTCATCTACATGACCTATAATACGAGTATATGAGTCTATGCATGGAATGAATGTTGTACTTGAGCTATGACTATATCTATGTCTCATGTGATGAATGCTAGATATGTTGACTTAACATGACCCTTGAATGTAAGATATGAGATGTATGTATGATTACGATATTATGTGCATGTTTTAAGAATACTTGGAGGATAAAGTGTCTACTATGATAATGTTATTGTTGAGTTATTAGAGGGACAATCACACACACACATGCATGAATATGATTATGATGTGACCAATGTGTTTCTTATGATTCACTTAGAAAGTGAAGATCCTATGACTATTGTGTAAAGGTGGTAATTGTTGAAAGGTCATTCTCCCCTTACCCTTACACATGTTTATGTATGACTTGTTTAGGACTATGGTTATGTTGTTGTGTTGATTGAAAGACTATTCTCATGAACACACTATGAATACGATGTGAAAGGTTTACTCACATGTTGATGATTCTAAAGTGAAAGGACATTCTCACTTAAGGAATCTATGAGCTATTATGATGATATGTTGGTTTGAGTGCCTAAGTGCATTCTCTTATGCACATGAACTTAGGTAAAGACTTAATATGACTTTTAAAAGAAATCTTGCTTAGCACCGAGTGGATATGAGTATGAGATGGGCTCCTTCATGCTAGTAGTTGGGTTCCCAATACGATGTCTCATGAGATGAAAACCTCCACGTTAGTAGCTAGGGTTTCTAGTAGCAATTTCCTTATCTCATAACCATGTGCCCACATAGGTATATAGATAGTGGATCCACATATAGGTTATTATGTATGTTTTACCCTAGGCAAGTAGAACACCTCTTATCGGTGTGGGGGGGTAGAATATTAGATTCCATGTGGAGACTATGCTTATTATTATGATGATATCTCTTATGCTGTGATGAGTTGTATGTGAGTTGCTTATGAGTTGCATTCTCCAACTATTTCAAAGATGATGTTCAAAAATGGCATATAGCATGGTTTCAAATAAAATGTCCCTTTTATGCATGTTTTAAGGATTTTTATGCATGTCTTCCATACTTAGTACTTTTTGTGCTAACCCCATATTTTTACATTTCCCATAAGTGTAGGCCTTGGAGATATTAGATTCCATCCTCGTGGCTAGGACCTTAGTAGATCAAGAAGAAGAATATTGGTGAGTCCTCATTGTATTCGAGGCCTTGACCATATGCCCTTTATGTCTTTCTTTTATGTTTTAGACTTTTGTAAGGGTCGTGTCCCTAAGATTGTACTCAAAGAGTTTTCTATTCAAAGGTAATAGATGGTTTGAGACATAGTGTATAAACTCTCTTATTTTATAAAAAACTTCGATTGTAAAGAAAAGTTTTATATTTTCCGTATTTTCCCCTATGTTCTTATGTCATGATATGCTAAGGGCTTGTATGAGACCCCTTTGGGGTCAAGTACGCCGTGTTACGTCTAGGGGGTACCCCTGGGTCGTGACATTTGATCACCACATTTGCTGGTTTACCTCTCTTACTAATATAAGTAATAATCTTCTGAGCAAGCAAAACATTTTCAATAATGCTTCTTCCTTTCACAAAACCAAATTGGTTTTGTGAAATCACAGAGGGAAGACGAACCCCCATTCTATCATTCATCACCTTTGAAATTACTTTGTTAAGGAAATTACTCAGACTAATTGGCCTCATGTCTGAGAATTTTTTAATAATATCCTTCTTAGACAATAACACCAAATTAGTATGTGTAATAGACTTAGGAAGGATGACACTAGTAAAGAAAGAATCAACCACATTAACTACATTATCACCAACAGTGTCCCAACATTGTTGAAAAAAATGTCTAGTAAACCCATCAGGCCACTGGCACTGTCTCCATTGAGTTCAAACACTACTTATTTAACTTCATCCTTAGTAGGATGTTCATTTAATTTACAGTTGTCTCCTTCAGTAACACTCTTCTGAACATATCTCAATATAAGGGCTTCCTCCATATTATAGTTGCCAGTGAATTGCTTTTGAAAATATTCCTGGGTAGCTACTGCCACCTGGTCTTCACCTTCCACCCATTTTCCTTCCATGTTCTGGATTCTATTTATAGCCAATCTTTTACTTCTACCTCTCACTAAGCTATGAAAGAACCTTGTATTTCCCCCCTTCTGTAAACCATTGAATTCCAGCTTTCTACCTCCAATACTCCTCTTCAAAATGCACATATTTCTTTAATTTAGCATGGGCCTGATGTAAAATTCATCTATTATCTGTTGTGGGGTCAACTTCAAATAATTGTTCCTTCACCATTACAATCTCCTCCCTGATAGCTAATTGTTTGAAAATATCTCTAAAAGTTACTCTACTCCAATTAGACAAGGCAATTTTAATTTTTTCTACTTCTGTTTCAAATTAATAAACACATCAACCTCTTCTGAAACCTAGTTATCCTTCACAACCTGCTGGAAATCTGATCTTTTAGTCTAAAATTTAAGAAACATGAAAGATCTTCTAGCAGAATAATTCTTTTGTCCACAAGTAAGTAACACATGACCCTGTTCTTGCCAAATGTTCAGCTTCCACTAGCCCAAAATATCCCAGACAGTCTTGATTCATCATGTACCTATCCAACCTTTTAAAAAAATACTGATGATCAATCTTCCTATTCCACCATGTAAAGGGGCTCCCTTTGAAACTGACCTCCACTAAGTCACATGAGTTTACACAAAATGCAAAGTCCTCATACTCATTAGGATATATAGGCACCCAATCAACCAGGGTGAATTCTGATTAGCATTCCTAATAGTGTAAATATCATTCCATGATTGGACAATTTCCTCAGCATCACACTTGGCATATCTATAGAAACAATTAATGGATTATTATTTTCCAAGAACAGTAGCCTCAGTGTCAACATCTGATTAGAATCAGACATCACCTTCACCTGAATATGATCTTTAATAGATACCCAAATTTTGCCATTACATTATAGTTAGCATAATCCATGCGCAATCTCCTTTTGAACCTTTGAATATTGTTAGTTTTAAAAGGCTCCATAAATGCTATTATATAAAACTTGTGAAATGTGTGTAACATTTGAATTCTATAGAGTGAATTTTGAGATTTAACAAACCTCACATTCCAAAACAAAATCTTCATCATCATTTAGACCCATTCCTAGTTCCTCTCCTAGGATTTGATCTTGTAGGTAACACTTCCCCTTTACCTTTGCCTTTAAGTGTTGTTGCTGATGAATGAGATACATATTTCTTTAAACACCCTATTCTCAATCTGCAAGAGCTCTTTTTCTTCTCTATCTTCAATTACTACATTCTCTTTGTTATCCCTATCTTGTAACTCTACAACCCCTTGGTGTGACACCATCTCATGCAAGGTTTGAACAAGCTATAATTTTAGATATACCACTACCAGCTCTTGATTTTCATTCTCCTCCTCAACCCTTCTTATTATTATTAGCTCCTGTATTTGTGTTGGATACCACTCCTCTTTTGGATCCATAGTTTGTAAAGGAATATGAAAAGAAACATTTTCCAAATTACTTTCCATAAGGTTGATAGTCAACTGCTTTCGTGTTATTCCCTCATCTTCTTCATCAACCCTTACCATCTCCATCTTCATTTCACCTTTGACCCCTGCATCAATAATCATGGCATCTTCACTCTGTATTTCCCTATCTTTAATGTCTTTTGTTTCCAGCTTATCCTTAAGCATAACAGTAAGCTCAATCCTTATATCCTCATCTCCCCCTTGATGCATTTGTTTTGCTACCTCTTCTTCTAAGATCTTAGTCTCTTCCTGTGTTTGCTATTAAGTACTTCAAAAGGATTGTTGTTTTCGTGGAGCTCCTCACTTCCCATTACCTTAGAAATCACTAATTCCCCAGCTTTCATTGTAAAGTTTCTGTGAGTAGGCTTCTCTTTTCTCTTTACATCCCCCTTGTATAATCACATATTGTTTAATTGTTGTGTTGTCTTTGACCTTTCTTCATACTGTTGCACTAACTATGGATGTGGAACCCTATAATCTTCTTCACCATACCCCTGTAATGTACATTTCTTGAAATATGCAGGTAGTTAATCATATTGAATTTTCACTGTAACAACCCTGTTCTCAAGAGTGTTTTCATCTTCTAACTGCATTTGTACAAACTCAGGTTTTTCAGCAAGCAGATCCACTTGGACCTTCACCCTTCCACAACTTGGACGCGTCTTATTAATAGTTGCAAGATCTAATTGAATAGGCTTCCCTACTACAAATGTAAGAGAGAACAATACTTCCTTCACGAAGAAGGTAGGCATCAAATCAGGGAAGAAGATCCAAATCATGGCCTTTGTCGTCTCATTACTAGCTTTGAAGTTTGCATCATATATAAAAGGCCTCATTTGATATGCAAATCCATCCTTTGCAAATATGTAATAGGTGTTTTTAGACAGTACTTTAATAAAATCTTCCATGCGATCAAATCTCATTAAAATATGTCTATTTCGGAGATATCCTATCTGACAATCCCCAATTATCCCACACTGTTTTGGAATTAATGATCTTACTTCATTAATATCAGGAGCTCCATAGGAGAATTTGCCCACCATGCAAATTACAAATTCTTTAATATATTCATTCTTCGAATTTCACTAGTTGTCCAGTTAATGGTAGGTATACCCCCAATGAGATTCGACTTTTTCATAGGAATAAGCTCTACATCAGCAATAACTTTCTCTTTGCCTTTCGTACCGTGACCTTTAATAATATCTACAAATGAGTTCAAAATTGGAGTGGTAAAGATATGTGAATTAGGAACAAAGTGTGTTTTTGTTGGTAAATGTGGAAATTGGGATGAAGAGGCAGAATCCAGCCCAACTATCTGGGGTGGCTGGCCGTCAGACGACAACATCTAGCAGGAACCTAGTCACCATCGTCAAAACCTAGTATTAGGTGTTTCAATATATTTTTTAGCGCTATAAGTTTTTATCAAATTTCCTTATTTTTTCTTTTCTTCCTTAGATCAACATATGGAGGAGTTATTGAAAGGCACAATCCAATAATCTTCGGAAGGCACCAGGTGAATGTTGATGAGTCTGAGATTTCGACTCATTTAGGGGTTTGTTTTCATAGTTTTATTGTCCTCAATGCATAATTTATGCTCTAAAATGGTGTCAAAGTGTTGAATTGCATCAATGAAGACTAAGGAGCATGGAAAGGACATTATCGGGCAAAAAAGAGCGAAAAAGCTGAAGAAGTTGAAGAAAGGCATTTCTGGTGATCGCCAAGAGCACTCAGCAGTTTGCCGAGTGGCTCTTCAGCTCGCCAAAAGTTCCAGCGTGCCAGCCCTGGGGAAGAACCAACTTGGTGATGGACACGAACAGTTAGCGGACCGCCAAATGAATCAACGACCTATATGCTGATCGCCTAAAGTCACAAAATCCTGAGGTCAAAGAGTCAAGGCAAACCTGTGATGGAATGGAACCATTGGCGCACCACCGACTTGATCGGCGGTGCTTGACTAACCTCACCCAACAGTCCTGAAAGCCAAAATTTTGGAAACTACAAATTGAATTTCAAAAAGTAGAAAAAAAGTCCAGTTTTTAATCCATTTCATTTTTCCTGAGTAATTTCTCCATTGTAGAACTTTGAGCTTTCTTTTGTGACTTTGTTGTGAGGAGTTTTCAATTTGGTTTTTGAATTGATTTGAAGCATTATAAAGATTTGGGAACCATTACTCAGTGCATGGATAACATAATTGGTAATCGTTTCTTCCTTTTTATGATGTGTGTCTAAAACTCCAATAATTGGGGTGTGATCATGTGATTATTTGCTTTAATAACTTATGGGTATTGTTGTTTACTGATTTAATTGCTGATTTCAAGTGAGTTTAATTGATAGCTGTGTATTAATCTACGAATTGTAGTTGCAAATGCAATTCTAACTCAGTGTTCTGGGCTTGCTTGAGAATGAGGTTTTAGAGCTAAGGTTTTCAATTGATGATTGTAGTGACTAGGTTGTTGTGGTTTAAGCTCAAGAGAATGAATCTTAACTCGATCCTACCTGTCTAGCTCGAGAGAGTAGACAAATTGAAGTATTGGGCTGCTTGTAGTGTTATGCTTGTCGAGGTTCGAGATTACTCGCCTGAATCATAATAGTTGGTCGAGAGAAAACTATTACATCTATAGTCTAGCCTACCTACTAAGATTTAGGAATTGTCAGTACACTCCAATTACCCATTTAGTAAAATTAGCCTATAATCGATCACATCCCCGAGAATTCCTCATTACTTAGTGATTCCCCTGTTTTCGTAATTGTTATAGTTATTAATTGACAAACAAACTCCCCCCCATCTGACATTCGTGTCAACCCCTTTGATATATCTAGATGAGTTCGATAATATCTATTCCTATAAACGATTATACCATATTTATAACTTCGTAATTGAATTCGAACTTGTACCGCTCCTTGTGGTTTCAACCCCAACTCTTTGTTGAGTTTTATACTAGATTACGATCGCCTACACCTAGTATTGGATGAGGTATAGTTGAGCGTTTATAAAAAATGGTGCTTGTGCCTAGGAGTGGTGTTTAGAATTCTCTAATTAAATTTTAGATTGTGATATTTTTGTGTTGTAGTTGAATCGACTTACCTTGTTAGTGTTTGTTGTTGGCTGTGTGTGAACATAGGACAAAATGAGTGTGAACAGAAGTAACAGTAGCCAGCTTGGACACCAAGATGACATGGGCAATTTGAATGATGTTAATGATCCAATTCAATTGGGTGGCGTAGATGCTATACGTTTACCTTATGTTGAGGGAAATGCTGTCTTCCACGTGACTAGCACGATGTTTCAACTCTTGCAAATGAAAGGATTATTTGGAAGGCTAGCTCACGAGGACCCCATGATCATATTCGAAACTTCATGGACGTATGTGGTCCATTATCATTCAAAAATATCTCACAAGAGCCAGTCCGTCTCCGGTTGTTCCCTTTTTCTTTGATGTGGGAAGCGACCAAATGGTTAGCTAATCTACCGAGGGATTCCATTACCACTTGGGGTGAACTTACTAAGGGGTTCTACATAAGGTTCTTTCCACATTCAAAGATGATGGTATTGAGAGATAATATTCAAGGCTTTAAACATTTAGAAGGTGAACCAATCCATGAGACGTGGCTGAGATTTCTGAAGTTATTACTTCAATGTCCGACTCACAGGCTTCCAAACAATGTGTTGTTACAACACTTCTATCGGAGTCTAGAATCAATAAACAAAGGTGTGGTTGATCAACTTGTCCGAATAGGTATAATGCAATAACCTTTCGAAATAACATCTAATCTCCTCGATGGTATGACCAAGATTAACAGATCTTGGTACACTCGAGAGGACCAGTTGTCTACTCTAACCTTTAGGATGACAAAGGAGCAGATCGAGAAAGACCAAGAGCGAGACCAAAATATGGCCAAAATGATGTCCCAACTGGATATCTTATCGAAATATGTGATAGGTAGTGGGTAGAAAAGTGTAAATGTTGTTGGTGTTAGTGGGGGTAAATCTCGAAGAGGCACACTTTGAGGCTCTTTATAATGAGGAAGTGAACTTTCTTGCTAATCAATGAGGAGGTTTTCGTCTGACCTATTCAAGGCCGGGCGGGAATTAAGGTTGGAATCGAGAGAGGGATGATGGTTGGAGAGACCGTGACAGAGAATGGCGTGATCATGGGGCTAATTGGAAGGAACGAGATGGTGACAAGGAAAGATACGATTAACCCCATGAGCGTCAAAAGACAAAGGAGCAAAAGGCTGATTCAGAGAACTTTTGTATTGAAGATATGCTTGCACGTATTCTTAATAAAGTGGAAGGGTCGGACAAAGTGCTTAAAGAGATGAAAGACGATATGAAAGACGATGTCTCCACACTAAATGAGACAGTCACCTCTCACTCAGTGTGCATCAAACAACTAGTAATGCAAATGGGTCAAATCTCGTCCCATTTTAACCCAAGGCCAAAAGGGGGTCTACCAAGTGATACCTTGGCTAACCCAAAAAATGAACCTTGAAAATGTATCCACGTCATGCCACGATGTTAAATAAGACGCTTCTTGGGAGGCAACCCAAGCCTTTATGCTTTTACTATTGTTGTTTGAATAACGGGTGTTGAATGTCCAGGTTGAAAAGTTGAAATTTTTGGAAAATGGCAGCTAGGCAATCCAAAAGTCCTATTGGCAACTCCCCAAACAGGTCGGCGGGCACGACTTAGACCGCCATTTGAACCACCTAACTTGCTCGGGGTTCTGTAAAACTTGGTGGGATAAAGTGATACTGAGCGCATCGCCGAATGGGTTGGCAACGTAAGTTGTGGTCGCTGACTGGTGCGTTAACTGAAGAGTCTTTGAGGCCAAACCGTTTTTATATTCAAAATCTCCCTCATTTTCATACTTTTTGACTTCCAAACTTCCACAACCGCATATCTTCTTGCTTTTGTACAAGTTTTCTTACTTTTTGTGGGATTTATAACTCGGGGAATATTTTTGGATTCATTGCTAGCCTAGCTTTACAATTGTTTGACATATAAGGTTGGTTTTTCGAACCTCGCTTTACATTTTGGTGAAATTGATTGCTTGATCGTTATGTGGTTGTTCCCTGCGTATTAATGTTTAATTTTTTATTGTGTGGTGTTATGTTTGCCCATATTTAATTTAAATCGATGTTAATTGGCCTTAATTTGTGAAATCTCGTGTCTAACCAAGTTAAATTTGTTGGGTTGTGTTGAATTTATTGTGGGTCTAGTGGGGGTAAAGTCTGAGTAACCCCGAATTGTGCTAATTGTTAGATTTTCCCCAATGATAGAGCGGTTGATGTCATTCTTAAGGGCAAAAGACGTTAATTGGACAATTTTGGCCAAATCGGGGGAAGTCTGAGTACCTCGTGGGCATAGGTAGTATGGGTCTAAGTTTAATTGCATAGGACAATAGTTTAATTTTGTTTTCATGAGCTGCGGGGTAGATTTTGAAGGTCGGGGTAGAAATCTTGCAGGTTTGACTATTCGGCGAGCTGGGTCAAGCTCGTCGAGTGGTTCAATGGTTCACCTAGTGACCCCTAGATCACTTTTTAATTCTCCATTTTGTGGGCTCGAGTTCTGTAAATTTTGGCGATATGCCTGAGCTCACTGAGTTCACTCGGTGACTCGCCAAAAGTCCTTTCTGATTGCCTTACTGGGCCCCTTTTTACTGATATTGTTCTGTAACATTCAACGAGCTACTTCTAGTTCGCTGAATGGTGTCGGTGATCCGCTGATTGTCCCTGGACATAGCCGACCTATGTTTGTTTTTGATAGATTTTACTTTGGAACTTTTGATGAGCCCGACTTGGGTCGCCAAAGGGGTTCGGTGACTCACTTTACTGTTCGGCTCTTCCTGTGTAGTTGTCAAACTTTGAATTCTTTTTCGAATTGCATATAACGAATCTTGAGAAGGCACACTGAATTGTTTTGTTTTGCAGAAATGGCTAGACCTAAAGTTCCAAGAAGGAATCAACCACCACGAAAGTGATCTAAATGGATTATTATCACTAAGGAGGCTGCAGCCTCCCGGGCCCCAGTTACTGAACTTCCTCCAAAAGGGGGAAAGTGTAAGGGCAAAGGCCCTGTACAACCCACACCAGCAGGGGAGAGCTTTGATAGTAAGGGAGTCTATGCCACTCACCTCTCTACTTGTGAGAGTGAGGGCCACTTCGAGGGAAGTTCTTTGGCTTCCATCTCTGGCTGGAAGATGACTAGCTCATACATGCTAGGAGAATGGAACTACGTTCCATATCGATGAATGATCCGTCTAGGATCCCAGTACCTCATACGCCTCCTCCTTATCCAGACCCAACTCAGGTAGCAGTGCAGGTACCACATTCGGTTCAGGCCCCTTCACCCCGGTCACTCAAAAGACTAAAGGTCGAGGGTTTGAGGACAATTATGGAAGAACCGATATCCCGAAGTTTTGAACACTCCGAAGTTCCACAAGTTTGAGATTTTCACTAAACCCTGTGGCCCTTACATCCCTACTTGGGTCCAGGAGTTCTATTCTGCTTATGTGGAGTTGGTACCGAGAGGGAAAAAAAGGCCAGCGCATTCAAGCCAGTTGACTTTGTGGTTGTTCGGGGAAAGAAGGTGAAGTGTAGCAGCTCAAATACAAATGCGGTACTCGGGTGTTCACAGGACTTCATGCATGACTACATTGACTACATCAAGAAGAAGACCTTAAATGATCTAAAGGATTGGTTTGCACCCCTTATCTATGATATGACACCGAGATGGATCGAGGCTGTTGCACCGATTGAGAAGAAGGACCTGAACGTGGCTGCCAGATACTGGTTCGGGTTTATTAGCAACACTATTATGCCTTCTAAGAATGAGTCAATCCTTCAACATCCTAAGGCTGCGTGACTAGGTTCCATTATGGATCGACAAAGATTGAACTTGGGTCTGCTCATTGAGCAAGAGATGGCCACGAGGGCAAAGAAGAGTCAAACCTCCCTTCCCTTTCTGGTGCTGATCACCGAGTTGTGCAGGCGGGCCCATGTCTCCATGATTGAGAAGATGGATGTGGAGGAGACACCCACTTCCTCAACTGACATCTGGCTGATTGAGGCCGAGTATTTGAGGGATGAGGCCGACAGGAGGAGGGTTTCACCGGTGGATACATCCCCGGTAGTTTATGTTGATATGTTGCCGACTGAGGCAATACTGCCCCTTCAGGCTAGTGAGCCTACAGGTACCTCTGGTCCTTCTACTTCTGTTACTCCTACTTGTACTGCTGCACCCGCTCCCACTACCTGTGCGACTGCTGCCACTGCTTACCAACCCCTTATCACCCAGGCCATGCTATATAGGATGGGCCATCTGGCTCAATCTGCTGATGTACGTGCCTCTCGTGTTAAGGCTGTTGTGCTTGGGATAATAGAGAGGACGATTACTGTTGCCTTGGCCCCGATTAGGGTTGAGATGAGAGAGCATTGGGAGTTGATAGATGCTCACCAATGTGCACTGGATTCCCTTACTGTGAGTGTAGAGGCTTATGAGTAGGGTCAGGGTATTTCTATTGCTGTGACAGCCTTGAAGGTCGATGTTGTTGGGCTGCGAAAGGAGTTGGACAAGCTGAAATCCATAGATTTGTTGATGCTGTTCGACACAGTTGAGATCCCCGACATCCCGAGTGTAGATATCCCTGCCAGTTTAGAGATTCCTTTAGCTACTTGATGAAGGGTTAACGTTATCGAAGACACTTAATCCAATTCTGAGCGTCAACGGTCGTTAATCAGTATATAACCCAACTAAATGAGATGGGGTCGAATCCCACAGGGAGCGGTACATGTATAAGATTTAATTGGGAAGTATGAACATGGTCAAATCAGTCATAGGAATAAAAATTATCGAATAAAAACATCATTCAAATCAGGGGGTGACACGAATGTCAAATGGGGGTTTTGGTTTGAAATTATCAACTGCAAACATTGGCAAACAATATGAAATAACAATAATGAAATGGGTTCTTAGGATGCGATAAATTAATAGGCTAATATAGACAAATGGGTGATGGCAACTATTAGAAAATAGCTAAATATTAGTGAGTAAGCTAGGATACAGAGGATATAAACTTTCTCTCGAACAATTTACCCCGAATCAAGTTGATTTCTCTCGAACATCAACAAGTATGCAAAATAAGAACAACCCACACCTTAGTCCATTCACTCTCTCTCGCTAAATGTGTGGGATTGTGTTTAGGATTCACTCTCTCGAGCTGAACCCATGTCAACCCAATACCCACAGACCATCAATCAATAAGTTTAGTTTCAAAACTTCTCCCTCGAGTAAGCCTAAAACACATGGGTAGAACTGCATTTGCAACTACAATTCTTAAATTAAACCACAATTAATGATTGAACTCACTTCTGAATAGCATTTAAACTAACAATTATCAATACCCATCAAATAAATCAGCCCATAATCACATAATCACACCCCAAGAATTGGGGTTTTAGCTAGACATCATAAAAAGGTAAAAATAGTTACCAAATTGATTATCCATCAACTGGGTAAGTGTAGATTCTTCCTTACAATTCTCCAATTCGAAGAATCTCAAAGACCCACTTCCAATTTCTCAAAAGTGAAAAACTTCAATTCTTCAAAGTTTAGGAAAAACTAGAGAAAACTTGTCTCAGTTCTAAAAATATAAGCTAATGATAAAATATTATGATATTCCATACTAAATTAAATGTTCAAAATTGTATTTATAGTCGCCAAGAATGTGTTGCAAAGAGTCACTCGACGAAGTAAGTCGGGCTCGCCGAACCACTCGATGAGCCGCATTTTGGTCATTTCTATCGCCGTTCTGCCTTGACATTCAGCATCTTCAAGGTCTGTAACGTTGGGCGATCCAATATTGCATCGCCGAACTACTCGGCAATCCGCCGACTGCTCCCTTATCTCGCTAACTTAGTTCTTTGTTTTAGGGCTTGGCACACTAGAACTTTAGGCGGTCAGTTTGCCATTTGGCGAGTCACCAAGTGGACTTGGCGATCACCAGGCTTACTTTTCTTCATTCCTTCTGCTCGCTTTGTTCCTTTTTACAAATTAGTATCCTTGCTTTGTTTCTCAATCCATATACCTGGAAATCAAGGGTTTTACACTAGTTATTGGCACAAAATAAGCATTTGAGGACACCAAATCTATATAAATAAAGCCCTAAATGAGTCCAAATCTCAGAATCATCACTACTAGCCCCGAAAATATTGTTAGAGAGGACGCAACTATTGAGTCTAAGCCGGAGACTGATGTGAAGGAGCTCAGAGTTAGAGACGCAACCATGTATGATGTTTTTTCAGATCTTGAGAGATCTATGGTTGAGATAGCTGTGCGGGCTTCTTTGAGAGAGACGTCTATGGTGATATCTAGTGGAGCTAAGGATGTTGCTGAGCTGGACACTGATTCCCAGACAGATGGAGTTACCGACATGCAGAGCTTACCTAGGCTTAGCCTGGCAGGATGAACCTCCTTACTCCATTTCTGTTACTTTTTATATTGTTTTATTATTTCTTTACATTTGAGGACAACTACTAGACTAGTTGGCGGGGTGATGTATTTCCATACCTACCTCTTTTGGGTTGTTTTGTGAATGTTGGATCGCATTTTGTGTTTTTATAAATATATATATATATATACATATACACACACACACACATATATAAACATAAAGTGTTGATCTATTGTGTTTGTCCTTTGTTTTGAATTGCAAAATGGTTTTGAACCGATTTTAAAAATTGCCACCTCTTGTGTGTTTGGAAGTGGTTGTTCTTTGCAATTTTGAGTGTCAGTTTTGGTCAATGCCGATGACTTGAATAGTGTTAGCAATTGAACGATACGATGAGGCAAATTGATTTACATAGGTCATATGTGAACTTATATAATCTCGTTGAGACTAGCCGGTTGATGAGTCGATCTCTTGTGATGATCATTGCACGCTAGCTGAAAATTATAGAGTCTGGTTTGATGATTGTGTCGTATGCCATGTGTGGAAAGGTTGTCTTGAACTATGTGCTTGATGATACCTAGAACTTACCTCGTTAGTTCGATTGATTAATGTAAGAAAGCGATGGAAATGATCTTAGGCACAATTTGTGAATAATGAACCAAAATTTGTTATTATACCTCTTTATGGCCACCTTGTGAGAGTGTGAACCTAGCTTGGCACCTTTTGAGCCTATTCTTTTCTTTGGAAGAAACTTGAACAACTTTGACCTTTTTGTCCCAACACCTATAACCTTCATGAAGTATTGGTTAATTTGAATAGCCAACTTAGGCTAAAAGCCTAAGTTGGGGGTGTGGTGAGAAAAAAAGGAAAATCAAGCAATGTGAAAAATCCGCCTTTGAAGGATCATGTTAAAAAAGATGGAACCCCTCCTTATATAAAAAAAAAGAGAAAGAAAAGAAAAAGATTGAAAAATAGAAGAGTTTGTGAAATAAAGTTTGTTAAAGGAGCAAAATAAATGGGGTATCCAATGAGTCATGTTTAAATGAATAATAGGGTGGGTTGTGAGCATCATAGAATGTGAAAGAGAAGGAGAAAAAGTGATTTGCAGGCCATACTTCATGAAGGTAGAAGTCAGTAAACCAAAATGACTAGACCATTGTACTCAGCCCCGTTACAAGCCTTGAAAGACCATTGCGATCTTGGGTAAGCTGAAAATAATGTTGATTGGAAAATAAGGGAAAGTCTATAGGTAGAGTCATGCATGTGTTCATCTTTGGGAGTGTGACAGTAGTATTTGATTCTGAAATTATAAATTGTTGATGAACTATGTGTGAGCATGGAATCATTCTTGGTGTGAGGGAATTTGAATGCTTTTGTTGAGCTTGAACTTGCATTTGAAGCAATCATTGTAAGCTTGAGTCCATTTGATAATGGTTAGTCACAACTTGAAACTTAGAGTGCACAATTGAACATTGTATGCGAAATTTGAACCTCTTGAATGCATTTGTGTTGAGTCTTTGGTAGTACTGTTTGTAGACATCCTTGCTGAACTAATTGATCTTGAGTTTTACTTAAGAACAAGAAAAATGTTAAGATGGGGGTGTTGATGAGTCTGATATTTTGACTCATTTAGGGCTTTGTTTTCATAGTTTTATTGTCCTCAATGCCTAATTTATGCTCTAAACTAATGTTAGTGTTGATTTGCAGCAATGAAAGCTAAGGAGCTTGGCAAGGACATTATCGGGTTAAAAGGAGCAAAAAAGCAGAAGAAGTTGAAAAAAGGCATTCCTAGTGATCGCCAAGATCACTCGGTGGTTCTTCGAGTGGATCTTCAGCTCGCCAAAAGTTCTAGCATGCCAGCCCTGGGGAAGAACCAACTTGGCGATGGACACAGAAAGTTGGTGGACCACCAAATGAATTGCCTAAAGTCATAGTTTCCTGAGGTTAAAGAGCCAAGGAAAATCGACGGTGGAATGGGACGATTGGTGCACCACCGACTTGGTCGCCCAATTCTTGGGGTGTGATCATGTGATTATTTGCTTTAATTAGCTTATGGGTATTGTTGTTTACTGATTTAAATGCTTATTTGAAGTGAGTTTAATTGATAGTTGTGTATTACTCTATGAATTGTAGTTGCAAATGCAATTCTAACTTAGTGTTTTGAGCTTGCTTGAGAAAGAAATTTTAGAGTTAATTGTTTTTAATTGATGATTGTAGTGATTGGGTTGTTGTGGGTTCATCTCAACAGAGTGAATCTTAACTTGATCCTACCTGCCTAGCTCGAGAGAGTAGATAAATTAAGGTATTGGGCTGCTTATAGTTTTATGCTTGTCGAGGTTCGAGAGAACTCGCCTGAATCGTAATAGTTGTTCGAGAGAAATATATTGCATCTATAGTCTAGCGTACCTACTGAGATTCAATAATTTTTAGTAAACCCCAATTACCCATATAGCGAAATTAGCCTATAGTCAATCACATCCTCGAGAATTCCTCTCTACTTAGTGATTCCCCTGTTTTCGTAATTGTTATAGTTGTTAATTGACAAACCAAATCCCCCAATCTGACATTCGTGTCAATCCCTTTGATTTATCTAGATGACTTCGATAATTTCTATTTCTATATCCTATTAGACCACATTTATAACTTCGTAATTGAATTCGAACTTGTACCGCTCCCTGTGGGTTCGACCCCAACTCTTTGTTGGGTTTTATACTATATTACGATCGCCTACACCTAGTATTGGATGATGTGTAGTTGAGCGTTTATCAGATTTCCTCACAATATACAATTATATATTTTTCCACTACATTATATGGAGATGAGTACTCATGAATCTCATTTCCAAATTGTGCACCATATTGGGCTCGAAGTGCTTCCACAACATGTGGACAATGTATTTTTTCAAGTACAGAACTCTACATGCACAATTTCTTCTTTGTAGATCGACAGTAGCAACATCACCATGATCAATATCACTATACTTATAGTTAGCAATTTGATGGGCCAATAACTTTTGTTGCCCAAGTTGACATACTTTGATATGCCTTTTTCAATTGCAAGAACAAATCAATTTTCCGAGTTCACCAACTCCATATGACTCTGGTGATATAAATGTGCAAATCTCCTGTTTATTTCATCAAATAGAGCAACAATGAGAAATTTTCTTTCAACATCAAACATTGCATTCACCGACTCCGCAATGTTTGACATCATAATATTATAGCTATACAACAACAAAAAAACTCAATCAGTAAAACATCAAATTACAATAAACTCAAATAAGACATGGAACAATATTGTACGTATTTCCCAGGCAGAATGCCTGGCTCCATGTGTGGAATCTGATACATTCAAGAGCTTCACTTGCCTTTGGTACCGAATCTCTTATTTGATTGAAAGGGTCATCGAACTTACCTTATGGTATGCCTTTGTTGCTTCACAAAAATGGGATACTACTGTCACAACTCAAAGTACACCGTAGAAGTGACATGATGAATAGAACTACGAGAGGTCCTAAACAAGTCACTTGACATAATAATGACGTGGAAAAATACAATTTAAGAGATAAAATAAAGACAAGCCATTCTAACATCATAAGAGTGGTTGATACGTAACCCATACACACGTACAAGTCTAAAACGAGAAGACAATAAAAGAACTGAAAACATCAATGATCTTGTCTTCAGTGTATGAGGACTCACCAATCTAAGGGATCTCATTCCATTAATGCAAGAATTTTATCAACTAAACATTAATCATGCTTAGATTTATCCCAAAACTATCTAAATACCATGTAAATACCAACAGAAGAACAATCTAAGATCGGTAAGTAGCCTACCTCAATGCGATCATGTGCGCTCCAAAGTCTACCAAACTGGATTTTTACCCTACCAAACCACCTCCGACCATTGCCAAGTTATCACATCAATGATCATGGCATCAAAACACAATAATTGAGAATTGGTCTAAAAACGAGACAAAATGGCATTGTGGAACCCTTACAAAGAAACACAAAATTGGTTCTGTCAATAGGTCCCAACCAGATCAAGGAACTTGTTCCCCCAAAACATGCACAATCTGAGCTTTAACTCACCCCAAACAGTTCATGAAATCACAAATTAAAGAAACCACCATTAAAGGGAAAAGGGAGTTTTTGGGATAAGAATATATTGTAACACCCCAAATTTTCTAAATGAAGACTCAAACCATTCTTGAATTGTGTATAAGGTCATATCGAGTGATTCTTAATTGTTCTTAGATTCAAATGTCCATTCATTAGTGTGGGAATGATTTTTGATATCGATTAAGGTCACTAAAATCCCCTAGCACAAAGTTGAGTTGAAAGCTTTCTTACTAATTAAGTTTTGACGTAAGATTCTACTTAGGTACACTTCAAATGACCATATCTCTCATCTCATAATGAACTATAGGTGACACATGACCTATCAAATTAAATGTCATTTATTCCTCTTTCCAACGCCACCAAGTTTGCCTCATTTAGAGTTTGGAGTAAAAAGTTATTCTCATTTTAATAAGGATGTGTCAAACAGACGAAGGTTCACAGACGGCTATACGGCCCGTGAAATGTTTCATGGACCGTGGAGCTTTAAACAGTCTGTGAAACCTTCCTTTTAAGGCACTCCGTCAGTTTATAAGTTGGGGTCATTTTGATCTTTCGCCCATGTCATTTTTAATCTTATTCTAAGTCATTTTTTAGTGTTTTAACTTACTATATCATTCAACTAACTGGCTTTCATCAATCAAAATATTTAATTATTTAGAAATTCTCTTTCAACTCACCTAGAGATCCTCTTCTTTAACAAGAACCCTAAAACCTTCAAGTCAAAAATACAAGATACAAAGAGAAACCTTCAACCTTAGGTTTTCCCATGTTCTTCCACTCTAAGAATTTCATAAAAGAGTTTATTTTTATTAAGAGACATCACCAAGATTCCAAGATCAAAGGTTTCCTACCAAAAAAATAATGTTCTTCCACAAGATCAAGATAAAATCAAGTCTCCACAAAAAATTTCTGTCTAATAGCTTCATAACCAGGTATGTAAGGCTATCATAGTAATGGACTGAGTTCGTCCTCATGCCCTAAATCTACATTCTATCAGTAAAAGAGCAATCTAAGGTTCTATCCTTAGTTTTTAGTATTGTTGAGATGAGTTTGAAGTTGACTTCTGATTTCTTGATTTCTAATCTTGAGTTTATATTCCTAATTATTGAGTTGTTGTATATTATGCATTGAGATTGTTCAGTTGATTGTTCATGTTTACTTTTCAGCATGAACCCTATTCATGAGTATTCATTGAGTTCTTTTTGAGGATCTTTCAAGCAAATATAATCATTTTAAATTGATTTTTTGAGAAACCAAAGAGGATTCTTGAGAAAGAGTTCTAAAAATGATTTGAGAAAGAGTACAAAGGAACTATGTAGTCCCAAATGTATTATTTGTTACATTGAGAAAGAGAAACTTTGATTTCTCAATGAGCTTATGAGTTCAGAGATACTTCAGAGCATTACCTCAAAACAGAGAAAGAGTATATTTTATACATTTGATCATGAGTATATATTTATTGGGAGTAGTATTGAGCATCGATATGGGGATGAGTTCAGAAAACTCAAATTCTTCCTAAACCATGTCTGCCAACATGGGTAATGGATCATACTTTTTAGATGAATACTTATTGCTTAGTTGATCCACATAGTTGAAAGGTTCTATACCATGGCACGATAAAGGACAGTTCTGACAGCGTGGGCTAGACGTTGTATCATCACGTAGCTCATAGTAATGGTTATCGGTTAGAGAATTTTCCAAATAGAGTTAAAGTGTATTTTTACTATAACACTTATTATGTTAAGTTTCATAGATGAGTAAGTATTTTTGTAAAGTTTAAATATTTCATTCCTTTAATTATTTACATTCAGTTGAGTTTATGTTTTATCTATTGCGGTCCTTTCATTCAGTTATTTCGCTTCAGCTATATTACATACTCGTACATTCAAATGTATTTATGTCATTCGACCTGCATTTTTTTTATGATGCAGATACAGGTGTTCAGGATCATTAATAGGCACTTTGTTGACATCACTCCACACTTTAGTTAGCTTTTGGCGAGCCTCATTGTATTTCAGAGGACTTCACATTTACTTTCTATTTAGTAGTTTTGAGATGTCATGGGCCTTGTCCTGACATCCTTCCATAATAGTAGAGGCTTCATAGATAGACAGAGTCGAGGTGTCTCTCAGTATTTACTTTCTTTTGAGTTGTTTTACATTTTATAAGTATTGCTATTGAATATTTTCCAGACGTTATGAGTTAAGTATTTGAGTAATTATGTTTTAAGCCTATTATTGCTCGAATTAGTTTTTCGCTTGTAGTCAGCCAGGATGACGGTTCGCTTGGGGACCAACAATGGTTCTCGAGTGTCAGGCAAACCTAGGGCGTAGGCTCGGGTCGTGACAATTATCACAATAACGAGTTCCCAATGTTCTCCCAATGACCCCAACGCAAATTTCCAACACTATCAACAAATCCCACCAAGAATGATGTAACACCATATATCCTACACATACCAGATTGCAGATTTCAGATTTCAGAAGCTAGAGGTGCCACCGACGGGAACCATATACGAACCGTAGGGTGACCCACGGTCCATATTGGTGGTTCGTGGAAGGTCACCTGCAGCCCTCCCTAAAAAGTCATAAAATTTTGGCCAAGTGTCAACCCATGGCCAGACCTACAGACCGTACGTTAGGCCACGGACCATGGTCCCAGCTTTCAACCCCCAAAACTCTATTGATGATTGACAAGCACGGACCGTCAGTCGATCGACGGTCCGTCGGTTCCATCCGTCGGTGACCCCGATAGAAGTTAAGTCATGGGTCTTTAGGTTTTTTCCTTATACGTTGGACCCCTAAACTACGTGGTTTTGGTCAATTTTAGCCTAGAAACATAACTAGAACTTACCTAAGTCAGATCATACATCAAAACTTCGAAAAATTAGAGCGTAAGAGGAAAGAGAGGTCAATAACCCTAGTTCAAGAACGCAGCAAGGTTCCATTAGTTCCAGAGCCAAAATCGAAAGATTTCTCCCTGGAATTCAACACCAGGTATGTGAGATTTCACTAGTGGGTTCCTTTCACCCATTAGGTCCCTAGATTTTAGTCAGAACCTTGATTCTCTTAATGTTATTTAGACTTAAGGTTTCTTGAATGTTACAAATGTTGGGTTTTAACTATTTGAATGATCCAAATTGTATTATCATGAATACAGTATCGTTATTGCCCAGGTTCATTCATAAACTCAGAACCCTAGCTATGTAGTTTTTTTAGTTCATGAATTACACATGCTAGGCTAGTTAATTCAGTTATATATAAACATGCCTCAGTTTCAAATGCATTATTATCAGCATATTAATATTGCATTCTCAGTTTGCATGTCAGTATTTTGAGCTATCCAGTATTACAACATTTCAGTGATAAAGTGTTAATTACTTAATCATATGGGAAGCTTAATACCGAGTGGACTAGGTTCAATCACCCTCAAGTCCCAAAACTACGTGCCCCATATGTTGTAAGTCCCCTTTGTAGGAATTATTTTAGTGATCACGCCAGCATGCCTCTATACCTCTGGCAGGGTATATTGGGTCCTCTCGATGGGGTGTATACATCAGACTCCACATTTAGCTCATGTGGTTTTATGTCGGTTATTAGTAGCTCCCTTATAGCTCATTCAGATTATATTGCATTGACCATGTTATCAGTATAGTTCAGTATTCAGTCTCAGCATGTTATAACTTGGTCATTGCATTCAGTTTAGCCATCTTCAGTATTTCCAGTATCATTATCATGTTCAGATTATATTATTGCTTTATTGCTTGTTCAGTTATGTTATTATTCAGTGTTATTCTATCATGCATGCTCAGTACCTTTCAAGTACTGATGCATACTCTACGCTACATCTTCTCGTGATATAGGGTAAGGTCCTTAGCAATCAGATCACGCATTGATCTGTTCCCGATCTTCAGTTCAGCAGCATCAGTGGTGAGTCCTCATTCTTTGAGGGCTAGTGACATGACTATCCTTCTTGCTTTTAGTTTCAGTTTTGCTAGATCTAGCTGGGGAATGTCCCAGTATTTCTAGTCAGTAGAGGCTTTAATTCAGACATAGTTTCAGTTTTAGTGTTCGAGTTTGACTTTTCATTTGTATTCAAACTCTCAATTTCATAAATTCTGATTTAGCATATGGGTATTCCCATCATTTAAGATTCTTATATGAATTAGCTTCCACATAGTGTTTATTTATTCAGTTTACTTGAGTATGCTTATGATATGCCAACAGGGTTAGCTTGGGGTCACTCGTGATCCTATGTCCCGTGTTCGCGTCCAGGGGGTGGCCTCAGGGTGTGAAAAACTTGGTATCAAAGCACTGGGTTTAAGTGTCCTAGGTTTTTGAAAAGCTGCACTAAGTAGAGTCTTTTTCATGGGTGTGAAGTGCACCACATCTAATGAAGGGAAGGCTATGAAGTGTTTTAGGAAAAAAATCACTCTCTTTGTTAATCTTATCGTGCGTTGGTATGATCTCCTTTCTAATCCATCGTTATGTGCTTAAGATCATGCCTCCTCGTAGAGCTTACGCATGGAATGCTAATGCATGCAATTCTAACGCAGTTCCTCTAGTCCCAGTTCATGAGGTTTCAAATGCAGAGTTTCGAAATGCCATTCAACTTTTGGCCCAAAGTGTAGCTAACCAGAACAATCAGAAGGTTCTAGTTCCTGCAAATGCCAATGTTGGGACAACTGCAGCTAAAGTTCGTGATTTTTTTAGGATGAATCCGTCTGAGTTCTTAGGATTGCAGACTGGTGAGGATCCCCAAAACTTCATTGATAAGGTCAAGAAGATCTTTGGAGTTATGCAGGTAACTGGAATGATCGGGTTGAGTTGACATCTTACCAACTTAATGATGTAGCTCATATCTGGTATACTTAGTGGAAAGAGAACAGGGGTACAGATGCAACTCCTATTACTTGGGAATGCTTTAGTGAGACCTTTCTGGATAGGTTCTTCCCAAGAGAGTTGAGAGAGGCAAAAGCTCAAGAGTTTATGAATTTGAGGCAGGGTTCTATGATGGTCCAAGAGTATGGACTCAAGTTCACCCAACTCTCCAGGTATGCTCCTCACATGGTGGCCGATTCCAGGGCTCAAATGAACAAGTTCATGTATGGGATATCCGATCTTGTGAAAATAAAGTGTAGAAATGCTATGTTTCTAGAAGATATGAACATCTCTAGGCTCATGACTCATGCTCATCAGGTTGAGGGTGATAAGCTTAGGGAACAGGCCAAGGAGAATAAGATGGCTATGACCGGCAACTATGACTATTCTCAACAAAAATACGGTGGTAGTAATCACTCGCAGTTTTAGTAGAAGTCATCAACTCCAACACCTTCATCAGCTAGTGTTCCATCCTCCAAGTTCTGAAATAATCAGAAAGGTAAGGCATTAAGCTCCAAGTCGCAAGGTAGTATTTCAGTTAGCAGAACCTACCCAACTTGCCCTAAGTGTGGTAAGAATTATCCGGGAGAATGTCTTGAAGGAAAAAAATGATGCTTTGGGTGTGGTCAGTCTGGTCACAGGTTGAAAGATTGTCCTTCTAAGAAGGGTCAAGAAGGTAACAATGGTAGAGCTCAGTCCACAACTTCAGCAGCACTAGTAGGTCGCCCGATTCAGCAGGGTAACTCATCTGGTACAGGTGGCGGTCAGCGCTAAAATAAATTGTAATCTCACTAGGATCAGGAAGATTCTCCTGATGTAGTCACTGGTACGTTACAAGTCTTTGACTTAGATATTTATGCATTGCTAGATCCAGGGGCTACTCTTTCCTTTGTAACTCCTTATATAGCAATCAAATTCAATGTTAGTCCAGAAACTCTTTCAGAACCTTTCTCAGTCTCTACTCCAGTCGGTGACCCAGTTATAGCTAGACGGGTATACAAAAATTGTCCTATCACAGTTTCCCAAAATGTCACCTCAACAGATCTTGTAGAGTTAGAAATGGTAGACTTTGATGTCATTCTAGGCATGGATTGGTTACATTCATGTTATGCCTCAGTCGATTGTAGAACTAGGATTGTTTATTTTTAGTTTCCAAACGAACCAATCTTAGAATGGAAGGGGTCGATTCATTTCTTACCTTAAGGCTAGAAATATGATCTCTAAGGGTTATCTCTATCATCTAGTTCAGGTTAAGGATTCTAGCTCTGAGACCCCAACTTTTGAGTCAGTTCCAGTAGTCAATGAGTTTCCAGAAATGTTTCCAGAAGATCTTCCCGGAGTTTCTCCCGAAAGGGAAATCGACTTGGAATTGATATCCTTCCAGATAACCAGCCTATCTATTCCTCCTTACAGAATAGCTCCAGCCGAGCTTAAGGAATTGAAAGAGTAGTTGAAAGACCTTCTAGATAAGGGCTTCATCAGACCTAGTATTTCCCCATGGGGTGCGCCAGTATAGTTCGTGAAGAAGAAAAATAGTTCTCTCAGAATGTGCATTGGCTATGGGCAGTTGAACAAAGTCACAATGAAGAATAAGTATCCCATCCCCAGGATTGATGGCTTGTTTGACCAACTTTGAGGTGCTAGTCATTTCTCAAAGATAGACCTCAGATCGGGTTATCATCAGCTCAAAGTCAGAGATAGTGACATTTCGAAGACAACCTTCAGAACTTGGTATGGTCATTATGAATTCATCGTTATGTCATTTGGACTAACCAATGCTCCTGCAGCTTTCATGGATTTGATGAACATGGTGTTCAAGCGATACTTGGACTTGTTCGTTATCGTCTTTATTGATGATATCATCATTTACTCTAGGAATGAGGAAGAACATGCGAGTCATTTGAGTGTTGTCCTGCAAACTCTCAGAGATCACCAGTTATTCGCTAAGTTTAGCAAATGTGAGTTTTGGTTGCAATTTGTTGCTTTCCTTGGTCATATTATGTCTAGCGAAGGAATCCGAGTGGATTCTCAGAAAATAGAAGTAATGAAACAATGGCCTAGACCTACCTCTCCTACAGATATCAGGAGTTTCTTGGGTCTAGCGGGTTATTACAGAAGGTTCGTGGAAGGATTTTCATCCATAGCCTCTCCATTGACTAAGTTAACTCAGAAAAAGGTTAAGTTTCAGGGGTCATATGATTGTGAGAAAAGCTTTGCAGAACTGAAAACTAGGTTGACTACAACTCCTGTTTTGACTCTACTAGAGGGTTCAAATGGTTATCTTATCTATTGGGATGCATCCAGAGTCGGCCTAGGTTGTGTGTTGATGCAGCGAGTTAAGGTTATAGCTTATGCTTCAGGACAACTCAAGGCACATGAGAATAATTATCCAACTCATGACCTCGAGCTTGCAACGGTGGTGTTTGCACTTAAGATTTGGAGGCATTACTTGTATGGTGTTCACGTAGATGTGTTCACAGACCATAAGAGCCTTCAGTATATGTTCACCCAAAAGAGTTGAATCTTTGCAGAGGAGATGGCTTGAGTTCCTCAAGGATTATGGTAAGGCCAATGTAGTAACATATGCTCTTAGTAGACTATCTATGGGTAGTGTTGCACATGTAGAGGAAGAAAGAAAGTAACTAGCAAAAGAGGTTCACAGGCTTGCTCGGTTGGATGTTCGCCTTATGAGCATATCAAATGGTGGTGTAACAGTTCAGAATGGATCAGAATCTTCATTGGTAGTGGAGGATAAGGAAAAGCAAGATAGTGATCCGGTATTGCTTCAACTTAAGGGTGAAGTTCATCAGCAGAGAGTTGAGGTTTTCTACCAAGGTAGAGATGGTGTACTTCGCAATCAGGGTCGATTATGTGTTCCTAAGGTGGGTGAGTTGAGACAGAAAATTCTTGCAGAAGCCCATAACTCCAGATATTCTATTCATCCCGGTGCCACTAAGATGTACCGTGATCTACGGGAAGTCTTTTGGTGGAATGGTATGAAAAGGGATATAGCGGATTTTGTGGGTAAGTGCCCCAATTGTCAGCAAGTCAAGGTAGAACATCAGAAACCAGGAGGTATGACTCAAGAGATCGACATTCCTACTTGGAAGTGGGAAGTGATCAACATGGACTTCATCACAGGTTTACCTCGTACTCGCAGACATCATGACTCCATTTAGGTGCACGCTTTTTGGCTGTGAATACTATAGATTCGATGGTGGACTATACCAAGCTTTTCATTAATGATATAGTCAGGTTGCATGGGGTTCCTTTGTCTATCATCTCATATAGAGGTCCTCAGTTTACCTCTCATTTCTGGTAATCGTTTCAAAAGGGTCTTGGTACTCAGGTTAATCTTAGCACATCATTTCATCCACAGATGGATGGTCAGGCAGAGCATACCATTCAGACCTTAGAGGACATGTTGAGAGCTTGTGTGATCAATTTCAAGGGTATTTGGGATGATCACCTTCCTCTTATAGAGTTCGCTTACAATAATAGTTACCATTCCATCATTTAGATGGCCCCTTATGAGGCATTATATGGGCGTAGGTGTAGATCTCCAGTTGGTTGGTTTGAAGTAGGTGAAGCATCCTTGATAGGGATAGATTCAGTTCATGATGCTGTGGAGAAAGGGAAACTCATCAGAGATAGCCCAGAGTCGCCAGAAGTCTTATTTAGATGTGAGGAGAAGGGAATTAGAGTTCCCAATTGATGATTGGGTTTTCCTGAAAGTGTCACCTATAAAGGGGGTGATTATATTTGGAATGAAAGGGAAGCTCGGTCCTAGGTATGTAGGCCATTACAAGATCTTGAAAAGGGTAGGTAAAGTGGCTTATGAGTTAGAGTTGCCAACAGAACTAGAATCAGTGCATCCGGTTTTTCACATTTCGTTGCTGAAGAAGTGTGTGGGTGATCCAACATCTATAATACCCTTAGAAAGTGTGGCTGTGAAGGATAGTCTCACTTATGAAGATGTACCAATAGAAATCCTTGATCGTCAAGGTTTTGTGGAGGAGTCAGTTTGTAGAGGGAGCTACTTGGGAAGCAGAAGCATCCATGAAGGTCAAGCATCCTCACCTCTTTCCTTTCGATTCTACTCTAGCTTGAGGTAATAGTTCCTCTTCAATTTTTTCAGTCATTCATGCATAGTTTCAGTCTTAACATCATGTTCCTTCAGTTTGTACTTGCATTTTCAGCGTATTTGCATGTTCTTGGAACTTAGTTCAGTCAGAAAATCAGTTACCTGTGTTTATGGTGGGGGTTACAGCTCTTTCCCTCCATTACATCTAGTTTATGGTGGGGGTTTCATGAATGTTAGAATTGTTGGGTTTTATTTGTTAGAATGATCCAAATCGTATTATCATGAATTCAATATCGTTATTGCCCAGGTTCATGCATAAACTCAGAACCCTAGCTATGTAGTTCTTTTAGTTCATTAATTACACATGCTAGGCCCATTAATTCAGTTATATATAAACATGCCTCAGTTTCAAATGCATTATTATCAACATATTAATGTTGCATTCTCACTTTGCATGTCAGTATTTTGAGCTATCCAGTATTACAACATTTTAGTCATAAAGTGTTAATTACTTAATCATATGGGAAGCTTAATACCGAGTGGACTAGGTTTAGTTACCCTCAAGTCCCAAAACTACGTGCCCCTTATGTTGTAAGTCCTCTTTATGGGCATCATTTTAGTGATCACGCCAACATGCCTCTATACCTTTGGCAGGGTATATTGGGTCCTCTCGATGGGGTGTATACATCAGACTCCACATTTAGCTCATGAGGTTTTATGTCGGTTATTAGTAGCTCCCTTACAGTTCATTCAGATTATATTGCATTGACCATGTTATCAGTATAGTTCAGTATTCTGTCTTAGCATGTTATAGCTTGGTCATTGCATTCAGTTTAGCCATCTCAATATTTCCAGTATCCTTATCATGTTCAGATTATATTATTGCTTTATTGCTTGTTCAGTTATGTTATTATTCAGTGTTATTCTATCATGCATGCTCAGTACCTTTCAAGTACTGACACATATTATGCTCTACATCTTCTCGTGATGTAGGTTCAGGTCCTCAGCAGTCAGATCACGCATAAATCGGTTCCCGATTTTCAGTTCAACAGCAACAATGGTGAGTCCTTATTCTTTGAGGGCTAGTGACATAATTATCCTTCTTGCTTTTAGTCTTAGTTTTTATAGATCTAGCTGGGTCATGTCCCAACATTTCTAGTCAGTAGAGGCTTTATTTTAGACATAGTTTCAACATTAGTGTTAGAGTTTGACTTTTCATTTGTATTCAAACTCTGAGTTTCATATATTCTGATTTAGCATATGGGTATTTCCCATCATTTCAGATTCTTATATGATATTGCTTCCGCACAGTTTTTATTTATTCAGTTTACTTGAGTATACTTATGATATGCCAGCAGGGTTAGCTTGGGGTCACTCGTGATCCTAGATCCAGTGTCCGCATGTAGAGGGTAGCCTCGGGGTGTGACAAATGAGCTCAATTAAAGCTCAAATGACTAAGAAATCATGTTTTGAACTCGACATGCGAACGTGAGACCTTGTCCGTGATCGCATGGGTTAGGGTCCCAACTCTCCACGAACGTGTGGCCAGGCCTTGAATGCGACTCAAGGCCCCCAAATGCAAATATAAAATGTGGTGCACCAACAAAGGCTGTACCAGCTCAAGTTGGAATTGGTAAATTGCCCTACAAGGTTGTAGAGGATTCGTTCGAACCCTGTGCATGCAAATAAATAGGGCTACCCCACTAAATTTAACATTCGACACTTAACAGAGATGCTGAAAGTTCCATCGAAGGTCGTCTCGATAAAAATTGGTTCCTACATCCAAGGTTCTATTTTAGAAATGAGCCATAAGGTTGCGCAAAATAAGTTAAGAAGCATCGGGACCCGAACCAAAGGTCCACCTAGACCAAACTCAACGCTCCAGAGCTCATGGAATCAACATAATTGCATTGTGAGGTCATTTACATAATGTCTTACCAAAGTCAACTGTACAAACTTCAAAAACTCTAAAACATAGAAATCCGCATAACAACCAAGCGAACGACTAGGTGATCAAACTGTATGTCCGAACAAGTCACAAATGAGTTGGTGTGGCAATAAGAAAGCTCTAAATGTCAAAAATACCACAAAAGAGAGAAATAACCTGTCATTACATAATGGAATAAACGTTGATCATGTTCCCTCTTTTAGGGCATGACAAAAAATATTATTTTTCCTTGAATGGAAAATAAAATACAGTAAAACTATACTAAATTAATAATCTCTCAAAGATAATATTTTTCTCCGGTCCCGACTTGGGCCAATGGAAAAAATCACTCATTTTGATAAGATAATACGATAATATATTTTTAGAAGACCCCTATATAAATATATGGTCCCATTAATATTATAAATTAATAATTCTTTAATAGTACAAAAATATATCTAAGACAATTTAGTGAAATGTGATTCTATTGTATATTTTTATTAAAATTCAAATCTAGTTGAAACTCCTCTCTAACTTTTCTTATTGCATCCAAAAGTTAGAGTGTTGCCACGATTACAAATCTTTTTGAGTGCATGTCGAATGATCTATTTTGTACTCACATAATGTTTTACGCTTTTTATTTGTCATTGTTGATTTTGTGATACATTTTAAATGAGAAGCCCTTTTTGGATATGGTTTCAAGAAATTTCTTATGTTGTTTATATAGTTTATTCTCTCACCGTCATACATAAAATGTTTTTAGTACAGATACAATGAATAATATTTGATTATTACAAAACAATGAACATTATGTATAATGAATTTATTTATACAATGAATCATTTAATAAAAAAATATATTACAATGAATCATACACACATTGTAATTTATGTATAATGAATATTTTTTTACGAATTCAATTAATATGATACACAATTTAGTGAGACACAACGATTTTGATGTATTTATTATACTTTATGTATAATAAATTTATTTATTTATTTATGTGAATTCAATAAATATGATACACAAATTAGTAAGATACAATTATTTTGATGTAATTAAAATTGACCTTCATTGAATCTAAAAACACTCTTTAAATTAATAAATATTAATTTATCAATTAAATAATATCTCTACAAAATAATAATATTTCATGGTCCCAACTATATTAATTTAGTGAGGTTTTATTGTAACTATTTAGAAAAGTCATATTTATATGATTATAAATGGTAAAATATTAAAAACAAATTGTAATTGCATTACCGATTGATCTCTTTAGCCTTAGATGGTTATTTCAAATGCATAAATAAGAAAATTATTGATTATTAATAAATATTTTCTTTCAATATAAGAAAGTCAAAATTATATAACTATGAATGGTAAAATATTAAAAGCATATCATGATTGAATGACTAAAAGGTAAAAGTATTAAAACATTATCATATTGGACTAGATATTGTGTAGGAGTCTAAAATGGTAATGTCATTATCAATTGATCATTTTAAGTCTTAGATGATTATTTCAAATCCCTAAAATGGAAAATTACTGATGATACTAATACTTTGCTCTCTCAATTATAAATTTTTTTTTTTATTCTTGTAAATATAGAAAAGTCATAATTATATGATTATGCATTGTAAAATATTAAAATTATACCATGTTTGTATGATTAAAATAGGTAAAAATATTAAAATAATATCAAACTTGACTAGATACTATTTATAAGTTTAAAATAGTAATGTCATTACTAATTGATCATTAATCTCAGATGATTACATAAAATACCTAAATAAGAAAATTATTGCGAGAAATTATATTCTGATCACTCAATTATTAATAAATTTTAATTTTAGTCCTTGTATTGTATGAATAGGCATATTTAACATGTGATTAATTCAAATGTGTGTCTTTAATCCTCTTATGTAGAAAATGTGTTATATTTGGGCTCTTCATAAGAAAAATTACCTTGAAAAATGTAGTATCATTACAAGCCTAACATCACACATGAGTAATTAAATTATAGAACGATTAATAATTGACGAGTTAAAAAAGCACATTTGAAATGATTGAAGGTTTAATGTGTTTATACATATAACGCAAGAACTAAAACAAAAATTCATCAATAATTAATAGACTAGAAGTACTCTTGACTTCACACTACCATAAAATTCGAGATATCATCTGACAATTCCAAAAACTTTACTGCACCAGTTATATGTAACTTATATATACTAGAGGTGTATGTATATGAATATTTCAGACAATATTTTTCCGAACAAACATACATTTTGGGTATTTGATTAATTTAATTTTGAAAATTATTTTTTTCCAAAAAACAATGAAAAAATTACAATGACATCTCTTATTTTTTATAAGTGAGTTATCTTTGTTTTCTTAATTCTTGACTCAAATATCATGACCTACTTCAATAAGTACAATAGTGTTAACCTTTAATTAATAAATTTATCATCAATCTATAAGTTTCATAGTTTTACCTATGGAATGCACCACTAAAACATATAAAAAAATATTTTTGAAATATGACCCAAAAATATTTTTTAAGAATATATTAACATATTTTGTAGAACATATTTTTTATAGAGAAAATTTTCTACCAAATGTTATCATGCAACAAGTTAATCATTTGAATTTTCTAACTCTAAAAATAATCATGGAATATGAATTTTAAAATTTTAAAATTTTTAAAGAAAAATATAACAATTTTCTTAGAATCAGATTATGATAATTAGTTAATTTAATATTTTAACTAAAACGTCTCAATAAATTGAATTTTTTTTGATGGGCTCTAGTAACAATTCATGTTTGACATCTATAAAAGCCACACACCTTTACACACTTTATGTATTCTACTCCTAGAGAGAGTGATTTTTATATTTGAGTATCAAATATGGATAGAAAAAGGCTTAGAAATACTAGGCACCGTAGTGAAAATGTAAGGAACTCCCTTCTCGATAAAAGAGCAACAAGCTTATTTAAGAAAGCAAAAGAATTTTCTATTTTATGTGATGTAGATGTTGCTATAATTATTTTTAGCACAGGAGAAATCCAACCCATTGTTTGGAAATCTACAAATTTGGCTAAGGAGGTATTAGTGAGGTATTCAAAGTTTCCTGAGGAGGAAAGAATTAAAAAGTTAATGAAACATGAAACATATCTTTCAAACAAAGTGAAAGAGAAACAAGAAAAAATTAGAAAAAAATGAATGAGGAGAAGGAAATGGAAATCCTCTTCAATCAACTTGTAATGGGAAAGAGTATCGTTGAACTTACTGCTAGAGAAATTCAAGGTCTATTAAAGTTTTCAAATACTTATAAGATAGCTAAACTTCATGGGATAAAGGAAAAAGTCAATCAACAACCTCAGTCTTCTCAACCTCAAAATTCTCCCTCAAACTTCAAGATCACAAACGAAAATGTTACACAATTACCAAATTCAATGAATGATTTAATCAATGACATGTGGTTTGTTGAGACTATGGCTAATAATGACAATTCTTTTGGCTTAGGGAATGGAAACAATATCGAGTTTGCACCAACTAAAGACGATGACATCAGTGGTGGAGATAATGGACATTCCAAGGACCTCGATTGATAGTGTAATGCTTATGTTGTTCTATCATTATTTTTGTGGTGTTTTCTTAAGAGTTTTTTGTTGTTTTATTTCATTTTCAAATCCATTTTGTGATTTTGTATTTTTATTTCAGTTATTTATGAAGGTTCTATTTTTGTTGGAAAAGTGAATATATTCGTTTAGCAATTTGTTTATATTTGATACTGAACGTATTTCATGTGTATGCTTAAGTCTTAATGTAGAATCTAGCTATTTGAAAGAACTAGAAAGACCTAGAATTGGTAATAGTCATTTTAGGAAAGAATGAAAAATCTGGAAAATTGGCAAGTTAAGTTAAGTTTGAGTTTTTGGGTCAACTTCAAATGACCATAATTCCTAGATCAAGATGATTTAAGTGTGCTTCCAAATACCGTAGGAAATATCTTGAAATTATCTTTCCAAAGCCGCCAAGTTTGTGCGATTCCAAGTTTGTATGAGTGAGATATGCCCATTCGAAGTTGGGTTGTTCAAATAAGGAAAGTCTAATCCAGATTTTGGAAGGGTAGTTTGGTCTTTTCCTTACCCAATTATTTTATTTCATTTTTAGGAGTTTAATTGGGGTTTAATCAGAATTATATCAGTTTAAACAATTGGAAATTCATGCTAGGGCTTGGAGAAAAGAGAAAAGAGGAGAAAGGAGAAGAAAAGTCAAGATTCATCAAGATCATGCAATTTTGGTTGTGGATTTCGCCAAAGATTCAATCCTACGAGGTATGTGAGACTTTCATAACATTGGGTTCGTTCTCCCACGCTCCAATCATGTTTGTTTCAGTGAAATTCATTTCTAGAAAGTTGATAGTATGATGTTCTTGAAGTTTGCTTTAGTTCTTGAGATTTGATGGGATTGTGGAGTTCTTGCTGGAATCATGTTGATTTAAGAGTTGTTTTGAGTTAGATTCTTGTGTATATATAATGGGTATTTTAATCTATAGAGGGATTGAGAAGAGGAATCGGATTTAGGCGAATTGGGGTGAGAAAACGAAGAAGGAAAAAGTCGAGCAGGTCCAGTGCACAAAAATCACCTCCGCATCGCGGAGTAGACACAGACTCCTCTGTTTCAAAAATAAATTTTGCGATAAAAATGTAAATGCATCTCCGCATCGCAGACTTGTTTCCAGACAGTGGTTTCTTGATCGTTTCTTATGTTTAACTATCTAAAAACATTCCTAAACACCATGAGATCTTTCCTATCACAAATCACAATCCTTGAATTCATAAATTCAATTCAAGGAAAGTTAAGAGTTAAGTCAAGAGAAGTTCATAGAGGTTTTCAAAAGTCTTTTACAAACCTTTTAACTTTGTTTTAAGACTTAAGTTTTGAGTTGAGTAAAGAGTAAGAGTAGAGTTCATTTCTTCAAAGATTATACGGGAACTAAGTATTCCCAAGAGTTAAAATGTTCACATTTGAGCAAGAAAGGAAACACCGATTTCCAAGAGAGATTTTAAGCTAAGTTTTGAGTAATTATCTCAAACCAAAGAAAGAGTTTTGTTTTAAAAACATATGAGCTGAGTATATTTTGGGAGTAGTATTGAGCAGCGATATGGGGACGCGAGTTCATAATAATTCAGGTCTCCATAAACCATGTAACCATCATGGGTAGAAAGGATCATACTTTTTAGATGATTCCTTAGTGCTTTTTAGCATATACTAGTGGATCCACTTAGTTAAGGCGTTCTATGTGACAACAGAGTATAGGACAGTTCCGGCAGCGTGAGCAAGACGATGTATCATCACTTAGGCTCATAGTGGTGTTTGTCGGTTAGAGAAACTCCCACAGTATTATATTACTTTCTATGTAATTGAGTTTCTATTGTATTTTCTTTAATACATTGAGTTATCACCTACTATTTTAAATGCTTTGTATAAATTGCACTATTATTGTTGTTTTTACCTTGTATTTGAGTTGAGTTATTTATGAGTTGAGTAAATCCAAGGTAAGTGTTCTTTTCAAATTCCTTTCAAGCTTATGTATTGTTTAGTATTCCTCTCGCATATTCGTATATTCAATGTACTGATGTCATTTGGCCTGCATCATTTTATGATGCAGACACAGGTAACCAGAATCAACATCCAGTGCCTCGTTGATCCAATGAGCACTCAGAGTCAGTTGGTGAGCCTCCTTGCTTTCCGGAGGACCCCTTTTATCATTTGATTTAGTACTTTAGTTGTTAGGATGATCGGGGTCTTGTCCTGACATCCCTCTTTATTTTAGAGGCTTCATAGACGAGTAGTTATAGTTCTTTAATCTTTCTGTTTTCAGTTGTATACATTAAGACTTAAGTTGCCATTTTGGCTAAACTTCATATCTCTTTAAGTTATTGAATGAGTTATATTTTGAGACTATTTCTTATGTTTAAGTCTTCCGCTGAGTAAGTAAGTCAGGCCAAAGGTTCGCTTAGGACCATCAATGGTTCTCAAGTGGCAGTCCCGCCCAGGGTGTAGGCTCGGGGAGTGACACTTAAAATTCTTACCCCACATTTAATTATTTATGAATCACCATATTAAAAGGCCTCTGTATGTATAAACTATCCAAAATAATTATTCAGATCTAAAAGATCACAATTTTCAGCTTTCACTCTTTCTCATTTTCACTCGTATATATCTTATTCTTATTCTTTAACCATTTACTATTCTCCCTCATTTTCTCTTATTCTTTTAACTTTCTCTATTCTTATTTTCCATCTCCTTCATATCCTCTATCACTTCATATCATTGAAATAATTTTGGGTTTGAAGTCATTGGTCAAGGTTGCTTAATCTGAATTGTTATAACAAAGTTTTATTCAAGATGATGAAATTCTAATAGAGATAGTGGATATAAGTTGTTTCAATGAGTTTTAATGGTTATTAATTAAAGAGAATTTTGTGTGATTGGAGTTGTGGTAATGGATGCAATTCAAAGAAAATAGAAAGTTGTTAGTGGCCTCATGATGAAGACTTGGCTATTATTCTAGTGTTTAAGTAATTCTAAAAAATTATTAGTTACTTGTTGAATTTGATTTGTTCAATTGTGGAATCATAGATTTTGTCACAAGTGTTTAATGCATAATCAATGAATAGTTGATATATTATTAGTGTTAACATTCATACTTTATTCAAATAAGGCGAAACGTCGTGGTGACCCAAAAAAATTAATCAATTAATTATATTAAAAGAATTATAAGGAAAAAAAGCAATTTAAAATGATTTGCCACCTAAATTTAGGAAAAATTAGGAAACCAATTAAATGATTTATGAAACCAATAGATTCTAGGTAAGGGTTCAATTTATTCTGAAGGGAAGATTCACGAACTTCAATGTATTGATGGATTGTTCACAAGGATGGAGGTTCGTAGGCTTATATTGGTGTCGAGGAGGGGGTTCCATGCCTTGCAGATCACATACGCACCTTGAAGGAGCTCCCAGTTGAGCAACACCATGCTTGTATGATAGCTTGGAGTGTGGGAGGCCTAACAAAGAGAGGAGGAGCCAATGAAGGAGTGCTCCATTCGGCAAGCTGGAGACCACTTTGGTGATTCGCCAAAGCCCTTGGGCGAGGGGTCCAAGATCGCCTAATAGCCCTAGGAGCTGCAGAGCAAGGCTGCTCATTCGGCAAAAAAGGATATCATTCGGCGCATTACCTTTTGACCCCCAAGACTGCCCAAATGGGAAAAACCAAGGGATGAGGCACATCTCCGACCAGTTGGCGACTCGCCAAGAGGATTGGGGGAGTTCGACTTAGCTCGCTCATTGGCGCATTTCGGGTCATTTTTGGACCCATCTATGTAATGATGCCTAAAACTATAAATAGGCCTTTAGGGGTTCATTTTAGGGTTAGACTATTTTGAATATTGATGAATGATGAATTGGATCTCCTTTGAGAGACTTGAGAGCTTGGTAAAGCTTTTGTTGAACCTTGTTTATAAACGGGGTTTCTTGGAGATTCAATTTCCTTGAGGTCTTCGTAAGAGATTTGGTGCTTGATTGTGGATTAATCGATTGAGGTCTTTAGGTTTAATATACCTTTAGGTTGCTTCTGATTTCCTTTTCTTGTGTCAATCTATTTATCCGGATTAGGTGCTTGTTAGGATCTAGATTGGAGGTTATTGGATTTAATACATCCTTTAGTTGCCAATTGTTTCTTATCTTGTGTCTCTTCTTCTATCTTTCTTGTTTTCCGCGGTTTATTGTGATTCTTCTTGTGAGAATTACATTATTTAGTATCAGAGCTTGGATTAGATTCGTTCATATGATTCTAGTCTTGTGTTTGTTACAAAAAAAATATGTTCAAAATCGTTGTTGTGAAAATTTCTGAAATGGGTTTGTTGATTTGTGTCTTGTTTAAAGTTCCCAAGATTTTCAACTCGTAACTACTCTACTTGTTGACTATTGGTTATTGAATTCACTTCTTTGTTAGTGCCTTTTCTTTGTGTGCTTTTATTCGTTTTTACTCCGTAGTTAGCTTCTCGATTCAAGTCCATTTGCTTAAATCGAGTCGTCCGTTCTTCTTGAAATTAAAATCTATTCTGACCAAGAGTAGAAATTGAGACCTTGTGATCATCTGAGTATAAGCAATCTTCAACATTAGCTGCGCCAATTTGAGAGGCAATCAAAGGTGTGTAAACATGAGAGATTGTGAGTTCATTTTATTAACGCCAACGTTGTTTGTTGTTTTTGTGAGTTGTCACTTTGTAGGTACAAAGAGTTAAAGAAGCATGTCCTTCATAGCCTCTGACCTATATGACTATGATATGGGAGATTATGATTGTGATGATGAGGGATATGAATGTGAGGATAATGGTGATTATGGGGGCTATGATGATTGCCATGATCAAGAGGCTGAATGAGAATGAGAGCTACTATTCCAGAGGAGAATGTGAGAAAAATGTTGAACACAGCTCTTGTGGTGAAGATAGAGGGGAAGAAGACTTTTGTGGTAACTCTTATGATGATGAAGGAGCATGTGAAAGGTCTTACTCTCACTCCGAGAGTGAAGATGGTTCTTATGATGATGCCGGAATATGTAACACTTCCCACTAGCAGGATGAAGGTAAGGTGAGGTATAATAATCTATAATATAAGAAGTTTGAGGAGCATTCCCCTAAGGCTTGTGAAGATTCGTATTCTTACTCCTGTGCTAATCCTTACCCGAGTCGAAGTAGTGTGTGTGGCTACACTAACTAAAGTCAAAGTCATCTGAGGGGAAGGAGAAAGTGTGCAATTCTAAAGTCTAAGGATACTGTATCATATATTTCTCATGGTAATGCACACTTATTGGATATGGGAACCAAGGCAAGTATGAGGGATGTGTCAAGGGTCTCCATACCAAAAGGATTGATTTTTTCTATCTTTGAATGAAGGCGTGATCCCAAGGCATATCTTGATTGGGAGTGGCAATGTGAGCAGACTTTCCAAACCCATGATTTGAGAGGTCAAGAGCCACCCTTGTATGCCCTTTTTCATTTGAAAGGTCTTGCATTGGGTTGGTGGACTCAAGAGGGAAGGCTCCAAACACTCCAAGTAAATACCCACCCATTGACAGAGGAAGAATTGAAGAGGCTGATGAGGTTCAGGTATGTACCAAAGGGGTACACAAAACTTTTCAATGTCGATCCGAGAAGACCAATTCTTAGGACAAAGGTTGGCATTTGTGGGGATTTGGGACTTGATCTTGTCATCGATGATGGGTACAATCTAAACTACATCACTCCAGATGTGGTAGCCTACTTGGGACTACCTCAACTACAAAGGACTTATCCATACACCATGGAGGGATCTAAGGTTACCGAACGGGTAAGACTCTCTTTCACACGCGGAAAATACTATGAGGAGTTTGGTGTGATATAATACCCAAGGCTTCTTGTTACTTAAGTTGGGGGCCAATTGGTTTACTGAACATGGGGTCCCAAACGAGCAGAATGGGTACAAGTGTGTTGTGGATCATTGGGGAACACCTCAATTTCCTCTTTCTAAGGTGAAAAATGAGAGACAAAAGATGAGAGGAGTTAAGGAAAAAGCCAAGGTGGCAACCTTAGAGTGGAAAAATGAGAGGTTGAGAGGAGTGAAGTGAGAGGGTTGCCACAATCTCAATCTAATAGTGTTGTTCATCCTTCACTTGGTAAGGCTTCTTATGTAGGTACAAGCATGAAAATGAGGGACACAAGTTCACACCAAAGAGCCTACAATCGAAGGTGTGATGGATGCACTAATGGGATGTTCCAACATCCAAGGTAAAAAAGACCTTTCTTATGGGCGTCAAGGTACAATAGCTAATCTTAACACTTTTAGCATTGCAAATGAACAAAGTGTGAGCGTTAGTTTGTCTTTAAGTGAGCCTATTGTTTCTTTACCATGTGTTGATAATATGCTTGTTGAGAATGTGGATACACTAGTTGATCTTATTGATGACCAAATTGATTCTTCTAGTAAGATCGATTTGTGTCCACTAGTGTTGACACCTATGCTTTGAATGCTAGTCATTATTTTGTAATGATTGTGTTGATCAACAGTTTCTGAGTGTAGTTACTGGTTGAGGGTTCTTTTAATGTGATTAAGCAACCTCAATTTGGTGGTACTAATGATAATGTTGATCATTGGAATATGAGTGACTCTTTAAGCATGTCTTTTGTGGATGATCCAATTGCTTGCTTTGCTCATAGAGATCATGTGCTTGAAAATGCTTCGAAAAATTATATATGTCTTTTTTAGGGTGAACTTGTATGTTTAAATTCTTCCCTAGTGGTTGATCATTCCCTTTTAAGTACAATATCTTATTTGAAGATGATGAAATCACTCTCATAGTGATGTACCTAGTGGTGTGAATTTGAGAGAAGTATAGTTCTTGATAGCTATACTTGTTATAGTAACCCACTATGGTGTGAGGCTTTCCTCCCAAAGATGGAAATCTCTTCTTGGAGGATGAGAGTACTCTTGTGGAGAAGGAATGTGATGAGGGGAAGGTGGTGTTTGTTTTCCTATTACTTCTTCTTCTTGGTATGTTTCATTCCTTGATAGTATGACCAATGCGTTTGAGCCTATTGGTAGTCATACACATGAAAACACCCTAGAGGAGGTTGATTTGCGAGAAACATTTCTCTATTACTTGTTTACATATGATGATGCTCATGCTGTTGAGTGAAGTATGTTGTCGGGAGGAACGAGTGCCCACCTGATAAAATGGAGGAGCACTTGATCCAGCTCTGTGGACCTTCTATCCTTTTGATCCTGGTGGATGCTTGAAGACATTTGAACTGATGGGAGTATCATCTTTTGGGTGGTATTCCCTTGTTGTTGAGAAGAATGACCATTGTCCTTGTTCTTCATTAGTGGGCTTAATAGCCATAACAATAGAAGATGTTTGGTTGTTCCTTGAGTTTGAGTCTCCTCAGTTAAATGTTATAAGTGCTAACCTTTGTACTACCCATCACGCTAAGAGGATAAGCTTTCTGCTTGTGACCTATATGGTTTTACAAGGTTTGGATTCGAGGACTCACTTTTATCTACTTGCATATGATCCTCATACTTGTGTGGGTTTCACATCTTATGTTAGTAGTGGTATAAATTGGGCAAATGAGAGTCTCCTTGACTCGATGTTATGCGACCCTTTTGTTGACACCCAATTTTGGACCTCCACAATATAAATTAATCATCGAGCTTCTTAAAATTCCAAACTATTTGAAATAATTGACTTTATAAAATTTCAAATTTTTCAAGTTAGTTTTATGTACTTTTGTCACTTTTTGAATTTTTAAAAATATATATATATAGCATTTAACATATTTTATAAATATTCGAAAACCATCTCAAAAATATTTTATTTTAATTAAATATTCGGTTAATTAGTTTAGTTTATATTTTTATATTTAAATCGATTTGTAATTAAGTTAATTATTTCATTTCGTTAAGTTTAAGAAACTCCTTAATTAATTTTATTTAAATTCATCTTAGATTTAGCCGAATTGGCAAATTAAATTCAATTCGGCTATATTGTGAATTCTATATAGCTATAATTGCAATTCATTTAGCCAATTTGTATTTGCAAATCTAACCCTTCCTATTACAAATTTTCACTACCATTTTGCCCCACCCTAAACCATTTGGGACAAGACCATTCTTGGGCCATTTTCTCCCAGCAACCAGCAGCCCAAAACCATTCCCTCAACCCAGCCCATTCCATTCAACAATAACATCAGCCATACAACTCCAACAGCAGCATACAGTTCCAAATCCAAAGAAACCCACTCCAACATTACATACGCACAACAACAATATCAACCGACCCACCCCTGCGTCGTCCTCTTCTTCCTTCGAAACCCAGAAACGGACAGCAAACCAGACGCCAAATCAGCCCAGAAAATCGACCCGAATCAAGCAACAGTACACAACTTAACATCCAACTACAACGTCCCTTTCGATTGGTACAATCGCAGCGAACAGAAAGCACGCGTTTTCCCTTTCCTCTTTCGGAGTAGGGCGAAAATTTCAAAAAAGGATGTCTTCCCTATTTGGTGAAAGAAATTTTAAGTTTGAATTCAAATGGGCCCTATTCTTATAAAAAATTTATCCATTTCCCCCCAATTTCGGCCTACTATAAAGGCTGCCCTCTTTTCATATGTCAAGGGGGGATTGGAGGAGACAAATTGAAAAAAAATTAGAGGAGGGAGGACGATTTTAGGCAAAAGAACATTGTTCTTATAACAGGAATTCACAAAACTTTGACACCTAATTTTGATTTTATTTTTTGTTCTTTTGAGCTCTTTTGTCGGAGCTCACCAGAGTTCAAGGGTGGTGGTGGAATCGTCTTCGGAGTCTCGAGTCCCGGAGTCGCTGCTCAAGAAAAGGTAATACTCTTGTTCTTGCTTTTCGTTCTTTCTTTCCTGATGGTGTGTGTTCCGTTTTGCCATTTTTTTAAGTAGTAATTTTCTTCCAGATGTCAAGTATATAATTAGTGACTTGTTACACCTCTTCATATTGTTTGTTTTATTCAATGCTTGAGTTTGATGTATGGATTATTTGGAGATCATGCTCGATAAAGGTGCATTGATTTTGAATTTCTTTGAGATATGAAAATTTTTGTAGCCTAAAAATGAACTTCTCGGCATCTCATATCGATACATATATTTATTTATTGCTTGTACTAAAAAGATTTTCATAGAAATGTTTTGAATTTCTAAGGTATATGTTTTTCAGGTAGCAATTTAAGGTGCACAATATGCATTTTTTTTTAAGTTTTCTTTTAGCTTTGGTATGAGATTTATTTTATTTTGTATTATTACTGTTGGGTTTGCATTAATTTTCATTGTGGAATTTTTGGCAAATGATGTTGTGAAGACACCTTGACTTCATCTTACTTAGCTAAATTTTGTATTAATCTATTTGATAGCTTGGATTTTGTCATAATAGTTTGTTTTAGGAATGAGTTGGATATTTATGGATTTATGCTTGATTTCTTTACTTGGTTTTTTTTTGTGACAAATTCGCATTAGCAGATACTTAGTATGCTTGGTCACTGTTTTGGTGTTGTTTTGTTGGCACTTCAATTAAATTTTTTTCGATTATCCCCAGAACTTGGAGCCAAGTTACACAATAGTTGGTCATCTAAAATTATATCATGCCTAATCTAGAATTCGTGTTTCATCTTCATGTTTGCACCTTTTTTTTAAAATTGTGTTAAGTTGTTATGATCTTTCTTCATGTCCTAATTGTCATCATCTTGTCTTCTTTGCATGATTCCCCTCGGATCGAGTCCATGGTGGACATCTCCTCTTTGCATTTCCGAGTTGAGCCATACAGGCTCCATTTTTTTTTCTCTTGAGTCAGCCAGGCCATCGAAGGTAGACTTACAGGTTGGAGGCATACGACAAGTATCAGAAAAAGCTCCAAATGGGTTGTATACCTGTTGTATATAGTAGTATACACTGGTATACAACTACTGTATACACTAATATACAAGGAAAAAATGCAGAAATTCTAGGATCAAAATTGAATTACAGGTTTTAGAGGCCAAAAGGTGATCATATACAACTGTATTACAACCCAGTATACACTTGGTATTACACCTGATATACGGGAAAAACTACTGATATACAGTGATATACAGAAATGG